>NC_056760.1:21787500-22387500 GCF_018687715.1 Carya illinoinensis
CCGCTCGAGCGATCTTTGTTTTCCAGCAACCCGCTCGAGCTCATTGTCGAGCGGCAGTCGAGCATTTGAATCTGCCTGAATTCGCTCGAGCGGCCAAAAGCCTCCGCTCGAGCGATCTTGTACAATCTGCAATACGAAATTTTGCAAGTCATCAGTACTACAATAATAGGAGTTGTAAATGTAGAATCTAAATCAAAGTCTACAAGTTGGTAGATGTTTTCGTTGGGAGGAGAGGTGCAATCTTATGGGGATCAAAGAAGCAAACTTGTATAACTCATTATTATACAATGGAATATGAGTTTATTGCTTTAACAACTGCATGTAAAGACTTTATATATTCAAATCGATCTCCCCTCTCTCTTCTTGAAAGGTGGGGTTTTCTCTCTATTGTTCTTATGAATGTAAAGGTCCTCTCTTGAAGTTAGTTCGAAGAGGTTTACCGTGGTCTTGGTTTGTAAGGTAAGCTACTAACTAGCGTGCATGGCTGATGAATTATGTAGCCTCTATGAGGGTCTACATCTCATGGAGGAGGAGAAATAAGAAGTTTTCATTCCATCAGAGAAAGTCCTAATCTCTATTGAAAAGAGTAAGAAATGCCTAGCTGCACTTGTTGTAATAGAGAAAGAAGTAAACAGGGGAGCTTTTCAGTCTACTATGAGCAAGGCATGGAAAGTGGAGGGCTAGGCTTCCTTTAAGAATCTCGGTACCAACAAGTTTCTAGTTGAGTATCAAAGTTCCATGGAGAAGGATCGAGTACTAGCGGCAAGGCCCTGGTATCTTGACAGGTCCTTGGTTTGTTTGTTTAACTGTGAAGGCTGTCTGGCTCCCAAAGATATCTCCTTCAACGAAGAACCATTCTGGATACAGTTGCATGATTTGCCTTTTGCTGGTATGAATAAAGTCATGGGGGAAAGGTTGGGTGCTACTGCGGGTACTATTTTATCAATGGATGTAGATGTAAGTGGAATGGCTTGGGGCAGCTTCCTCAGGGTCAGAGTTCTCATCGATATTTCTAAACCTCTTACCCATGGTAGGTTTATTAATATGGGAGAGCAACGTTCTTGGATCCCTTTCAAATATGAAAGGCTTCCTATGTTCTGCTTCCATTGTGGTGCCATTAAACATTTTGGTTCTTCATGTCCAACACCCCCTCTGGGAGGCAAAGTACATAAAGGAACCACCTCCCAATATGGTTCCTAGTTGAGGTCTAGCACCCAGTTGAGAAGCTTCCAAACTTTCAGCAAGAAGGGGGTTGATTTCAAAAACTCAGGGAGTTGGCGCCAAACCAAACTTGATGATAGAAGGTACGATGAAGGTGGTATGGGACATATCGCAACTGGGACCTCTAATGCAGCATTTGAGAAGCAGACCTTGGGAGTTCTGACAACTACCAGCTGAGGGGACCTTCACATGGAAAAGGAAAAGGCAAGCTGTACAAACCAATGGTCACACAGGCTTTCCTCTTTAGGCAAGTTCTGATAGCCTCAAAACTCCCCACTTGGTTGATGTGCACTTAAAGGATACTCTGGTCTCCAAAGGGACTATGTCTAACCATTGCCCCCCCCCCCCCCCCCCCCCCCCCCAATGTATCAAATTGGCCTCGCTTCTAGTTTTATCAGAGACATTCCCCAGGTTAGTTCCCCTTCACATAACTCTCCCATTAAACCTTTCACTACTGGCAATGCAAAAGGGCACACATGGAAGAGGAGGGCAAGAGGTTTGGGCCGTAAAACTCTTGGCCCACCTAAATTTATCATGGATCATTCCACTGTTTCTAAAAAAAGGAAAAGGCCTGACGCAGTTTCTCATGGGCCCATCATGACAAGGAGAAGAGCAAAGCAACCTAGATTGGCAGAGGCTGGTGTCCAGTCCTGCCAATCCCCATGAAACACTTAGCTTGGAACTATCGAGGGCTTGGGAACCCTCGGAAAATTCGAGAGCTTCACCTAATGGTGAAGGAGAAGAACCCAGACGTGGTATTTCTTTGTGAAAACAAATGTAGAAGGAAAAGAATTGAGTATGCTTGAGATAAGTTGAATTTTGATCACTGCTTTTCTGTAGACAGTGTTGGAAGGAGTGGAGGCATAGCTATCATTTGGAAAAAGGAAGTAGATGTTGTTTTGGACTCCTACTCTAATCATCATATCTCTATCTCCATAGTCTTTGATGTCTTGAAAACGAATTGGACTCTGACAAGCTTTTATGGGCAGACTGCAACTACAAAAAGAAGTGAAAGCTGGGATCTTCTTGGACTAATCCATTCCAAACTCCATAACCCCTGGTTGTGTATGGGGGACTTTAATGAACAATTTGGCTCTACTACCTGACCCTTTAAGCAAATGGAGGCATTTAGACTGGCTCTGGTGGACTGTGGCCTAGTAGATATTGGTTTTATCGGCTCTAAATTCACTTGGTGTAACAAGAGGGAGGGGTTTGAATTCACTAAATGTCAATTGGATAGGGCCTTGGTAATGATGAGTGGCTAAATCTCTTTGAAGTCAACTAGGTTTTTGTTCTGCCAGGACAATGCTCAGATCATAATCCTTTACTCATTCAAAGTTTGAAATCTGCTCAGGTAGAAGCTCCTACGTAGAAGGTGTTTAGATATGAAATTGCTTGGGATAAAAGAGAGGGTTGTACTGAACTCATAAAAGCTACCTGGCTGTAGGGTCTTGTTCAGGGCTCTAAGCTTGCTATCACTTGAGAAGGCCTGAAGATTTGCAGAGATAAACTTTAGGTTTGGAGTAAGGAAGCCTTTGGAAACCAGAGAAGGCTCCTCAATCAATAGAGAGAAAAGCTAAGACTATTACAAGCCTCCAATACTGGCCAGTTTTCTAGTCAGATAAACTCCCTACAGAAGGAAGTGGATAGGTACCTTGAAGAAGAAGAGTTGAAGTAGAGGCAAAGAGCAAAGCAAAGATGGCTTAAGATGGGGACGGGAACACCAAATTTTTCCATAAGTGTGCTTCTCCTAGAAAACAAATAAACACAAGCAAACAAATAAAAGGTGAAGATGGTAGTCTAGCCTCAAACCAAGAAGAGGTTGCCAAGACCTTCCAATCTTTCTTCCAAAACTTGTTTTCCTCCTCTAACCTGAGAGATATAGAGGTTGCCCTCCATTCTCTTCATCTTTCAAAGAGATGAATTGCTCCCTTTCTAGCCCTTTCTCTACATAGGAAGTGGAAGTAGCTATTAAAGACATGAACCAGTGTTTTTGGTACCGTACCGTACCGGCCGGTACGGCTGGTACATTCCGTACCGGTCACCAGGCCGGTACAGGTAAGGTACCTATTTTGTACCGGCTGAAATACCGGCTGTACCGGCCGGTACCGGCCTGTACCGGCCGGTATTTCGGTATTTCGGCCTTCATTTTTTTTTTTCATTTTTTTAAGTTATAATCTTATTTTTTTACCCCAATTCATATTAGACTATTTATAATTTATATATACATATGTATTCATTTATAATTTATTCATATATAGATTATTATTTTGAAATATAATTTATATATATAATTTATTATATATCGACTATCCCGAAACGGTACACGAAACGGTACCGGTACCGAAATATTTCGTTCCAGTGCCTTGACCGGTACGCTATCCGGTACGGTATTCAAAACATTGACATGAACCCTCTCGGATCCCCTGGTCCAGATTGCTTCCCAGCTATGTTTTATCATCAACATTGGGCCACAATTGGAAAGGAGGTAATAGCAGTAGCCCTTGAAGCACTAAACAACAGGAAGGGACTTGAAGAGATCAATCAGACCTTTATCTCTTTGATTCCTAAGAAGAAATGCCCCCAAGTTGTTATAGACTATAAACCCATCAGCCTTTGTAATGTCTTCTATAAGATCATCTCCAAAGTGGTTGCAAATAGACTCAAACTCATACTGCCTAACCTAATCTCCCCTACTCAGAGTGCATTTGTCCTAAGAAGGCTGATTTTTGATAATGTGATTGTTGCTTATGAACTACTGCACACTATGCAAACCAGGTTGAAAGGGAAGCATAATGGCCCTTAAGCTCGATATGAGCAAAGCCTATGAACGAGTTGAATGGGAATTCCTGCATAAAGTGATGCTTAAAATGGGCTTTGATAGTACATGGGTTGATCTGGTGATGCAGTGTGTTACCACTGTCAATTACTCTATTTTCATTAATGGCATCCCTCAAGCAACTTTCACCCCTTCTAGAGGTATTAGGCAGGGAGACCCCCTATCTCCCTGCCTTTTTATCATTTGCTCTGAATTCCTTAGTCATAGCCTAAATCAAGCTGAGTTGTAGGGTCTAATCTCTGGGATCCCAGCTACTGGAGGTGCTCTTCATGTAAACCATATATTCTTTGCAGATGACAGCCTGGTCTTCTACAGATCCAACCCAACAGAGTGGAGTAGAGTATAGCAAGTATTGTGCAACTATGAAAAAGTCTCCGGGCAAAGGCTTAATCTTGACAAAACTTCTATATTCTTCAGCAACAACACCAAGATTGAGACCCAACAAGCTATTCTACAGCAAGTAGGTATTAAAGCTTCAGGACCCTTTGATAAATACTTGGGGTTACCTTTTTACGTGGGAAGAAACAAAGCCAAATCGTTCAATTTAGTGTTAGATAGGATCAAAGCTAAGATGGCTAGCTGGAAGATTAATGTGCTATCTCAAGCAGGGAAAGAAACGTTACTAAAAGCTATTTTGTAGTCCATTCCCACATACAGCATGAGCATCTTCAAATTTCCCAAAAACATACTTAGAAGCGTCAACCAACTCCTGCAATCCTTTTGGTGGGGTCAAAGAGATAAAAGCTCTAAAATCCATTTGTTAAGTTAGCAAACACTTGGAAAACCCAAATAGAAGGGAGGTTTGGGTTTTAGGGACTTTGAATACTTCAATTTAGCCTTACTAGCTAAACAAGGATGGAAGCTCATCCAAAACCCTTTATCCCCTGCTGCCCAAGTCCTAAAAGCAAAATACTTTTCTACCTCAGACTTCCTCTCAGCCAAGTCTAGACCCAATGACTCACATGTCTGGAAAAGCTTCCTTTCAGCAAGACCAGTTATTAAAGAAGGCCTCCTATAAAGAGTTGGAAATGGGAGCAAGATTAGAATCTGGCAGGACAAATGGCTTCCATGCCCATCATCCTTTTGAGTGCAATCACCTGTCAATACATTGGAGGCAGAAGCATTAGTCTCTGCACTCATAAATCTAGATACTATGCAGTGGGATCTCCCCCTTATCTATGCCATCTTTACAGATTCTAAGGTAGGCTTAATTAGTAAGATCCTTACTAATCCCTATAGGAGCCAAGAAATGCTAACTTGGAGATGTTCAACCAGTGGAAAGTTTACTGTGAGAAGTGCCTATCATTTATAAGGCTCAATAAAAGAAGACAGAATGGGGCAATCATCAGACCAGGCTTCCTCTTCGAGGTTTTGGAATCAAATCTGGGGTATCAGGCACCCCAAGCCACAATCCTTTCTCTAGAGAGCAGCAACTGAGTCCCTTGCCACAAGCCTAAACCTGCACAGAAGGAAAGTGATAGAGTAACCCCTTTGCCCAATTTGTTCCTTTGAGCCTGAATCAGTCTCTCATGCTATTTGGTCTTGTAATGCAACTCAAGATGTGTGGTTGATGAGTGCGTGAAAGTGCACTTTAAATACCCTATTATTGGATTAAAATGCTAAAATGTTAATAGAAATAACAGAAATTAATGTGTATTCTGGAATTGAGTTTCTATTTACTTTGGAATACTCCTAAGCAGATTTTTATATTTAATTTCAGAGTTTATAAAAGAGCAATTCAAAGCCTAGTCAAATTCAGAGAAAAAATTTCATTGGGTTTGAGAGAAATTTGGATCAAGAAAAAAAAAGAAAAAAAATCACAAAAAGAAACTGCAAGAAGTCCAAGTCTGAAATTCGCTAGGATACAGCCTGGACATATTTTAGTATTTTTACTGTAACTTTCTACTCAAATATTGGAGTGATACGATTCTTGATGCATTAGAAATATATTTTAAATGGTTATAAATTTGTCTCTAATAAGAATTTCCAAATTTGAACTCCTGAAACATGTACGTAGCTGTCAATATTAGTCCTAAAATTTAGGTGATTTTTTTTTATGCGGGAATTATGAAGACATTAGGATTTCTTTTGTACCCTATATAAGCATATCATTAGCACAAAATAGAAAGGGAGGAGAGGCACAAGAGACAGATTTGAAGAGATAAGACAATTACTTCCATGGCCGTCGTTTGCTTTATCTTTCTCTAGAGATTTTTGTTATCCATTATATTTATGGGTAACTAAATTCTCAAGTAGGGATATGGATGAACTTGCATATTAGATAGTATTTTTAATTTATTTTTATTTTATGTATTTGATTTTTAATTATTAAAACTCTTACGTTTTATCATTCTCAATTCATTGTTGATGTTTTCTTCAAATAATCATAGAATTTATTCTGTTTATGGATTCAATCATGTTTTTTCAATAGAGATAATAATTAACGTAATTTAAAAGTGGTAAATGATTTTTCAAAAAGGTACATTTGGTTTAATTTTGGTTTATAAATCTATACCTTCCGATTGATAATTGAGTTCCCAATTGAGTTATTTAATGAATTAAGAATAATTAAAATACTGGATTTGTGCAAGGGATTCCCGACGCTCTATTGTTCGTCAATTTGATTACTTATTCCATTAGTAACTTTACCTCACTTTAATTTGCATTTAAAATTAATCTTTATTCTCCATCAATCATTTAATATTTTTCTTTAATTTCTTTGTTCCTTCTGGTATTTTTTTAATTTGTCTCCTTATGAAATCGACACCTCAAAGCTGTGTTACAACTACCGCATTATTCTTTGGGCGTAATCAGTGGTCTATGAGCTCAAGAAGAATTCAAAAGTTGAGTATCCTTGATGGTTCCTTCAAGGATATTCTAATGCCTATTCTAGCCCAATTACTTCCCTTGGAAATAACTAAAGTTGATGTCACTGCTAAAGCAATCTAGCATAGAAGGAACACTTGGCTCTATGAGCAGCAGTTTCACCCTCCTTCCCAAGTCTCCAAGTAGGCCCATGTAGAGATGTCTTCAATCAAGACTGGCTAGAGAGTGGATTAAAACAAGCAAAGGTCCTTGTGCCACCAAACACCAAATGGGCTGCTCCCCTACCAAGCCTTGTCAAAGTTAATTGGGATGCAACCATTGATAAAGGCAACTCAAAAATGGGAATTGGTGTGGTCATTAGGAACTCAGATGGCTCCATTGTAGCTTCCCTTTGTTCATCCATGGACCTGGACCCTGATCCATTACTAGGAGAAGCAGTAGCTACTCGAAGAGCTACCTCCTTTTGTGCTAAATTGGGGTTGCATGATATTATCCTTGAAGGGGATTCTCTGGTAGTGGTTAAGGTTGTTCAACACAAAGAAGATAGCTGAAGCTCCATCGGAATGGTCATTAGAGATGTCAAGCTCATGCTCTCCAAGACCTGCAACTGGTCTATTCAACATGTTTCTATGAAAGTCAATGTAATTGCACATCAGTTTGGCCTTACTTGCTCTGAAGACTGCATACTTATTGTGGATCATCCTCCATGTATTCAACATTTACTCTAATGAATGAAATGTTTCCTTTAAAAAAAATAATAAAAAAAAAAGAAAAAAAATAAAGAGAAGACAACTGCATGTAAAGAAACAAAATGGTTTAGAAATTCGTTGGTAGATGTACCATTCTGAACTAAACCATTTCCTGTTGTAACAATCTATTGTGATAGTGAGGCAACCTTGTGAGTAGGTAGAGCAATACTTACAACAAAAAACTGACACATACTAGTTTGCAGTACAATTATGTGCACAAGTTTCTAGATAATTGATTAATTGCAGTTGTATATGTTAAATTTATTCAAAATTTGGTGGATCAGTTAACAAAATGCATCACAAGGGACCTGATTCCCCAAAAAGCAAAGGGAATGAGGCTAAGGTTAGTTAAGTTCATCTCCTACGATGTTTGTAAAATATGTAAAACAGAAACAGAGAAAAGGAAGAAAATGAATTGAATTACTTGAATGATAGTTGCTTTACATCACAACTATTTATATACACGTATTGGCATTGTAAGCCATCTGATTTTATTATAGCAGATACAAGAAAAACAAGAAATTTAACTAACTTATTACATCAACTAACTTAACTGTCATATAACAGTTTCTTTATCTGATTTTATCATTTTTGCTTCACATGACTTTAACTCTAATGCTTCAATTTGATCTTGTACATTCCAACAATGTTAACCCCACCTTGTATTGAAACACGAGCAAGGTTCAATGGGTATCAACAAGTCGATAGAGTAATTAAAGTTTTAAAACACTAGAGATTAAATCCCAAATTTCGAAAGAGATGTATTCTAGTGTTACAGTATTTCTGAAGTTGAAGGATGAGTAAAGCTCTTAAAGAGTTCATAGAAAAATATGTCAAGGTGAAACATGATCACCTTATATGAACTCACCTATGTGAAAGTGGAGGTGTGGCCGCTTCCTATAGTTTTGGCCCTAACTAGAGCGCTCATGAAACTGGGATATGATATATGCACATAGCTATATTGTGCAAGGTGAGTACAAACACCTGAAGGATTAAATAGTAATTGCGTGAAATATATCTTGCTAGTCTAATAAGGTCATCAGTTCCAAACAAGTCAGTACTTAATACCTTGACATAGTCTTGATATATTTACACTAGGCAAAGGTTCAAGTCCAAAAGAGATTTATTATTGTCAAAATGCACAAGATACCATATATTATTAATATATGATATATATACTATTTGAAATAGTGAGGGAATTTTAGAACTTATGAATTAAATAGAATATATTATTTTGGTTATTTCAAATAATTATATGATATAATTAGTTCTTTATATATATATATATATATTATTTTGTGCGTTGATGGAGATCAGGTTATCTCATTGAGATAAAAGTAGAGAAAATATAAATTCCACATTCATCAAATAAAATGTAGACAAGATTTTCAGGCAAGAACAGTTGCTCGCCCCGAGGAACGAGCAAAGCAGGAAAACGAGTCCACTCAACACTTGCCTCGAGTGAGAATTACTCACCTCGAGCGATGATTGCTAGCCTGAGTGAAGATTGCTCGCCCCGAACAATGAATGAAAGCTAGAAAAACGTGACAAGCACCCTAAGTGCAGTCTACATATGTTACGTAACAGAAAGTTAGGCTTCTCTAACTATTGGAGTGCATCATGATTAATTCTGAAATTTGAAACTTAAGACCAGATATCATAGCGCAAATTATGATTATGAGCATTAAGTGGGCTTAGTAATGACAATTATGAAGAGTTTTTAGGACATTACGTTATTGTCACAATAATTATAGAACAGTCAATTAATCAACGTCTATTTATCCCAGAATTCTCACAAAAGGACATTTTTGAGGTCTTCTAGAAATTGCTACTAAAAATATGAATAAAACCAAATGGCTTCATTGTATTCTGTAGGATCAAATTTTCTATTCCATTTCAAAATGTGTTTTGCATTTTGGACATTAAGAAAAACTTGCTCTTTATTGCTCAATAAACTAGAGACCTTGATTGTGTACTTGTCTTTTACTCCTTCAAAAACTCTAGCATTCAAACATAGAATAAAATATATTATAAAAAAATCTTCATTACGATTAAGCTTTTGTGACACCCCCAACTCCCACGTACAGACATGTGGAAATCGAGACATCGGGATGATGACAACACGGGTCAGCATCCCATCGCTAAGTGCCAAGTGTGTGGAACAAAAATGCAGCAAAATAATTAAAGTCAGTCAACTAAGTACAAAAATTTTAAATACAGAATTCTAAAATAAAATGCCTTTAAAAGTTATACAGTCATCGAATAAAAAAATAATACAAACTAAATACAAAAACCAAAAGCGGGAAACAAAATCTCGTCCCATTTGAAAGTGATCCTTGATCACTCCTCCGGCGAAGCCGCATCCTCAGGCTCTGCATTCTCAACTGCATCAAAATCTATGGCACCAAGTAACGGTACCCCAGGTAAGTAATAGACCAAATAGCCCGCAAGATAAAAATACATTCATGCAATAACAATATGCATGCACATGATGACAGATGTCTGAGACCCGAAAATCATCATTTCCCAAAAATGAATATTTTTCAACCCACGCCAAAATCCCATTTTGGCCCAAAAACATATCCAATCCATTAAAACATCCACAATTTTTTTTAAAAAATGGCCCATTATCCAATTAACACTATAGACAGAAATCGTAGGTGGGACTCTACTACCATCCCTACTGCATGCACCATAGGCGAGAATCATAGGGGGGACTCTACTACCATCCCTACCACATGCACTGTAGGCAGGAATCACAGGCGGGAATCTATCATCGTCCTTGCTTACCACCATCCCTACAGTTAATTTTACTTCTCTTTCAATCTATAAGAGCACTGTAGACAGGAATCACAGGCGGGACTCTACCACCATCTCTGCTTACCACCATCCCTGCTTACCACCATCCCTACCACGTGCACAGTAGGTGGGAATCACAGGCGAGATTCTACCACCTTCCCTGCTTACCACCATCTCTACAGTAACTCTCTCTCAAACCGTTGAATCTGTTTATTTCAAACATACCCAAAATCATTTATTACATGAAAACCCAGTTTTCAATTATACACATGAACATGCATGCAATTATGCAAAAACCCAATTTTCGTTTTACAAACATGAACATGCGTGCACTATGCAATGTATGACATGAAACAAATATCCAACAACCAACAAATCACAATATCAACCAATTACACAAACAACTCCATTCTCCATTCCAACCAACCTCCGACTCCTTGGATTCAGTCCGGCACAACCCACCAAATTCACAAAATAATAGTTAATACAAAATATATTTAAATCTCAAAGGTTATTCAAAAAATACTTACAGAGCTATAATATAGTTTTTGAATGATGAATGAGCTGCAAAAAGTGGCGACACAACATCACAATGCACTATAGTCGTGGGTATCAAAATACACAAATTTGAACGGAGACAAACAAAGACTAGGGAAGGCTAGAGTAAGGCTTAAGGGTGTTGATGAAACTAATGGTGGTGATGGTTGCCATGGGTGGCAGTGTAGAGGGCGGTCAAAAGCCAAAAAGGCCAAATCAAAAAGTGAGATGGCTGGGCTTCACCGGTGGCGGATCGGGGTTAGGAAGGGTGGTTTGGGTTCCTGGAGGACCGGTGATGGAGTGGTGAAGAGGTGGTGGCACGGGGTGACGCGACGGCGGCGCTGGAGCTCGAAGATGCCGCAACTTGGAAAGGGGCGTGGGGGCTAACAACGATGAGGGAGGAGCTAAAAACGGAAGGGGGAAGGATGCTAGCTAGTGGGGAAGAAGATGGGTTGGGCGGTGAGGCTCAAGGACGGCGCACGGTGTCCCTCCCACTCCTATTGTGCCCCAATTCTTCTTCGTGGAAGATTGGGCCAAGCTAGGTTCACTTAGACTTTAGGCCTTGAGGGTCCTCAGGTGGAAGCTGGGCCCCTAGGGAGAGAAATTCCCTTTCCAATTACCCCATTAATTCTTGACATGCCAATGGCGGGAATTAAATGTCACTTCTCCATTATTCCCCACATTGCCTTTATCACGGATATTGGCCTTCTTTGCCTGGAAGCCTATGAGACCCACTTCTTAATCTCTTTAAATACCAAATCCCCTCCACAAACTCTCCACCTTCCACAACGTCTCTGTTCCTTCTTCATCCTTCAGGTGAACCTAAGCCCGCTGCTCATGACAATAGCCCCCAAAATTGCTTCACGCATCTGGCCTTCCAAATCATGCCCCTTGCGCCCTAAGGATCCCTCGCAGGGCTTTGAGAATGTTCCCTACAACACTTCGTAGTATTTTGAAGGATACCATTGGTCATCGCAGTATTAAGAACATAGAGGTCGTGCACACCTCCTTCTAGATATCCAACTACATTAGCCTTGAGGATATTAGAGTCAGAGGGATTCGTTGAGAAAGTTGCTCTATATAGTTCAATGTTCTCCAACAGAATGTGACTCCCCTTCTGTCGTCTGGTGCAAACTTTTATGCATTTCGTTGGGTTGGCTTCAACACAACTCCATCCCAATGCTTGGAGGATACTTATATGTCTGCTTGTATCGTTTGGAGCAACGTGTTGTAGGAAGGGGACGAAGTATATCCAGATCTGACTACCAAGGAGTTCTTCCACACCCATCAAATCCAACATTGTGAGGGCAATGTATGCTGCTTCAAGTCCCACCCTTGGTTCTGCATCACCCGTTTGGAAACCCAATACAACCGTGTCAAGGACTAGTCAAAGATGTTCTTTTTCGTGTCAGGAATGTGTTAGGAGCTCCCCTCTTAAGAGGTGATCCTTCGAGAGTTTTTCGTTCTAGCAGTTTGGGGGATTGTCCTCAACTGCAAGGACTTCACAATAAGCTTGTCTGCCTAGGAGTGGGCTTGCATTGGGCATGTTTACACTTGGGTTGAGGCATATTAGGAAGAAGTCTAGAGCGACACTTTTCTGACTAGGGCCAGTGTCAAGCAATTAGTGGTGATGTTGACTGGTCGAGGTCGTGGGTAGTGGGCTGCAACTTCTTGAGGGGGTCTGCCAGCCCTCGAGGAGAGAAAAAACCCCGCAGCTTAGGGGAGAGGGAAGGAAAGAGAAAGAGCTACTCAGGGTTTGCACAGGAACCACTGGCTCTTAGAGGAAACCCCGAATGTTTGAAGAGTGGGTGTTGGACGCCTCCCACCCTTCTTGTTGTCTTGACTAAGGTGTCGACCTCATCGTCATTGTAGAGGGTTAGTGTAGACATGGTGGAGGCACATCTCAACCGTCCTTTGCCAGATAGTGTTCAGGCTAGGCCTGCAACCCAAGATGATGAAATTGGGTTTGTACTCAACCCAACCCGAATAGTTTCATAACAAGGTAACAAACCAATCCGATCCCACCAGAACAAAATTGAGTCGAACCTATATGACCTGCCGGTCTTAAAAAATAAAATAATAATAATAATAATAAAACTAAAAATGCTGAACTCTTTCTTCTTCATCGGGTCCAACCAGTGCTCTTCCGAGTCAACCCACTCAACCAAGTCTCGACCCACACCCACACCCATGGGTTCTTGTGCACAACCAAGTCTTGACCCACACCCATACCCTCGGGCCAACCAGTTCTACTCTGCCATGGTCTAGACCATCAACACTCCCATATCCACCATCTAGTCCTTGGTCCAAAGATTCAACAACTCAATGTTGTACGTCTCATAGGAAGCTTCGAATATCTTTCCAAAGAGCTAAGATGGCATGCAGTACAACAATCTCACACAAATTTGGAAAGAGAACAAGGTATAGTGCATTTTACAATACATTTTTTTTCTACAAACAATCAACAATTTAAAAGTTCTTAATCTCAGCTATTCGAGAACTCTCATAAAGTCGCCAAACTTCTTACAAGTCCCACATCTGGAGATACTATTACTTGACAGATACTATTAAACATCTGAAAGGGTTGGTCAGTCTGAGTTTAAGAGATTGCAACAGAAGGCATAAAAAGATCCACCAGAGATTGAAATTGGCTAGAGAGAGAAATTAAGAGAGAGAGTAACCTGTGATAGATCAAAGTAGGAGAGAGTGGGGCAGATCTAGACCTTGTGGAGAAGCAACAAAGGGGATGAACTACGACCACGGGCTATGAAGACCCACGACGACCAAGAACTGTGACAACGGATGACGACAAAGAACAAAGATGACTAACAAAGAGGTGGCTAGGATTTGAGGAGGACACCTGGAGAACTCGATTCAAAACGTCATTCGGTTTATCATTTTTGACCGATATTAGGTGAAGCCAACCCGTTATTGCAACTTGATCCGATGAACCCAACTTTTGTCGGGTGGGCCACTTTCGGATCTTGCGAACGAATCAACTCAAGGCCATTTATGCACAACCCTATTTTGGGCTCTTATGGAGAAAGCAGAGGCTGACGTCGCAATGACAGTGTAGGTTGTTTGTTCCTCTTCGGGCCTGCAAGCCACTCCCCTTCAATGTCGAGCTCCTACCTCAACCCCGCTGAGTTGTTGGGGCTTGTCCACGATATCAGAAAGTGTAGACCAAGAGCTTCACATTTCCTTCTTTGCAGCTTTTTCAAATCCTTTACTTGTGGGCTCAACTGTCATGTGTGAGCCTTTTGACTGTGTTGAGGAAACTATGTCAACTATCGCATTGATCAATTTGTCAGGGAGGTCTGTGAGGGAGAGTTGCTCTTCTGGTTCTCTTCTGTCCATGACCTCTAGTGGCAAGACGCCCACTTTTCATTTGATCATGGTCCGGGGTTGCGAGAGGGTCTCTTCGTCCCCTTCACTCCAGTGCCATGTCTGAGGAAAAGTTAGCCATAGGGGGCATCCAAGAGAGGGCTCCCATCGGGCTTTGTAATAAAGGAGGGCCGCTAGGACCCCAGTGTGGCGAGACTCAAGCCAAAGAGGCAGCCAAGCCAGTAGTGGCAAGACCCCATTCGCAGGGGAGGTCAGTACATATTGCCCTCTCAGCCCCCCTCGCTTTATGGCCCTACCGAGTGGATTAATGGAACTGGCACGATTATTGCAAGGGGAAGGGTGGGAAGGCATGAGGGTGCTTGGAGCCACCCTAATGAGGGGCACCGCCTGGGCTAAAGCCATTCAAGAGATACCCAGGGGAGAGGGATCTTGTCCCTTGTATGCCTCTTTCCCTTGTTATATTTGTTGTCTAACAAGCTCCATCTCTCTTCCTCTTATGGTTTTGTTGTTATATGTGTCGGGAAATCGACCACCTCAAGGCTTTGATCATGGACGGGTGGGCCAACTTAGAGAAAGTGAGTGCCCATCTTCGGGACTAGGTTTCTTACTTCGAGGATGAGCTAGCCAAAAGGGATAAGGAGGTAAGCCACAAGCCTAGGGACTCAAGGAAGAGCATGACATAATCTAGGCTAGGCTATCCCACTAGGAAGTTGAGTTGACGAGACTAAGGGAGCTCTAACAAAGCCATAATGAGGTTGTTTGCGAGACCAACAGTCCCTTCAGAGCTTTGAGGAGTAGCATTCCCAAGATATAGAGAGCATCTTAGTGAGGTCAAGTCCCTAGACCAGTTGATCGTGGGCCTTAATGATTCCCTCCTAAGGAGTCGTGAGGAACGTAGGTCACGAGCGGAAGAGCTCTAGTCCCTTAGATCCAAGTTGGGTTCAGCTCGAAATAGAGTCACTCTTCAAGACGCACGGGTGGCCTCCCTAATGTCTAAGCTAGTTGCCTTGCAGGGCCACCTGGCATGGATCTCCTTGCAATTGGCAAGGTCGAGGGCAGTTCGTAATCAGGCCTAGGATCACAATTACTGGGAGGCCTTGGAGGATGCAATGCTTTGTTCCAAATTATCTCAAGGTCAATCTTCTAGAGCTCAACCTGGGATCCTTACAGCCCGATGGCTCTTCACTCTCATTCCTCTACTTTCTAGGTCACGACTTGATGCCGAATACCTTCATTGCTCTGAACCCCCATCCTTAATAATCACTTTTGTTTGTTGTGTTTTTTTCTTTTACCCTACCCTATGGGAGAGGAACTCTGTATCTTGTACTCTAACCTCAATGAATGTATATAATAATTCCTTCCTTGCGTCTTCGGCATACAGGCTATGTGGCGTTTGGACGCCTAGGCCCAAGAGTAGAGCATCGCCCTAAAAGACCAGGTAGAATCCAAAATCGACTATTCTAGGTGGTGTTTGGACCTGGCGGGATATGAAATCGACCACGCTGGACACCGTTTGGACATTTAGGTGCAAGCTTGGAGCTTCACCATGAAAGACCAGGTGGGATCCGAAATTGACTGAGTTGGGTAGTGGAGAAGGGCTGGGACACTTTGGAGAGGTGTTACCTCCCTTGTTCGTCAAGACGCGAGTGCGAAATATCTCCCTTAGGGACCAGGCGGGATCTGAAATCAATTGTGCTAGGTGGTGAGGAAGGACTAGGACACTTAGGAGAGGTGTTCTACCCTATGTTCGTTGGGCTTCGAGTGCAAAGCATCGGCCTGAGTAACCAAGCAAGATCTGATATTGACCACAATAGATGGTGGGAAGGGACTAGGATTCATAGGAAAGGTGTTCTCTCCTTTGTCCGTTGAGGTGCGAGAGCATAGCATCACCTTAAGGAACTAGGTGAGATCTAAAATCAACAGCGCTTAGTGGTAAGGGGGGATTGAGATACTTGGGAGAGGTGTTCCATCTTGCGTCCGTCGGTGTTTGAGCCCAAAGCATTAACCCAAATGACCAATTGGGATCTGCAATTGACCACACTGGATGGCATTTGGACAGTAAGGCATGAGCAGAAACAATGACCTAATTAATCAAATGGGATCTGGAATCGATCATCGTGGGTGGCGAGGGGGGACTGGGACACTTGGGAGTGTTGTTTCCCCTGTGCCCACTGGAGTTTGAGCATGGGGCATTGACCCAAATGACCAAGTGCCCGTCGAGGGGACTAGGACACTTGGGATAGATGTTCCTACCAGTGCCCATCGGGGTTCAAGCACACAGCATCAACCAAAATGACTAGGCAGGATTTGGAATCAACCACACTAGGTGGTGTTTGGATGCCTATGCCCGAGCGTGGGGTTTTGCCATGAAGGACTAGGCAGTATCTAAAATTGACCACGCTAGGTGGCATTTGGATGCCTAGACACGAGCATAGAGCATCACCCAGAGGGACCAGGCGGGATTTGAAATCAAACTTACTAGGTTGCAGAAAGGGACTTGGATACTTAGGATCAGTGTTCCTTCCCTTGTCCACCGAGGCACGAGTGTGGATTATCGCCCAAAGGAACCGTGTGAGATCTGAAATCGACAACACTGGATGGCAAAGGGGGACTGGGACACTTGGGAGAGGAATTTCGCCCTAGGCCTATCAGGGTTTAAGAGTGGTGCATCGACTCAAATGACCAGGTAAGATCTAAAATCGACCGCACTGGGTGGCATTTGGAAGCCAAGGCACGAGCACGGAGCATCATCGTAAGTAATCAAGCAAGATCTAGAATCGAGCCTGGTGGGTGGCGGGGGGGACTAGGACACTTGGGAATGTTGTTCCCCATACGCCAATCGGAGTTTGAAGATCGAAGCATTAACCCAAATGACTAGGTGGGATTTGAATTGGCCATACTGGATGGTAAGGGGGGACTGGGACACTTGGGAAAGATGTTCCTGCCTGTACCCATCGAAGTTCAAGAGTAGAGCACCTACCCAAATGACTAGGTAGGATTTGGAATCAACCATAGTGGGTGGCGTTTGGATGCCTATGTTCGAGCGTGGAGTTTTGCCATTAAGGACCTGGCAGGATCAGAAATTGACTATGCAGGGTGGAATTTGGATGCCTAGATGCAAGCACAGAGCATCACCCTAAAGGACAAGGCGAGATCAAAAATCGACTGTGCTTGGTGGTGGAAAGGGACTCATATACTTAGGATCAGTGTTCCCTCCCTTGTCCACCTAGGCACTAGCGCGGAGTATCGCCCTAAGGAACCAGACGGGATTTGAAATTGACCCAACTGGATGGTGAGGTGGGGGACTGGGACACTTGGGAGAGGTGTTCTACCCTGAGCCTGTTAGGGTTCGAGAGTGGTGCATCGACCTAAATGATCGAGTGAGATCTGAAATTGATCTTGCTTGGTGGCGTTTGGAAGCCAAGGCATGAGTGCGAAGCATCGGCCTAAGTTATCAAACAGGATTTGGAATCAAGCATGGTGGATGGCGAGGGAGGACTGGGACACTTGGGAGAGGTGTTCTTCCCTATGCTCGTGGGGGTTTGAGCTTGGAGTATTGACCTGTATGACTAGGCAGGATTTGGAATCGATCGCACTGGGTGGCAAGGGGGGACTGGGACACTTGAGAGAGATGTTCCTCCTTACGCTCATCAGGGTTCAAGTGTAGAGCATCAACCTGAATGACCAAGTGGGATCAAGCATCGACCGCACCATGTAGGGTTTAGACGCCTAGAGGGCTTCGGTTAGAGTGAATCCTGCAATATATTAGCGAAGCGGTAACAAAACTCTTTCATTGAAAGATCAATCCAAGGGTGTACTCCCTTTTTACGTAGTCCTTATAAATAATATTTTTTGAGATGCTCCGCATTCCATAGGCAGGGTAGTTCCTTACCCTTAGCATCCTTAAGTCAGTATGTTTTGGGTCTCCAGCAGGCCATGACTACGTATGACCCCTCCCACCTTGGGCCGAGCTTTCCCTCTTCCTGGGATGTCACTACGGTTTCCCTCAATATCATATCTCCTTCTCTGAACACCAGGGCTTGTCCCTTCAATTGAAGTACCGCTTTACAACTCTGCTCTTCTCCTGTCAGTCACCATTTTAACCTTGGCTTCATCTATTCTTTCTTGTACCAAGTCCAGGTACATGCAAAATGTTTCTTTTTTTGCTTTTTCTTTGAAGTGCTAAACCCGAAAGGTCGACATACTCACCTATACCGGGATGACCGCCTCACTCCCTTGCACTAATGCGAATTGGGTTTATCTGGTGGGGGTTTTTTATCGTGGTGCGATATGCCCATAGGACCTCAAGAAGCTTTTCTACCTATGTCCCTTTCTTGGTCATTAATTGTTTCTTTAGGATTCCCACTAATGTCTTGTTGGTCATCTCCACTTGCTCATTAGCCTGGCGGGGGAAGAATACTTGGCCTTTATGACCAACTCTTTGCACCAATTCCTGTGGTTGGAATCGAACTGCCTTTCATTTTCTACGATGTCGTACTGGCAGACCACGACTTTCCATAGGAACCGGGTCACACTGATGGTGGTTATCTTTGTAAAGGATCCTGCCTGCACCCACTTTATGAATTAATCTATCGCCACAAAGACAAACTTTGCATGACCTTTTCCCCATGCCATCAGTCCCACGATGTCCAGCTCCCACTATGTGAATGGCCAGGGGAAGGTGATGAGCGTCATTTCCTCGGGGAGGCAATGCGGGCTTGGCGCATGTACTTGGCACCTTTTGCATGAATTCTTCAGTGTCTTTAAGGGCTCGGGGCCAATAATAACCACTCTCAATGCCTGTCGGCCAAGGTCCTTCCACTCGAATGCTTCTCTCAAACCCCTTTGTGTATCTCTATAATGACATATTGGACTTCTTCTGGGGAGAAACACCTTTGAAGGGGGGAAAAGAAGCCCCATTTGTACAGCTTCCCATCCACTAAAGTGAATCGGGCACCCATGTTCTTCACCCTTCTCACCTCCTTCTTTTGAGTAAAAAATTCTCTGGTGACCAAGAATAGACTTATCTTATAGCCCCATTCCATCACAACGTCTCCCACTTTTGCTACCATGGCCTCCACAGTCGGGACTTTTGCTACTTTAATGAATGCTTTCCACGGTAATTCAGGATCATCCATTCTTGAGGTAGCTCGAGCCAATCAGTCTACCCTCCGGTTGTCTTTTTGGGGGATCCATTCAATGTCAAAGCTTATAAAATGATCTCGCTCTTCCCATACTCACTATAGGTAGAGTTGGAGCTTTTTTCTCTTCGCGATGCTTCTAAAATGTTTCATTGTTCAAATTGCCCAAAAAAATGAAAAGTTTGCTTTCCAAGCCAATAAAGGGCGAAGGCATATCATCTTTGAACCAGGAGATTGGGTTTGGATTTACGTGCACAAAGAGAGATTCCCAGCCCATAGAATGACTAAATTGCATCCTTGAAGAGATGGACTTTTCCAAATTCTTGAAAAAATTAATGATAATGCATATAAAGTAGATCTTTTAGGTGAGTATAATGTTTATGTTACTTTTAATGTTTCTGATATTCTCCTTTTGATGTAGGTAAAGATTCAAGGTCGAATCCTTTTGAGGAAATGGGGAATGATGGGCACTAAGGTGGACCGAGTCTTAAAGATCCTTTGCACGTTCCAGATGGGTTAGTTACAAGGTCAAGAGCTAAGAAGATCAAGGAAGCAATGCAAGGATTGGTGCAATCTACTTGGGATGAAGCTAGCAAGACTCAAACATTTAGGATGGGCTTGAAAGAACGAGAACCAGTTTTGATCCATGTGATACAAGTTATGGAAGAAGGCAACATAACTTAGGGTTTATTATTTGGACCTATTGTTATGTTATGTAATTGAAGGTTTTGGATTTGTTTAATTCATTAAAATGGCTTATTTTATTAATTATAGGAATAAGTCTAGAATAATTAGGCTTGAAGATGTTTGGCCAATATATGTTTTATTTTTATGAACTAGAGTTTTAAGGGAATATTAGTGTATGCATCTTAAGGGGGTGCCAGCCATGAGTTTGGGAAGGCCTTGTATTTTCAGCAGAGGGTTTATTTTGGGGAAGGGTTTAAATTCCTTTGTAGCCGCACATGCTTAGGTTAGACTATTTAATGAATTTTCATTGTGAGTTGAGTTTATCTCCTCTTGTTCTCGAATAAACTTTTGAACTTATCAAAAGCAAAAACCTTTGTGGCGTTCACCTTTTGAATCTAGGTTCTTGAAATAAGTTTTCATTGGGTCTAGATCATTCAGATATAGGTTCTTGAAACAAGATTTCAACGGGTCCAGATCTCTTTGACTTGATTCTTGGCTTTCTTGGATTGGTTTTCAAATTGATTATGGGTTAAAGGGATTTTAATCCTACGGGTTCATATCAGGGAGGACGTTTCCTCAGTGGATCTCGTCATGTTAGAGATGAAGTCTGCCAAGGCCTACCCCTTAATTGTCGTTTGGGGCACATGGTCAATATCGAACTCGCTCAACTCGATCAAACAATTCACTAGGCGCGACATGTTCGAGCACTACAAGACCTTTTCTAGCGGTTCTTCCGTTAAGACTCTGATTGGGTGTGCTTGGAAGTATTTTCTGAGTTGGCGTGCAACTGCTACCAGCGAGAATGCCAACGGCTCCATTGGTGGGTATCTTGGTTCCGCTCCCCTCAATGCAAGGCTAATGTAATAGACAGGTCTTTGTACTTTTTCCTCCACCTAGACCAACGTTGTTGAGACAACGATAGTGTTAGGGATAGGTAGATATACCGTGTCTCTCCCACGTTGTTTGGCTTAGTAGGTGCGTGTTGGTGAGGTATTCCTTTATTCAGGCAAATGCCTCCTCCTAGTCATTGTTCCATTTCGTAGGCCATCCATAGCACTTGGAAAAATGTCGCACACTTGTCGGTTGACTGGGAGACAGACCAATTGAGTACCATGATTCTTCTCGCCAGCCTCTGTACCTCATTGACAGTGCGGGGGGGACTTAGAAGGTGTATTTGACAAAGTTGAGTTGAGTTATGTACTTTCAAAGGATTGCGAAGTCCTCCCTCAAGTCCCTGGCATGTGCCTCCAAATCCTTGCTTTTAGCCAATAGGTCGTCGACATATTCTTCCTAACTACAGCAGATCTGCTGCTTAAACATCCGATTTACCAATCTCTGGTAGGTGGCCTCGACATTCTTGAGGCCGAAGGCATCTCTCGGTTGTAGTAGAGACCTCACTTCAAGATGAAAGCAGTTTTCTCCTCGTCTTCTTGGCTCATTTGGATCTAATTGTATCTAGAGTAAGAGTTCGTGATGCTCAACATCTTGTGCCCAACTGTCAAAGTGATGATCTGGTCAATGCTTAGTAAAGGGAAGATGTCCTTTGGGCACACCTTATTTCGGTTGGTGAAGTCTACATACATCCTCATTTTACCATTTGACTTTCATACTAGGACCACTTTGGAAAGCCATTTCGGGTTGTGGGCTTCCTAGATGAAGCCCACAGTTAGCAACCGATGGACCTCCTCTACTATCACCGCATATTTCTCTGTGCTAAAGTTGCATATTTTCTGCCGAACTTTCCTCACATCAGGACTTACACTTAGATAGTGCTCGATTATATTTCTATCGATTTTGGACATATCCATGTGATGCCAAGCAAACATGTCCTGGTACTCAAGGAGAAGTTGTATTAACTAAGATCTCTTTTTGTTATCCATCCTCATCCCCATTCTCACTCTCCTCTCTAGGTGGGAGAGATCCAAGGATTCCAATTTGAGGAGCTCGTCAGTCTCTCCCTAATTCAGATTCTGCTCATCCAGGGTTTCCACTTCCCAATCAATAAGCTCTGAGGGCAGAGGTATAGCTACTAGCATACTATGGGTCTGTTCTGCCATGTACTCCCCCCTCCCAGTGTGCCAGGCCCCTCATCCCTTTAGGGCGTCTCCATCACTCAATCCTCCAGTTCCAGTGTAGCCACTTGCTCCTTGGTCTCCATAGATACGTCATCTTGGTTGGCGGATGCGGTTTCTCAGTCGTGGACCATTATGGAGTGGGTCGTGACTAGCTCACAAAAGGCACACTGACATTGTTAGGTAGAAACAATATTAGATCTCGCAAACAACACTAACTGTTTTATAGCTGCTAGGCAACGACAGTTCTCCTATACCTATGAAGGTGGAAGAAAGGGTGATGGGGGGTGGTTGTGTTACCTTCGATGCCAAAGTCAGCATCCTCTAGAGAATAACATAAGGAGTCTTAAGTTATAAGGAGTAAGAAGTTATGATCAGAGTTTCAAGGAAGATCGAAGTTATCGAATCTTTGTTTCCCCTTCCCCTTTTGTCTCCAATTTTCCCGTACTCGGGTCCCGTTCCCTCAGTTTGCCAGACAATCGCATTTAATGGGGCAACCCACTTGTCAGCAATTGAATCTTCCACTGAGATTCTCGCTTGCAAATCATGCTGGTGCATTTAATGCAGTTGCCCTTCTTCAGGCACTATACGGGCCTAAGTCCAGCCTCAGCCTGCTGTGGCATAATTCTTCCCTACAGGAGATTGGGCCAAGCTATGCTCACTTAGACTTTGGGTCTTGAGGGTCCACAGGTGGAAGCCAGGCCCCTAGGGAAAAATATCCCTTCCAAGGAAGATGCAAGCCATTCCAACCGTCCTATTGTATATATGTTTTCCTCCTTAATTCCAAAGGATATGGAGGAACATGAGTGCTATGATGCAAAGAGTTTGGTGGAACCATCAAGACAAAGGCTTAAATATGCATTGGTTAAAGTCAGATGGTGGTTTAGGCTTTTAGAATCTTGAAGATTAATAAGGAAGTTTCAGCTAAACAAGCCTGGAGAGTACTCCCGCATGACCCTACTTATCTGGCAGCAAGATTTCTAAAGCAAAATATTTCCTGAGTGTAAATTTCTTTAATGCATGCCAAGTTGATTAATAATCCATATTATGCACCGAGTACAAAGAAGTAGTTGGTTAGCATATGGTTTAATTAAAAGAAGGTCTCATCAATTCGAAGAGTAGAGAATGGTGAGCACATTAAGATATGGAAAGACAAATGCATCCCTAAGGCATTTACTTGCATGGAGTAACCTCAAGTAAAGTTTTAAATGAGGCCAAGGTTGCTAAGCTAATAAATCCAAACTCGTGAAAACGTCTATAGTAAATCAGATATTTGAAGAAGCTGAAGTAGTGGAGATTTTAAAGCTTCCAGTGAGCCCCTTTAATGCCAAATATAAGCTGATATGACCAACGTTGAGGACATAAAATTAATAATAAAAGTCACACATTTTTATAAGAAAAATTTTATGCACCACACCGTCATTTCATTTTAATCTTATTATATTAGATGTAACATATTTATTATTCATACCATATATATGTACTAGGGCAGCAATCGAGCCAAGCTAAAGTAGGTGGTGTGAAGTAAATGTTCAAGTTGAGATATGCATGGCTTGGGAGTCGACATTTTAACGAGGCACACCCCACCTTTTCAGATTGGCAATCAATATTGGAGACTTCATGTGATGTGATTCCTGGGCATGCAGTGATATGAAATCGCTCGATCTGCAGCGTTATTGTGCTTGAAAGAGCTGGTAGGCCAGCCATGCATGTTAATTAATTTTTTTTTTCTTTTCTTTTCTTTTTTTTTTTTTTTCTTTTCATGTCTTTCTTCTTTTTCTTTTTCTTTTTCTTTTTTATTTTTATTTTTTTATTTTGAGTTTCGGATTATTAATTTGCTCTTCCTTCCTTGAAAGCTAAGAACAGCAGCAACTACTTTTATCAATATTGCAGCTTTTTGCTGCGGATAATACGCTCAGTACTGATCACTCACTGAGGCCAGTAAGAATAAATTAGATGATCCACAATGGCCGACCATGTTTATGAGTATTAATTATTTGTTCTGTACGTTTAATTGAAGTGGTCGGTCAGGATCAGATCATTCATCCCTTATCCGTTAGCAATTAGGCAAAGTGTTTGGAATTAGTGTACTCGAAGATAGATAGACGAAGCATTGCTTTGAGTTAATAATCTTGCGGATGCGGTTTTCCCCCCACATTTCGTACAAAACCAGGCATATATTTTGGAACAAATTGGAAGGAGAAAAAGGCTTAGGATATATGGAGAAAGCACAGAAATCATTACGACTGGAAACCCCACAAAGTTCAAATTAGAATGAACCAAAACAATCATCATTATATGAGCTTTTGTTTTCTCCTCTCTCTTTTAAGTATTGTTCCTTTTATTTGAAACAAAGGGCGGGGATTTAGGATTATATACTCATGAACTGCTGCTAATTAATTAATGTTGGTCTATAGCTCTTCTTTCTGTTGTTGTCTTCTATGATTAAAGGTTTTGATATATACACACACACACACACACACATATATATATATATATATATAACAGTTGGTTGGTTAGCTTTCAAGAGGTTCAAATAGTTTTTTTTTTTTTTTTTTTTTTTTTTTTAACTTAAGAGATTGTTTGGATGTTGATCAGATGGTTTCATCTCGTTCCATTTCATTTCATCATATCTTAACATCTAAATACTACTCAAATATACATTTTTCAATTTCAAATTTTGAACTTCTTAATCTAATCATTATCTAATCATTACAAGTTTTCTAAACTTCCAAACAAAATACTAAAAGAAAAATCTAATTTTTTTAAATCTCAAAATAAAATAATATTAAAAAACTATATTCTAATAATATTTTAACTTTATAATATTTTTATTCAATTTTATCTCTCTCATTTAATTCACTAAATATCATAAAACATCATAACTCAAACAATTTTACCACTATTTACAAATTTTTAAACTCTTATCTCATTTTTCAAGCATCTCCTAGTGGTCATGAACTTTTTGCATGCTCTTGCTAGAAGAGATTAAAAAAAGAATGAGTTTCTGTGTCTCCTTATCTATCTCAGGCTACCTCAGTGAATCTCTTTTAAACAGTACTGCACAATAGTTGGGCAGTGAAAAGGTGACGGTGTCGACTTTGAGCTGGTCTGTTTTTATCGAGAACCATATAATGAAGTCTTTAGCAGAAAAAACGTTGTATTAATACATATATGGTGTTATATATGATGTTAAGTTGGACGTTGCATCATTCGTTTTGTATGCATATAAATTATAACCCTCTTGAGGAGTGTTGCGACGCCAAGCGTCATCGTTTGGTTTGAGGACCTCGATGATAGCACACTTGATTCTATTATTTTTTATGATAAGAATATATATCCTCATACGTACTACATGGAATTGAGTTCTTCTCGAATTCTTGATTAAAGTGATCTAGAGCATCAAAAGAGAGGTATAGATATATATAGTATTTATTGAACATTTAAGACTGTTCGAGAAATTCATTTGGACAATTATAAATAATATGAAATTTAATTTATATGTTTATCTCTATTTTACTCTAAACTTTTGAGATCAACTAAGAACTCTAAAGAACCCAAGTCTTAGTACATGCGCATGAACATGACATCTTTAGCGGTTTGTTAGGTGAGTTGGGAGTTCTACTTTGTATTTCTCTTACGAATATATTTAGTAGACTCTTGTCTTTTATGATGAGCTTGTCTATGTCAAGTTTACGCCTTAAGATTTTTTTTATTTTTTTTTATTTTTTCTTTCTAGTTACTCTATTTCATTGGATTGATCGAGCCCGATTCATGATAAGTTGCCTAAAAATTTGATCATTTTATGGACATAGATTATTAATGTTAAACGGTATCATATCTAATGATTGATGATGTTTGTGTTATGGCATGGTGACTTAAGTTGCATGGGATTACCATTTGCAAAGAAACTACCATGTGTTAACAATTGATAAATATGCAATCATTCTCGATTGGACGTTTTTTTTTTTTTTTCTTTTTTTTTTTATAACTTTTTCCTTTCTGAAAATGAGTCAAAAAAGATAAAATTTGGATCCAAATATGAATAGAAAGAAATTTGGGCCTAATGGATTCACCATAAAGTAACTTGGCCCAACCTATTCATGCCACTTTCTAAGTGATGAGGCGTTGAGTGCTTTACCTGGCTCGTATGGATTAACCCAAACCTTCTGATTTGTTTTATTTGCATATCCTTAAAGGTCCAATTTCAGTTAAAGTTGCAATTTAATAGTTTCGTTAGCAATTCCTAACTAAAGATAAAAATTTCGTATTTTGAAGAGGAACATTAGATACAATTATAGATTATGTAGGTATCACGTACTCAGATTGAAAAATAATATGGTTTACATTAAAAAATTAAATTTTTCTTGGGAATCTAATATTTATTCAATTTTTTTTAAAAAAGCGTGCAGCACTTATACATTTTATATAACTACAAATATTATTTTTCAAAATCAGAATGGGTCACGTCATCAATAATTTTCACAAATTTTATTATTTTGTCATTTATTCATTATTTTCTCCTCCTCTTGTTGGAAAAACTATTCCTCTCGTGTGATATAAACTTTGGTTTCTCAATCTTTCATCTAATCCTATTAACCAAAAAAAAAAAAAAAAATCATTTGGTATGGTTGGGTAAGTGAGAATTTTGAGTTTTAAGATGAAATATTAAAATATTAAATTTTAATATTATTATCTTTTTGGGATTTAAAAAAATTAAGAAAAAGTTGAATTATTTATTATATTTTATATGGAGATTTGGGAAAGTTGTAATAATGAGATGAGAATTTTGAGTTTGAGATGATAATTCTTGAGGGCCAAACCGAACCTTAGTCTCATTTTCAAAAACTTGAAGAAAAAAACCCTTTAGGGCAGGTTTGGAAGTAAGATGAGAATTTTGAGTTTGAGATAAAAGTTTAAAATATTATTTTTTAATATTATTATTATTTTAAGATTTGAAAAAATGAAATTCTTCATTATATTTTATGTAAAAATTTGAAAAAGTTATAATGATAAAATAAGTTGAGATGATAATTTTATATCTCATCTTACTTCCAAACCTGCTCGTCTAGTAATGGACTAAATAGTAATAAAAATATAGTTATTCTAGCCTACACATCGTTGCGGTCTACACATAGTTTTAAATTCCATTCTGTTTCGATATAATATCCGGTACACTATACCTTCTCATTCTAAATTTTAGCTCGTTCCAGTCCATTTCAGCCATAAATGCTTCTCATTATTCTTCTCATTCTCGTTGAACATGGTTAGGCCTCGAGGACCCTCAACTTGCTACATTTGAGGGGAGTCGATGGGCAACGACCACTTCCCAAGTGCAGTTGAACTTCGTGATGGAGTGTTTTGGTATCCTTGACTTAATGAGGCTGAGTCTTCTCGACTCTCACAATGGTATATTCAGTCCTGAAGGGACTATAGAGTACGTCATGCTCTACATCAACATGTTCTAGATAGGGCTGAGGCTTCCCTTTTGCTTCCCGTTCCGTGACATTTTGGACTATTTGGGCATGGCTCACACCCACCTTTTACTCAATGCTTGGAGGATCTTCTTGTCTTGCTACCTGGTATGGAGGCAAGCTCTTAAAGCAGTTGGAGTTGAGAATCTGGACCTGACCACCCATGGATTCTTCCACGTCCATAGCATGAGAAGGCATGGTGTGAATTGATGCAGCTTTCGCTCATGAACCGATTATCGTGTTGTCCACTAGAAGTCTTGGTATTCTCATGTCAAGAATTGGGACCAAAAATTCTTTGCGTTTGGGGAAGGTTGGGAGTTCCCTTTCGGCAAGGCCACACATTGCAAGTTTCCAATCAAGGCCTCCTAACACCAATCCCAAATGATAGCTATTTCTACATTTCTTGGTCATGCTAGATCGATCACATTTCCTGGTCCTGTTAGCCCAAAAGCGTGAAAGGGCTACGTTTTCATCTTCAAACCCCAAGGGGAAGAGGCCTTGCACAAAGGGGTTCGAATGGCTTTGTGGTCCCTACTCATGTGCCAACCTTGCTAGTTATGAGAGAGTCGTGTTGTCAAGGCCTTTATATACCATCCCTGCTTTCTAAGGTGGTCAAAAAACCCAGCAACCACACCTCTTTTGTATGCCAATTGTGTCACATACATGGTAAGCCAGGACTTGGATTCACTTCTAGACCCTAAATTTTTCTACATGATCCTCGACACCTTCTCAGATCTATCTCTCACGAGACTCACGTCAAGATCCCTTTCATATGTGGCTTCTAGTGATTCTGTGGACGTTATAGAGATGAGGAAGGGAACGTAAAGTCAAAGCACTACCAATGTGCAAAGAAGCAAGTTAAGGCTTACATCAACCCATCTACTCATGAGGTTTCACTAGTGCCAACTCTTCTGTTAAAGGAAATGCAACAATCACGGGAGACATGTAGCTGTCGCTACCCTTACTGAGAAGGTATCCACAAATGCCATTGGTAATTCCATACACAACGTCCAGAACAACAATGAGGACAAAGCCGTTTAGAGGGCTTGTCGAGCCAAAATATGGCTTTCACAGTTCCACTGGTTAACTTTCAATACGATGTGTTTTAATCACGAGCTCGCCCTTTTCTACTAAGTGTCTACCAAGGGTGTTTACTACCGAGGATGTTCTTCGAGGACTTCGTCTTACTCAAGGATCTTCAACCCAAAGGTTGGTGGAACTTCCAACCCATTTGTCACTAAGGGTGAAGTTGTTTCGAACAGCTCAGTGAGCCAAAGCATGGTCCCTCTAATCCACAGGTCAAGTCTCCTTATAGCGTGCCCTTGTTGCCTAGGAGCACGTCTTCCTTTGCTAAGTGTCCTCCAAGGATGCCTCCTCCTAAAGATGTTCCCCAAGGACCCTCAGCCCACCATTGGGTCTTCAACTTAGACTGTGCACCGCTCCATCCTTTCAACCCAAAGGCTGGCAAAACATTCATTCCATTTGTCACTTAGATTACTTGGATTAGTGAATTCCTCGGCCCGGTATGTGATTACATTACTCACTCATGGATTTTTTGTTCACGTTGACAGTTAGACTTGACTGTGCATTCTTCACAGGGCCTATCATCTCTAGCTCAATGGATCACCTAGTGCTAATGTAGATTGGAGGTGAAAGCTCAATCCTCCCAATATTATATGTAAAGGGTTTTCCATGCTTTGACCGTGGTGGTGGAGGAAAAAAAATGTTGGAGAAGGCCTACCTCAGTTTGGGTGGTCAATCGCAAGTGCAAGAGGCCAAATTTTTGTGTACGTTAATAGTTAGAATTGACCATCCATTTTTTGTAGGGCCTATCCTCTCTAGTTTGGTGGATTGCCTAGTGCCAATGTAGATTGGAGGTTAAATTTCAAACCTCCCAATCATATATGTAAGGGGCTTTCCATCCCATGACTATGGTGGTAGAGGAAAAGAAATGGTTTGAGAAGATGTACCTCAGTTTGGGTGTCCAATCGCGAGTGCTAGAGGCCAAGATCTCTATGCAAGGGGGTGATATGTCAAAGCCTTGGTATGCCTTTACCTTAAATAGTTCCTTGTTGATGAGGGCTCTAGGTGATTTGTAGCAAGCCTTGAAGCACGAATGCAAAGTTGGTCAAGTCGCAATATTTTTGAAAGATGAGTTAGCGTTGAAGGCTAAGCGCCAACTTAACGATGAGTTAAAGGTTGAGCTAGAGAAGGCGTCAAAAGCTACCGAATTGAAGAAGAACTATTGATTGAGGTATTCTGAGATGTTCACTACAAGTGATGAGCCATGTAGGAAGCTGCATATTGATCTCAACATTGCACAAGGTGAGCTGAAAAACTTCACAGCCCGACACAGACATATGAGAGGAGCTTCACAAGGCCAAGGTGGCTATGGCGGTTAGTTGAGTTTGATGAGGTGATGTGGGGAATGCTGAGAAAGGTCTCATAGCGAGTTAGTGAGCTTGATAGCACCCTCCAAAAAGTTGGGAATGATGTATTCCATCTTTCTCCCTAATTTTTCGTAGCCCTTCAAATTCGCAACCGAGCATGGAGAATCAGGTACAATCTCAATCTTTAGAAATTTAGAAGGTTCCTATTGGTAAGTCTGGAGTGGACTTGTGTAGCATCCTTCCTGATGTGTCAGTTATGGCCATACTCTGGGACCAAACGTAATGCCGAGCACGTTCTTTGTCCAGTCACTTCCTCCTCTCAATAGTGGTTTGCAGCCTTAATTGTTATTTTTTATGTATTAATTTTTTATAGTGGTCAAAGTTTGTTAATATTCCTTGTATTGATGCATATTTATTGAACTTATTGCTTTTTCTATTATTGTGAGGGCCCTGCCAGTGCAATGTGACATACCATCAATGGAGTTGAGTGGAAAGAAAGATAAGTAATACTCTATTGGTTTGGTGAAGAAAATAGATGCGCGTGCTGCAAAGTGCAACAAGTCTAACATGTGGGTGAGTAAGCACCTGCGAAAGACTTGGCAGATACATTTCAACATGAGGTAGAGATGAGTGCCTTGCCTTATGGTGGGCAAGCTAGAAAATTCACTTGTCATGAAGGCGAGAACAAAGAGTTGAAGAGGCTGGTGGCTCTAATGAGATAAAGTCTACTCGCCCAAGTCAAGCATCAGTCTAGGCAGACTGGAGTAGATATGAGAGCTTTTTGGAACCACACGGAAAATGCTCAAAAGAGTTACAATGTCGAATGTAGAAGCCCAAACTCCACCTAAAGGATCACATCCGAAGTGGGTCTGCTGAAGGATTACAAATCGAGAAGTCATAACATTTGAACCCAAAGGTATGGTCTAATGCGACGTGGAAGGCCCTCATTCAAGGAAGGACTGAGGAGTCAGTAAGCCATAAGGGAGTGTGGACCATGCCCTGGCCTCCTGTCTTTCTCATCTTGTCGTATAATAGACAATGCTAAAGGACTCATATCCAAGCATATATGGAGTCAAATTTATGTTAGAAAGACCCATTGAGAGTTCTGCCCTATAAAAGGGATTTAGACATGGGACAAAATCTTACTTTTGAGATCCTAAGCACCTAAGATCTTGTGGAGCTAGATTCTTTAGATGAGGCAAGGAAGGAGCGGCGCAATGGAGTAGCAAATCTAACATTATAAGGTAGGTTAACTTCTAAGATAGGACTAAAGAATGTAGGATGAATGTTGTATGTAAGAAACATTTGCATATTCTTTAACTTCCCCTTTTTGAACTTGAATGAATATGTTTTTCTCATTATATTTATCTTATATTCATTTCTTGTTTTCTGAGACTTTAAATATGTTTGCTGTTTTTCACTAATTTATGATCTCAGGGTGAGTATCTATATCTTTTTGTAAGTATGTATACCATGAGTCAATATCCATGGGATGGGATGGAGTTCTTCGAACCATTTCTGTGAGATGTCACCACAAGTTTCAAATGGGAGAGGGATTTCCCGTGAATGATTGGGGTGGGGTTGTACCGCGTTGGCCTCACCTGATAGTCAGGATACAAAATCTCTCGGCGTGTCATGTTCTGGTGTCTTTGAATTGGTTGGCAGGGTAGACATTTTCTCGTTACAACAGGTTGTCTCCATGTGAGAAGTTGACCTGGGGGTATAGGAGAGCTAACTTGCACTTGGTTTAACGGGTAGAAAGGATTTTCCAAGTTCTGACGGTGGAGCGGCTGATCCCCTGTTTGTCTATCAGGCAACGTATGTCTTTGTGATGATATCTTTGTGATGAGCATCCGTGTGATGGTGACTGTACCTCTGGTATTAATATGATTTCATGGATTTCTTTCCTATTGGAGTGAATGGTGATTCCTTGCCTAAATAATATTTGTGTTTCAAACTACATTGCATAAGAGGGTAACTCATCGAAGGGTATATCCTTGCCATGCTTGTGTGTGTGTGTGTGTTTCACTAAGAGGGTGATTCCTGGTCATATTTACGGACTCATGTGTCTATGCCACATAGGGTAATTCCTCGCCAATGCATACATATGTATCCTTTCCCAATTTACATGAACTGTTTATTGCATTTTAAGGAATATTATCTCTCAATAGCAATTCTTGTCATGGCTGTCTAACCTACCTATGGTTTCATTTTGGAATCTTAAGACTTTGATGCAGAGTTAGAACTAGAAGTGTTGCTTGAGGAAGAAGAGCCAATGCTGCTCAAACCTTGAGGATGGAGGCTTGTCTCTATCGTAGGACCAAGAATCATTTTGGGTTGTACTTAGTACTTTCTAAGGGGTGACCAATTGTATATGGCCTGCCACCCATTAGCTGATAAATATACTATTTGGGTTGCATATAACTCTATGATAATACTTATGAGGAATGGCATTAATCATTTCTAAGATTTTGTTTTAGACTTCTGATACTACAAGGTCTAATTTGCTGACTATACCTATGTCTTTTATACTTTAATTTTATATATGTATCCAACATGTGCACTTCCACTTGAATGAGTCATGCCTAACCTGAACAATCCTCATGTGTTGACCACTTGGCTAGCACCCTTGGTACCATGAAAAATCACCAAGACTTTATACGAGGGATTGGGCACCATAATTATGCATTTACTTCTATCATTACACATTAGCTAATACCCGATAGCCAATGCTGCTTTCCTACGTACTTTAGAATCCATGCTTTCGAGGGGTTGGCGCCACCTAAGTTGTTTGCCTCCTCGTTATTAGAGTACAAAGTTACAAAGTTGAATCATGTTGTCCACCGTTGTTTAGGCGTGTGTTCGCATTGCTCACCAACCATTGGCACTAGTGTTAACCCAGATTGTATGTGTGTGTGTCAGCCTTAGTTTTCAACCATTAGCGCAAATGTTAATTCAAGTCAAATGCATGTGCGTTAACTCTTTATTGCTCACCCAAGAGGAGTGTTAATTCAAGCCAAATGCATGTGCGTTAGGAGACTCTCTCGATCGTTTTTCAAGCGAAGGGTAGTCTTGGTCGCATGCGCATGTGTTAGTCTTGGTCACCAACCATTGGTGCCAAGTGTTAACTCTGATTGTATGTGTGGTCTTAGTCGCCAACTAATTGTGCAAGTGTTAACTCCAGTCAAATGCAAGTGCGTTAACACTCGGTTGCTCGACCCTACTAAGATTCTCGCAATTGCTGTTTAGGCGAAGGCTAACTCTAGTTGCATGCTCATACTTTAGCCTTAGTTGTGAACCATCCGTACAAGTGTTAGTCTCAATCTCGTGCGTTAACAATCTATGCTTGCCTAATAGGCCTGCTTAGGGAGCAAGATAATCTTTCTACCACCATTTAGGCAAAGGATAACCCCAGTCGCAAGGCGTGTATTAGCCTTGGTCGCCAATCATTGGTGTGAGTGTTAACTCCAATAGGATGTGCATTATTAACACTTAGTTGTAGGGATATAACCGGTCCGATTTATTACATATGTTGAAACCAAACTGATAAAATTGGTTTTAGAAACCTAAGAATCGATATAGACCGATTCATCACAAAAATTGAAACTTTCAATTTTGTCAATTTGGGTCCGGTTTGGTTTGGTTTACAAGTGTGATTCGGTTTTTGAGTTGTCCAACTCCATTTTAAATCCATTGATACTTGCATGCCACCCATTTTTGGTGCAATAAAAATTTTTCTTTTTGAAGCAAGGTTTTTTTTTTTTTTTTTTTTTTTTTTTTTTTTTTTTTTTTTTAACTTTTTTCCCCTTTTGTGGGCAATTACCAACACAATAGTACATGCCATTCCGAAGCATGATGAAAGCTGCAACATTCATTTCTAATGATTTTCAACAAATTTATTTAGAATTGACTTGAATTGGAAAGTTAAGTTAGAGGCATTTCTAATGATTTTCAACATATTATTTCCATTGCCATTCAACTGCAACATTCATACTCGAAATCTTTTAAATTTATCATATTAGCATAAAAGCCTTTTTATTGGTTATAAAATTTTCAACAACTCAAAGCACATAGAACAAAACATAAAAAACAAGAGTAACTGCATAATACTTGCTTGAAAGTCAATTGATTATTAGAGTTTCAACCTGTACATATATATACCTTGGAATAAAAATAGAATATAAAGAATTATATAAAAAATCTTTTATATATAATCTAAAAATTTTAAAAATATATATATTCCAATTTGGTTTGGTCCAAACCCATTTTCAAAGCATGTATATCAACAGACAAAACCCACCGATTTGATTTGGTTCTGTTGGCTAGGCTTGTTTTCCATTTTTTTCACCACTACGGTAGCGGGAGATTATCTCAACTGCTATTTAGGTGAAGACTAATCTTGGTCGCATGCATGTGCGTTAGCCTTGCTCGTTAACCATTAGCGCATGTTAACTCCCATCGCATGTGCATTGTTAACACTTGGTTGCTTACCTAAGGAGTGTGCTAAAGGAATAGGAGACTTGATCGATCGCTATTTTAAAAGTATGTGTGCATGCTTTTGTCTTGGCAAAAATTGGTTGTTCGTTTATATACTTATAAGAAGGTTCTTTTTCCATATTCAAGTTACATGCAATTTGCTAAATAAAATATTTTCTCAGGTACAACATATTCCACAGGTGTGGTAGCCTCTTTCCATTTATCTTCCAAGTGGTATGAGCCTGGTTTGTTGTTTGCTATGACGACATATGACCATTCCCAATTGGGCCCAAGCTTTACATCTTCTTGTCTTATGGTGACCATCCCGACTTCTCTTAGCAAGAGGTCTCAGACTTTGAACGTCCGATGCTTGACTATTTTGTTGAAATATTTTCTTGTTCTCCTCTTGTAGGCTAGTGCTCGCACTTTTGCCTCTCCTCTCTTATCTTCCAGTAGGTCTAGATTTCCTTTAAACCTTTTATCGTTTGTTTTCTCACACCTTTTTAGTTTCGCTTCAATGTTTTATGTCATTGCGAAAACGGGGTCTCTCCTGTTGGGGTTGTCATGGTGGTCATGCATGCCCATAGTACTCTCGGGAGCTCTTCAGCCCATGCTCCCTTTCGATATTCAAGCCTCTTTTTATATGTAGAACACAATTTTATTTGTCTCCACAGCTTGACTGTTCGCCTATAAATGGCTGGGGAAGAAATATCTTACCTTAATTCCCAACTTTGAGCACCAGTCCCTATATTCGTTGCAATTGAACTGCAGCCCGTTGTTTGAGTCCAAGGACAGCAATATGCCGAATTGACATACCACAAAGGTCTAGAGAAATTTTATGATCTAGCTCACTGCAATTGTTGCTAATGTCTCCGGTTCCACCTACTTCGTGAAGTAGTTGATGGCGACCACTGTGAACTTGACATCTCCCTTTTCTGGTGGCATGGGTCCTACAATATCTATTCCCCATTGCAAGAAAAGCCATGGTGATCTACTCCTCCGACAGGCTGTGAGGCACAGTTGCTTGTAGTTGGCACTTTGCCCATTTCTTAACAAATTCCTCTACATCTTTAAGCATATGAGGCCAATAGTATCTTACTTTTATAACCTTCTATGTTAAGGCTCTACTACTAGAATGGTTTCGGTAGACTCCCTTAAGTATTTTTGCCATCACGTATTGCGTTTCTTCTTCAGATATGTAGCACATGAGTGGTGTGGAGAAGCCTCTGCTATGCAACATCCCTTCCATTATGGTGAATATGGATGCCCTGGATCTTATCTTTCTAACCTCTGTTTGTCTTCTTGGAAGTTTCCATGTGGTCAGTTATTTCGCCACATCTTATGCTCACTCAGGTATAGCTGATCCTATTACTGACACTTGATTCCAATAGACATTGTCTCCAATACTTGAAGCAACGTACGCGAGCTTGGCCGCTCATCAATTTTCTTCCTACAGTATTTGTTGGATGTTGAAGTATTCGCACCACTCCCCCACAAATTAGTGCCATTTGAGGCTCTTATAGGAAGTTGGTAAATTCAACAACAAAAATTTGCTAGGATTTGTCCTTTCATAGGACTTCTAGGGAGGTGATTGAGATCGAACTCACTAAGCTTGATTAACTAGTTCACCATTCTATCTGACATGTTAGGCCTGTGTAGGAAATTCTTTAGAGAGGTGATTACGCCTAAAAAATAACATGGTAGTTGTAGCATTGTTTTGGGATGTCGATTCCACAATGTGACAAATTAAAAGAATAGTAGAAGGAACAAAAAAATTAAAGAAAAATATTAAATGATTAATGGAGAATAAAAATTAATTTTAAATGCAAATTAAAGTGAAACAAAGTTACTAATGGAAGAAGTACTCAAATTTGATGAACAGTAGAGCATAGGGAATCCCTTGCACAAATCCGGTATTTTAATTCTTCTTAATTTATTGAATAACTCAATTGGGAACTCAATTCTCAAAATTTCCAATCGGAATAGATTATCACTATTAAGAAAATCCAACGACGACAATATATTCTAAGAGCGATATTGCAGCAAAGAACTAAATCAATATAGATAAATAATTGATCCAAATATAATAAAAGAACCAATCCATTCAATAGAAAAAACATGACTGAATCTATAAACAAAATAAATTGTATAATTATTTGAAATAGAAAACATCAATAATAAATTAAGAATGATAAAATAAAATAGTTTTAATAATTAGAAATCAAATATATAAATTAAAAATATTATTTAATGTATAAATTCATTCCTCTATTTAAGAATTTAATTATCTATAATAAAAATAGGTAACAAAAATCTAATAAGATAAACAGCAGTCATGAAAGTTTATGTCGTCTACTCTATGCTTCAGTCCGTCGTCCTTTAGTCCCACGGCTCACCCAAGAAAACAGTGCTCCTCTTCTCTTTTCCGAATATATATATATATATATGGTGCCGCCATATGCATAAGGTAACCAAATTACTTGATTTGGAGCCCTAAAAATCATAGTAATTCCCACGTCGGAAAGACATAAAATGCCCTTCATTCAAAACAAAAAGAATGATCATCTCATGGGCCCCGCGTGCTATATTTTTCTTTCAAACCTCCAAACTGCTTGCGGCTAAAATCAAGTTCCTTCATGTCAAGACAAAAATGCCCCTTTGCATTCAAAATTAAAATAAAAATAATGATTAATGGGTCCCTTCCTACGTCTAAAACCACCCACAAAAGACAAAAACTCCAAATCGCCCATGTCAACTCCCAAAAGCCAAGTCCAAATATTTCTTTTAAATCTTCAGTGTGTGGGCTTAGTTGTTAAGTAAACTGGTTAGATTTAATACTCCATGTAGCTGCCATCAAAATAAAATCAAATGTAAAAATCGAATAGCAAAGTTCTAAAACTATTAAATGTAAATTCTAATTGCAAATTATCTCTCACCAATCAATAATACAATATTTGAGGTTCAAAATATTATAAAATTATGCTCAAATATATCTCACTGTGAATAGATATTAAATTCAATAATATAAATTATATCTCATTATTTTTATTCACATTTTAACATTTTAATCTAATAATATAATATTTAGAATGTACTTTCGCACACTCGTTAAAAGGCTTCTGTCAGTACCGTCACGACATGTTCCTAGAAGTAAGGCCTTAACTGGCCTGTAGCCACCACCAATGTAAATGCCTATAACTCCATTTGTAAGTAAGCGTATCTTTGCTCACCTTAAAACTTATCTAGTATAGTAGAGAAGCTTGTACCTTCTTCATTCTTCCCTTACCAGTGCAACAGTTTCCTCTTTTAATGTATAATGAATAAATATAGATACAATGTCTACCCCTGCTTGGTCTGGCAAAGGAAGAGAGAACTAGATAGGTAGGCGTTTAACCATTCAAAGGCCGTATCACATTCTGCATCCCACTCCTGGGTCTTTCCCAACACTTGAAAGAACGGCAGACACTTATTTGTCATCATTTATACGAATGTATTCAGTGATGCTATCTTGTCGGTCAATTTTTGTACTTCATTCGAATTTCAGGACAATTTCATCTCCATTATCACCTTGACTATTTCCAGATTGGCCTCAATCTTTTTTTCCGACACCATGAAATCTAAGAATTTCCCTGAACCTCCACCAAACATGCACTTGGCCAGGTTGAACTTCAAGTTGTACTTCCTCAAAATGGCAAAGGCCTTTTTTAGGTCTGCCAAGTGATGGTCTTCCTCCTTATTTTTGACCAAGAGGTCATCTACATATACCTCCATATTGCATCCGATTTGTTCTTTGAACATGCAATTAACTTGTTTTTCATATGTTAGCTCTACATTATTTAGACTGAATGGCATTACCCAGTAATAGTAGAGCCCTCTATCTACTACTATAAAGGACATTTTTTCTTGGTCGCTCTCGAAGAGTTTTATCTGGTTGTTCCCAAAGGTGGTGTAAACGAAGCTCAACATTCAGTATCCTGCCACTAAACAAACTATTAAGTTTATCTGTGTCAAAGTTAAGTTATCATTAGGACATGCTTTGTTTAATATGTGAAGTCCATACATATTTGCCACTTTTCGCTCTCTTTCTACACCAATACTACGTTGGAAAACCACTCCGAGTAATATGACTCGTTGATGAAGTATGCTTCTAGTTGCCGATCCATTTCCTTTACTATCACTGCATATTTTATTGCATTGAAGTTTCTCCACTTTTGCCATATCCATTTCCTCCCGTCCATGACCTTCGCCACCTTCAGATCCAACTTCTCTTGGGCTTTCGTTCTCTCTTTGTAAGGTTTCTAATTCGCTATCTTTCTTCCATTTCTGGAAATATCCTATCCAACTCGACATTACGGTCGTTTATTGTGGAAACTTTTTGGTCACAGAGAGCGTGTGGTAGCAAGCATCCATATCTTACTTCACCAGCAAATTAAAATTCTCTTAGGACCCTACAATTGATGCCAAACTATAGATGAAATTTCTGGCAATACCTATAACACGTCCCACTAACTTGCAACCAAAACAAAAACCTTAGGGATCTAAAGAGGGATACCTTCGATGGATAAGTTAGAAAAGAGTAAGTCTTTTCTTGATAAATAGAAATCTGAGGGAGAGAGAGTCCATGCCCAGAATGTACCTGGTAACCCATTTATAGAGATTGAGAAGCTCAGTATATATAGTATAATCCTTTTGAGAGCTAAATTCTAAGGACCCGATATGGTAACCTTCCTTTCGAATATGATTATGCTGTTAATAGTGCCCTTCCAGTGTGAGTATCCTATCTGGACTTATCTCGAATCTAGCTTGGTTTTATCTTATGTTCCATCCTTGGCACCATACGGTGCATTTCATCAAGTTTTATCCTTCAGTCTCCTTAACTCACGTGGATATCTTTTGACTACGTCTTTGGTTGCCTATCATCCTTTCCTTGCAACTATACACACTACAACAAAAAACATATTTTGGGACGAAAATTTTCGTCCCAAAATATATCGATTTCGTTCCGAAAGATTTTTTGGGACGAAAAAATTTCGTCCCAAGCTCGTCCCAACATCACTGTCCCAGAAGATATATTGGGACGAAAAACACAATTTCGTCCCAAAATATATCTTTTGGAACGATTTTGAAAGTGATCGTTCGATACCGTTCGAACGATGCTTTTTTTTGTCACGGTTAAAATTCGTCCCAGAATGGCGTTCGAATGCTTCTCATATACCGTTCGAACGTCAATGTTTGTTTTGAACGGTTATCAAGATACGTTCAAACGATCAGTAGAAATACGTTCGAACGTTAAATGAGACGATCGAACGGTATAAGAGATCGAACGGTGATGATCAACGTTCGAACGATATGGTAATGTCATGCGTTTGAACGGTTTTTTGAGCATCTGGTATCGTTCGAACGGTTTGCGAGTTGACGTTTGAACGTTACATTATCGTTTGAACGGCATGCCCATTAATGTTCGAACGTGACTTTGTCGTTCGAACGGATATTATTTTTATTAAAACCAATAATTATAAAAAAACTAAATAGACATCCATATTATTTGAAAAATATAAATTAAGAACTGTTTAATTACTCACAAAAGTTTTATAATAAGTGCGAAGAAATAAATAACCATAAAACTAGCATTGTTCATACATAATTAGATAATGTCATAAGCTAGACGTAAAAAACCATCAGTTGGTTGGAGGCCTGTACTGTTGCATAAGCTGTTGCATTTGGAGTTGCATATCTCTCCTGAACTCTGCTTGTTCTTCTTCATGTTGTTTGAGGCGCATCTCCATGTCTCCTTGTCTCGCCAATTGAGCCTCTAACTCTTGTTGTTTTGCAATCAATTCTTCAATTCTACGATTCGCATTCTCTTGAGCTATAGAGGCAGACCCGGAAGAAGAGGAAGAGGGAGAAGGTTTTACACAGCGACCCAAACCCCTCAAATATCCTGAACGTTCACCCAGAACTTGTGTAAAAATCTCAACATCTGTATTTGAGGAATTTTGATCTGACGCAGATTCAGCACGCAGGGCAACCATTTTATCCTACACATAAGATAAAGAGTTAATATCATCATAAATATTCAAATATATTTATTTAAAACAAATTATAATACTTACATAATTTTCACGGGCATCAGGATGACTCCACTCTCCATTACGATTAGTATGTGATGCAGCATATAATTTTGTCAGATCATAATTGGCATCTGAATCTTGCTATAATAAAGATTTGTTAAGATATAAAGTCATTATGATTGATATATTCAGTTAACTATATACAAATGAAAGAATAGCAATACCAATTTTTTAGAGAGGCGGTGGAAAGATCTTGAGCCTGCATGATGAGTAATCTTCAATTTTGATCTATTTGTTTTGTTTATAGAACTTCGCTCCTACATAAGAATTGAAAATATTAGAAAGCGAAATTAAAAATAGGACTAAAATAATTAAATTAATTATACCTTATATGATGAATCCTCAAACATGTCACAAAGTTTTTCCCAATCAGAAGGTTGCACATCTTGAAAAGGATGTTGGCGTGCTTCTTCACTATTCTCAAACTTATTATAATGCTCATGACACCTCGCCTTATACTTGCGGAATGCATTACTCATAAGCTCTTCCACAGTTTTACGCTCCTCTCTCCGACCAAAATTTATTTCGAAATCATCCTTACAGACAAAAGTTTGGACAAAAATATTATCATTTATAATATTCTAACTTTAAAGTAAAATAAAATTATAAGTCCAATTAAATTTCATTTATTAAACATTACCAAACAACGCTTCTTGATAAGGTCCTTAACATCTTGGGGGACTTTCTTCCATGAACTTGTTGCCAAAGGTGCATAAGTTCGTGTAAGAGCACCCACATGCGATGCAAGCCAAGCTGCTGGTTGTCCTTCGCCTCCGGTATGTTCATCAAGAATGTTAACTTTGATCTTACCCACCTTACGATATTTTTCCAACGTCACGCCTCTCGTAGTGCCTCGACCTTGACGAGATTGTACTGTGAAGTCATCATGATATATAACATTATAATCAATTTTCTATTATAATCTTAATTAATAACTTTTATGACTATTAGAATTTTACCTTGTTCTGTAGAGTCAATCTCTAATGGTGAGTCTGAAGGAGAGCTAGGAACAGGTGGAGATGGGTTGCGCACTTCCTTTCTCTTCGGAGGCATAATTTCAAAAAACTGATACAATATTCATTAAGTAAAATAGTGCTCATCATCACGTAATGTGAAAATATAATTCGTCAATCACTATCTGTATCAGTATCATTTGACAATTCAGTCTCATCTTCTGTAGATAGTTCAGATGAATCAACACTTTGCTCAAGTGTCGCATCAACAATTTCAGCCTCAATATCTTCTCTATTCAATGGAATCATCTCATACTGGCTCAAATCCACAAACAAATTAAAGACGGGCTGACTCTCTTGGTATGCTTCTTGAGTAGAGGCATCATCTTCTTCTTCATCTCGCCCTTCTGCCTGAGGGATAACATCATATATATTTCTTGGAGCATATTTTTGTACTACTCGCCATTGAGTTCCCAACTTCGGGTCATCTAAGTAGAATACTTGAGATGCTTGAGAAGCTAAAATAAATGGATCATCCTCGTACCATTTTCTTGATGTATTAATACTCAAGAAATATTCATCATCACGGACTCCAGTTCGAGGATTGCTTAAATCCCACCAATCACACTTAAACAGATACACTGCAAGCTCCCCCAAATATTTCATTCCAATTATATCAACAATCACTCCATAGAAATCAATATTTTCTCCATCATGACTTCCCTCAACTAGGACACCACTATTTTGTGTTTTCCTATAATGATCTCGATCTATTGTGTGATACCTACTACCACGAGAAATACATGCAGAATATCTTGTAGCCCGTCTCGATGGGCCACGCGCTAATGCATACAATTCATCTGATATATCGTTTGGATTATTGGCATGCATTTGTACAACCTACATATTAAGTAAAACGTCTATTATATCAATAAAAAAAACAATCAATATTTTCTATTTGTATTGAATGAAGTGTCGCATATGTAATGTCATTACCCGTTGTTCAAACCATCTCGGAAACTCCTCTTCATGTTTCCGGTCTATATCATTTACTCCTAGTTCCTTGAGCATGTTAATATGATCACTGAAATTGATGATTACGACATGTATTTTATATTATTAGAATTTTGCGAAAGTAAATGAGCGAATACTAAATTAAGAAAAGATTAATACTTACTTCAAGTAAATCTCTATGTCAGGGCAATTGTTCAGCACGTACCACTGAGCTTTCTCAAACTCTCTTCCACATAAGTCATAACCACGCACTGCACCAAGTGGACGTACTTGTTGGGAAAACACGGAAAACACATTTCGTTGTCTTGCTCTGTCAACGTCAAAGTTTCTTTCTGGCCGATCAAACCTAGTGTCAACTCCGTGGAAATATTTGGAACAGAAGGTATGCCACTCATCATCAATATATGCTTCTGCAATTGATCCTTCTGGGCGAGCTTTATTACCAACTGTTCGTTTCAACTTCCCAAGAAATCGTTCAATGGGATACATCCATCTATACTGAACTGGTCCTGCAAGTCGAGCCTCACGTGGCAAATGGACGGCCAGGTGAACCATGACATCGAAAAATGACGGTGGGTAAATACTTTCTAGCTTACACAATATGATGGGAATTTCCCGTTCCATTCGATCCAAAGCTTCTACATTTAATGTCCGTGCACATAAGTCTTTGAAAAATAAACCCAACTCAGTCAAAGCCACGCGCACGTCTCTAGTCAAGTACCCACGTATACCAATAGGCAAGATACGCTGCAAAAGGACATGACAATCATGACTTTTTAACCCAGTTATTTTCCAATCATTTGTTCGCACACACCTTGTCAAATTCGAGGCATAACCATCTGGTAATTTAATTTTCATTATCCACTCACAAAAAGTAGCCCTTTCATTCCTTGACAATGTATACCACCCAATCGGCATGTAAACGGACGAACCATTTTCTTGCAACTGCATTTCCGGTCTTATTCCCAACCGCTTCAAATCCTTCCTTGAGTTTAATGTATCCTTCGTTTTTCCTTCAATTGACATCAATGTTCCCAATACGGATTCGCATATATTTTTTTCAATATGCATAACATCAAGACTGTGCCGTAATTTTAACTTTGACCAGTATGGAAGATCGAAAAATATACTCTTCTTAGTCCAATTCAACTCAGAAGTAGCTCGTTTTCTCTTTCGTTGTTTTTTACCAAATTCATTACAACCAACATCTACAAATTGTGCAAGTAAATCTTCACCAGACAAATATGGTGGAGGTTGGCCCCATTCAACAGTACCATCAAACATTTGTGAATTTCCCCGCCATCTATGATCACCAGGTAGAAATCGACGATGACCCATGAAACATAATTTTCTCCCGTAAGTGAGCCATTCAGATTTAGTATGTTTGTTACATGTTGGACATGCCATTTTCCCCTTAGTACTCCAACCTGACAAGTTTCCATATGCTGGAAAATCATTTATTGTCCATAAAACCGCAGCATGCATCTTGAACGACTTGCCTGTTGATGAATCAAATGTGACAACCCCATTCTCCCACAAATCTTTCAATTCTGCAATCAATGGCTGTAAGTGTATGTCTATATCATTTCCCGGCGATCTCGGACCTGGAATGAGCAAACTCATCATGAAATATGGATCTTTCATACACTTCCACGGTGGTAGATTATACGGCATAAGTACGACTGGCCAAGTACTGTGACTAGTACTCATGTTCCCAAACGGATTAAATCCATCTGTTGCCAACCCAAGTCTCACATTACGTGGTTCTTCTGCAAACCATGTATGCTCCTTATCAAATTCCTTCCACACCTGAGAGTCAGCAGGATGTGATAAAATATCATCGTTTCTAACTCTGGCTGATGAGTGCCATATCATGTCTGCAGCTGTTGCACGTGACATATATAATCGTTGTAATCTAGGTGTCAATGGAAAGTGGCGTACTACCTTTTGCGGCACATTTTGTTTGTCAGATGTCCATCTTGACTCGTGGCATATGGGACATTCGTTCAACTGCTCATTCTCTTGCCAAAATAATATGCAGTCATTCTTACATGCATGTATTACGTTGTAATCAAATCCAAGTCCTCGTTTCAATTTTTTTGCTTCATAGAAGTTACGAGGAAGTGTATTATCTGATGGCAGTGCCTCCTTAAACAACTCGAGTAACATATTGACAGCCTTAATTGATAATCGGCACATTGATTTTATGTGTAGCAGTCTTACGGTAAATGACAACTTACTGTGTCTTCTGCATCCTGGATATAGCTCACGTTGTGACTCATTCCACAATCGTGCAAAAGTATTATGACCCCCATCATTTGAACTTGATGTGTCCGTGCCACCTTCATTCATAAACATTCCCGCACCGATGTCACCTAACATTTCTTCCATATCCTCATCATACTCATCTCCAACAACATCTGGTTGTACATCTTCATCGATAGCTTCTTCTTCATGTGGAGTATCGAATGAAGTTGGATATGGTTCCCCGTGTAAGACCCAATCAGTATAACCCTTGTCAATACCTTTTACAAACAGATGCTCTCTCACCAAGTCTATCTTATGAGAGCGCAAATTCCTACATGTATTACATGGGCATCTAATACGTCCATCACTATCACATGTACCCAATGCAAACTCTAAGAATTTCTTAACACCTTCAGCATATACGTTGTAATTCTGACCCAAACGATCGCTAACTCGCATCCAACTCTTATCCATGCTGACTATCTTCATTATAAACAAGCACGTGTGCATCAACAAACAAGCATGTATCATGTATCAATCAAGGAGTATGCCACCTTACACCGGGTAGTTGGTCCTATCCCATTCGGAACTGTAAGATCATAGTCGCAAACCTATCCTCTATAATCTGTCACGCCCAACAAAATTTCGGCAGCATATCCCCATAGTTCTCCAAATATGCTCGTCTGGTTGTGTGCACCGACTTATCCATCGTCGATACAACATCACCGAAACTGCATATCCGGAGAACAAGGGATAAATCTGCCAAAATCTTAATGCTGGACGTATAACAGATATAGCTCGATAGTTTGCGAGAATGATCTTACAATTCCAAACTGTCCACTCTGGACAATTCAAGAGTTATCAATCTTTCAATTAAGGCGGATTGATAACTCTCGAACGGGTCTAAGGCTAATATTGATGAACAAGCAATATAAGATATGCCAATATTTAACATGTATCAAACAAATAATTCAACATCATAAATAATTAAGTTTTGTAACAAATCTTAGATGATTTGTAATTTAATTCATTCTCATTTGATTATTTGAATCTTTTAAGTATTTAAGTATTATTAAATGTAGATTATATATATTTAATTTTTAATTACACTCCTGCATTTAAAATGTTAATTATTTTAACACTGCCCAAGAAATCGTTCAAACGGTGTTCGTGACCGTTCGATCTCCTATACAGTCGTTCGAACGGTACACGTACCGTTCGAACGGTTTACATCCAGAAATCACTCGTCTTCAACCTCCGAAAACCCCAAGTAATACAGTCCATATTACATCAAAAGATAGCAAAATATATGACTAACTCATGTAAGCAAACGAAAACACTTATATAAAAACTAAAATGAGGTCAAATTTAAGGAGAATACCTGATTTGGAGAGATAAAGCTTCAAAAATTCCAAACGGTAAAAACTCTTCACCAAACGGTAAAAACAACCTCTTAATCTGAAAATATAAGAGATTGATAGGAGTTTGTAATATTTGAGGGCTAGATTGAAGAATAATGGCGTTGGTTGGAACAAAATGAGCGTGGGAGTGATGCTCGGTCGACTGAAACGAGTCCGAGATTGTGAGGTTCTGTCGTGTAAATGCAGAACATTGCCGTTCGAACGGTTGTTTAATGAACGTTCGAACGTCAAATCGACTAGCGGGAAAAATTTCCCCCGCCGATTTGACGTTCGAACGTGAAAATATACGTTCGAAGGCTAATAATTAACGTTCGAACGGTTATATTATACCGTTCAAACGTCAAATCGATTAGCAGGAATAATTTCCCCCGCTAATTTAACGTTCGAACGTTAATATAAACGTTCGAACGTACTATTAAACGTTTGAACGCCAATAGTAAACCGTTCGAACGTTTAATTATATTGTTGCTTATTGTATTTTTTTTGCACTATACCTTTAAATATAATAATTTCTAAATATACTATAGTTTAGAGCCATAGTAATATAACTATATAATATATAATCAAACATATATTATATAGTTTAGTAACATATATAGTATAAAATATCATATTACATCTAATATAATCAACAAGTACTACATATATTAACCTATTATATATAACATATATATGGTATCATAGCATAGGGTTATATGTATCACATGCATATATATAATGTTTATTTCTATAATATTAATAGTAGATATTTAATAATAGAATATCTACTATTAATATATATAGTGTCATCTATACTAGTATATATATATGTGGTACTAGTTAATATCACATATAATATATATGTTATATAAATACATGAACATGGCTTCATGTATATAGTAGTCTATATTATATTAATTATACTATATAATATAACTTATACTATATACTATATAATATTCAATAGTATAATATATTTTAATTAAATATAATATAATATATACTATAAATTGCCAAAAAATTATATATATAATACATAGTGTTTAATAATATATAAGTGCATTAAATATATTGCATTTAATATTTTTAACAATTAAAATATATTATAATTGAATTAATTATTATATTTAATATAATTAATACGGAATATTGCATTTAAATATTTGAAAACCGATTAATTAGGGATGGCAATCAATATTTAGTTAATTCGTTCGAACGGTATAACGTACCGTTCGAACGGTACTGCATATATAAGCCCATCCCGACGTCATTTTCACGCATTTCCTCCGTGAAAAAGCCTCCAAACCGTCGATCTCCGCCGTTGAACGCCGTCTTCGCCGCCGTCAACAGTGCCCACTCGAAGCCCCTACCTCTAACAACCGGTATTTTTCATTTTTAAAGCATTTTACCGTTTAGATTTAGGTTTTTGATAGATTAATTGTTTAAGTTAGGGTAAACCGATTTATACATCAAAATAATCGGTAGATTTGCATAAATCCATGTTAGGAACATTTATTTAGGTTTCTATTGCATTTATTTTGGTGTAAAATCCAGGGAATCGAAGGATTCCATGGATTTCAATGGCCGAGTCGACTCGGCCTGGAATCCCAATCGACGAATATCGTTCGAACGCTATGCTTAGCGTTCGAACGTTATAACTTAACGGTCGAACGGTCTGTCTGTAACCGTTCGACCGTTACAGTAAACGTTCGAACGATATAAATCAACGGTCGAACGGTTTGTCTGTAACCGTTCGACCGTTAAGTTACATAGTTCGAACGATATAACTAAACGGTCGAACGGTTTGTCTGTAACCGTTCGACCGTTACGGTAAACGTTCGAACGGTGTTTAATATTATATTTATATTATTAATATTGATATTGAGTGACATATTTATTGTTGATAATGTTGTTCAGAATGGCAAATATTATTAAATTGCTGTTTGTTTCAAACTACTGTAAATAGTTCTTTATTGTATTTTTCTTGTTAATGTTATATATCTAGTTTGTAATTATAAATTTCAGGTTGATTATAATGTCTACTTCTAGACCGGCACGTAAGCGACGCAATCTTGGTGAGAGTAGTAGTGGTCCAGTTCGGGAGAGGACAGTTTCACTGGAGCGACCAGTGAAGATTTCTGATTTCCAGAGTCTTATCTGGGAGGGTCATTCATTGCCCTCAATATTCAGTGATCGTGGTTGGGGACCTATCTTGGATGAACGGGAGGAAGCATGGGAGCCAGTCTCCTACATTGACATTGTTGCTGAGTTCTATAGAGAACTCGGCAGTGCCAGCGCAGATGATTCTGGGGCCTACAGTATCACTGTCCGAGAAGTACCCGTTGTATTTTCACGAGATGGACTTGCTGAGCATCTCGGTATTCCTAGGCTGCCAGATGCATATCCGAATGTGGTGCCTAGAGAGTCTGATCCTTCAGTTGAGGCGGAGACAGCTGAGGAGGAGGCATCAGTTTATACTGATGAGGTCGATACCCTTGCTGATCACGAGGTGAGGGATTTGGTTGTCGGTCCAGATGCTCCACCGTATGACGGGACGAAGAGCATCAAACAGGCAGATTTATCTTCTTTCTTTAAGATATTAAATTTGATAATTGCCAATAATATTGACCCTCGGCAGCACAAGACAGAAGTTGGCATTGATCGGACGAAATTTATGATACGGGTCGCTCGTGGCATTCCTATCGACTTGGTGGGATATATATTCGATAGGATTCGATCAGAATCTCGGTACATTTCGATGGATATACTACCATTCGGAGTCCTGATCACCCGATATCTACTATGTGCTGGTGTTGTGCCAGATGTTGCTGAGCGTAAACGGGAGCCGATGGGACCGATAAACAGCACCACCCTCTCACGCAGCACGGGACACTCGAGACTGCGTTTTCGTGCACATGTTCCAGAACCAGTTGATCCTCACAGAGATGCACAGCCGGGAGATCATGGAGTCTCAGCTGCAGCTGCAGAGACATCTACACGGGCCGAGGCATCAGTCCACAGTGTTACTCGTGAGGAGATGGCTGACATAGTGCGTGCAGCGATCAGCGAGCAGACATCAGCAGTGATCGATGCAGTGCGTATGGAGATCCATTCTGCTGTGTCTGAGCTTCGTACAGAGTTTGCTGCCATGTCTGCGACTCAGGTCACCATCAGTACTCGACTGACACAAATAGAGGAACGTATAGCTGCAGTCGAGGAAGTGTGCAAAGACTTGGGGTCTTAATTACTTTATGATAAATTTTATTTATTTATTTCCTGTTTTTTGTATGGACAATATTTTGTGTTTTGTAAATTCAGTATTTAAGTTATATGCAATGGTATTGTTTTATATTTTCTAAACTAATTCTTAATTTAGATTATTCATATTATTTAATTAACCAATTTTTTATAATTACTAGTTAATCTAAATATAATTTGGCAAAAAACTTAAAAAATTAAAACTCTGTCACCGTTCGAACGATTCAAATAACGTTTGAACGGTGAATATGCATCATTCGAACGGTTAATATTAACCGTTCGAACGGTTTATCAATTTCCCTCCAAAATAATTTTGCCTATCGCGCCAATATTACGTTCAAACGGTGAAAATTAAACGTTCGAACGGTTAATCATTAACGGTCGAACGGTTAACTTATTTGGGACAAAAATATTCGTCCCTAAGAATACCGTTCGAACGAGTTCGAACGGTATGGCATAACCATCGTCATTTTGGAACGAAATTCAAATTTCGTTCCTAAATCCCACTTTTTGGGACGATTTTCAATTCGTCCCAAAGTAATTTCGTCCCAAAAAATCATTTTTGTTGTAGTGACACTCAAGTTTTCTCATTAGTAGCCTATGGCTCTTTCCTCACCCATAGCCTGTACTTAACAACAGTGGATATGGTGTAGAAGAGGAAGTAGGAAAAGAAAACAACACAAAATAGGAGTTGTGATTCAATATATTTGACATAAGAGTTATTCTATTTTCAAGTCGGTACGTAAAACACATTATTCATATCACTTAAATAGTATAATTTGATTTATAACATTTAAATTTTAATATTTATCTTCTAAATTAAATTATACATATAAATATTTTATTATATGTACTCTATACATCAGCTTAAGAATAAAATTTTTCTTTGATGTAACCTTTGCAACAAATGGACCCTCCACACTAGAAACGAAGAGTTTTCAAATAGAGATTTGCCCTTTCACCTCAAATAAGGGAGGGGGACCATCCAATAAAACTACAGTTTCTATATATGTGTGTGTATGTATATATATATAGTGATTCAACATATGCCTGTAACATTAAAGCATTTTGGTCCAAGTGCAACGAAAACCAATATGATAGTGTAAATGATAAATATAGAATTTCCTAAGAGGCCATAGAAATTTAAAATTCATCTCCCCACTCTCTTGTCATGATGAGCACCATCACGTAAAGCCAACGCATTAAGGGAAAGTCATGATTGGAACATTGAATCGCTTGAACTGTTGATTTCTCTCCATGCTAAAAAAAAATAACGTGGACTGAGAAATCAAATAATATTATTTACAGTTATGGGTTATTCAAGCGGTGTGTATTTTTTTTAAAAGAGTGAAATTCATTATTAAAAAATTAATTTTTTTATATAGACTTCATATTTACTCAAACTTTTTAAAAAGTGTGTGCGAGCACTCCATAATTGTAAATATTAGTTCTCTTAAGGAATATTAGGTATACAAATGGATCTCATAAAATAATGTTATAAGTTGATTTAATTTAATGTAATATGTTAGGTTGTAAAATATATCTAATGTAAGGTATTAGATTAAGTTAATTTTTTAATTTATTGTAATAAAATTCTTCGGTGAATGAAGATTTTTCTTGTGAATTTATCCTTCCGTAAATATCCAAATCTTGACTCACTTCTTGTAGTACTTACTTATAGGGGTGAAAAGAAACCGGTGAACCAATAAATTAGACCAAATTGGTGGGTTCAGTTTGATATCGGTTTCATTTTTCTCAAAACCGATCAAAACTAATCTAGTTTTGGTTTTCCTTTTTCTAACACTAGGCCGAAACGGACTTAACCAGTTCATATATATATATATTAATATAATTTTTTATATAAAATATTTTATATGATTTTTTATATTATATATAATTTATATATAATATATAATTATATGTAAAATGATTTTATATTATATGCTAAATTGCTTATTAATATAACATTAAATTTTAAAATCCTATTATTTATGTAAAATAATAATCTCATAACATAAAATTAATATAACATTTTATATAATATAAAATTAATCTTATAAATCTTAATATAACAATTAATATAACATTATCTTAAAAATTTTAATTTAATAATATAAAGTTAATATGACATAAAATTTTAATCTTAGACATGAATATTATAATATGTTTTTAATATAAACTATAAATATATTAAGGATAAATAATAGGATAAAAAATTATAATATTTCTTCTTTTTTATATATACATTTCCATATATTTGATCATATACACTCATATAAAAAGTGTATGAACTATCATATTATAACTAACATATAGTATTAGTATATACATATTATTATATCATTATATCACTAGTATAATGATACTATATATAATGGGCCATAATGGGTGTGGATTACTAATAGTACACTTAGTATTAAACTAATAAGTAATCCACTATATATAAATAATTGTATATTATCACTATATTAATTAATACTGTATCACTATATTATAACTATATTATTATATATTATAATATATATTCTATGTTATATATATAAGTATACTGAAAAAATCTGATCGAATCGAGTTTTACTACATTCAGTCATTTTTGCATACTCTTTACGTATTTCACTAATATGATTGAGTAAAGTAATAATTTTATATTAAAAAAGTGATGTAGCTAATTAGAGTAATAAAGTGTAAAAAAATATATAAAAATAACTGTAAATAAACATTTTATGTTTTTTTTTTTAAACCCTCAGTGCAAGTGCAGCCTTCCACTTTGTGAAAAAACGATGTTGCACGTGCTTTACCACCTCCATATCACGACAATTGATCCACTCTTTACGTTCAACCCGAGACCCCACTCATAATAGACTTTCCCAACTCCCTACTTGGCCTACAAACCTCAGCTTGACTTTTCAACTTCATACCAACTTCGATTATGTTACTTCCCATTTCCTTTTTAAGCCAATTGATGAAGCATGCTATTAGTGAAAATAAACTTCTTACCATCACAGAATTCTCTGAACGCTGATCCTTCAACGGTTGACAAATTTTACTGAATAGGATAGCGTATTAGCCACATGCGTGAATCAAAGCACACATGAGACCCATGTACCAAAGCACCAGAAAGCTCCTACTGCCACCACGGGCAGCATTTATGGGGCCAGGACCTCGAATTCTACAAATCCAACCAACCGCCACACTCATAGAGTGACGCGTGTCCCTCACGCGCTGCCACAGTCCATAATTAGTTTTCTCCGGTAATTCAACGGCTCTCCTATTTGTTTTTTACTTATATTATCACTTACCTTAATCAAGGATTGTGAGAAAGAAGTATTAAAAGTCTCTTGTAGTCAATCCAGATTAGCAAAATGCGTGAGGGAGACACGTATTAAAATTTCAGTCATAGTATTAAAGTTTATTTATTGGAATGTATTAAAACCGCTTTAAGCGACTTCTCCTTATGGAAAATGGGATGAGGTCAAGTCTTTGACCACATATTCCGCTTTTCTTTTCTTTTTAATTTCTAGTGTTGTATTTGCTGATTTGGGTTGAATGTTGGCTCTCTCACCATGTTTACTACTGTATCATGTAGATGTTTGATATATCCAGTGGCAGAACCACATGCATCTAAGGCCCCCTCAAAATTTTTTGAAAAATAAAAATATACCTTAATTTTTATTCGTAATTTTATAAATATAGAAAATGACCTCCAAAAGAATTTATAATCTCTATATATTCTATAAAATTTTAATATACTCAGAAATGTCTTTTCAATTTTTTTCCTATAATCTCAAAATTTTGTATAATTCTTATATATTATTTATTTTCAAGAGTGTGATCTCACCAAAATTAAATCAAAACTAAGTTTAAGAGAAATAATAAACTTACTAAATTTTTTGTTCTACAATATTAGGCTTCTTAATTTGGAATCCAAAGTAAAAATAAAAGAAAAATCATTTAAGATTAGTGATCTATATGAAAAATAGTTGAGAGGTTTTATCCTCTAGATTTCATTGAGCAAGAAAAATCTTTTTTAAGGTCTCTACTATAATATTATATGCTTAATGTAACATAAAAATATATAGAGTTTACATAAACTTAATAAACTAGCTTACATATATATTAGAATGAAATATAACATTCTAAAAAATCACTTGATGGTTTATATGAAGTAAATAAATTCTAAATGTTTCATTATAAAAATAATAATATTATTTCATAAAACATTATTGTCAAAAACTTGAAACATATATTAAAATGATTTATTTTTAGAATTTTATTTTTATATGTATATTGTAAATTATTGAGATCTAATTTTATATATATTTATATTTTTATAATTTTTAAATTTCAATATGTCGCACACTAGAAAATTTGGCCCTCATTCAAAAAAATTCCTAGTTCCTCCACTGAATATAACTATAATATGCTTACTTTAAATAAAAAAAAAAAAAGAAAAAGAAAAAGAAAAAGAAAGAAACTAATCCACCTAACCAAATAGTCCACCGAGTACTAATCCTCCACTGGACTCGTCTCTCCCTTTGTTCTTAATTTATTACCATTTCATTACTATTTACATATCATTTGAGATACTCTTAGAATATATTTGGATGCTAATGGTGATCTTAGATGATCTGAGTTGATATATAAATAATAATATTTTGTGAATCCCATTGATATTTGTTTAAATGTAAATAAGTTAATATATGTGTATGAATAAATTAAATATATTGAGATGAGTTTAATATTTTATGTGTAGTTAAAAAAGTAATGGGTCTCATTAATAATTAGTTTGAGATGCCAAATATAGACTTAGTATCCAAACAAAGCGTTAAGAGGACATTAGTCATAACTTTTCCTTTCCTATTTTTTCCGGTCTTATCTTGCAAAATTTTAATTTGATAACCCAATAATAATAAATAAATAAAGCATACAATTTGTATTTTCAAACTTCTAAAACTGTTCATTCGGGTTTCGGGCCGAGTACCTGGGTATACCGGCCCAAAATCCAGGTTTCAAAAGCCCGATTATGACCCGGTCCGGACCCCGGGTGAATTTGGATTTTTTGAAATCTAGAAATCCGGGTTTCTGGTTGTACCTGATTTTTTTTTTAATTACACAAAAACTTATATTATTAAATTTCTTTCAAGCAGCATATTTTTCATCTAAAAGCCTATATTCTATTACAAATTTTTTAATACAAAATGTTGCAAAGCATATTCTTTTATATTAGAAAACTAATTACCTTTATATTTTTAACTAAATGCATCTAAAAAATAGAAATTCAATATTTATTACTTAAATATATGCAAAACATAATGTAATCATTACTTATTACATTATTTTATATTTATATATTATATTACAAAATACAAAATTACAATATATGAAATGAAATTATATATCAAAAGTGGATTACATAGAGCCACCAATGCATAATGTTTACTTCATGCAATCAATGCATTCCTCCACAGCTGATACATGTGTAATGAGAACCTTCATTTGCGTCTCTATGCTCAAATCTCCCACCAGGCAAAGCTACAGTAGTTTAAATTATCATAAACAAATTAATAAATCATGTAGGTTAAATTTTCAAAAACACAAGCATAAGTAATCATAGTCGTCACGTAACTCAAATAACTCTAATTCAAAATAAATGGGACATCCAAAACTTATACAAAATGTACAGAACACTGAAAATAAAGTAGTGAAAATTTGGTCCAAACTTACCAGTATGTTGCTTAAGCTTAGGACTGTTAGCAAACACACTACCCAGAGAACTGCAACCTAGTGGGAAAAAAGGGTACAAATTAATAAGAAATCAACAGAGACTCCTAGAAAGTTGTATGCATCAATGCTTACAACTTGCTTTTCCAAAACAGGGGACTTGCAACTAAAATAAAATGAAACATATCATTGTGTATTGATAAATTTACAGCCAAATAAAATGAAAATTCTCAGCTTAAAGGAGACTTACAACTTCTTTGGGCTGTTCAATATCCCATAAGGGACTGTCATTTGGACCAATTATGGTTGCTTGCCAATGGAACATATCCTCAGCCACAGGACTTGAAAACGCACCATCAACAATCATGTAATTTTTTATTTTTTTTATTCATGAATAAAACTAGTCCTAATTAAATCTCATTTCCATTTTCTCTATTTCCTCTAACTTGCACTGCATGAAGTTGGTGGATCTCTCTACAAACCCTTGAGCTCCTTCAATATTCTCTTTGATGCCATTAAAAAAAATTTCAAAAATTTTTGGACAGTTGAAAGTGGGCACATTATAAATTCCATTATAAAGTTACAAGGAAAGAACTAATAAATTTTGCATGAATTAACTTTAATTATTCCCACACATTTTCTATTAACTAGTTCGAATAAAGTACAACCACATGCATGGTCTATTTAAAAGTAATCAAACCCAACCTAGGTAAGTGAAGAGAACATCCTGTTCTACTGAGTGTTGGAGGAGCAACAACCGAATGCTTAAGATAATGATTAATATAATGGAAATCATGTTGAGGCATAGGTCTGTTACCTCTAGCTTTAATAGAGAACATGACACAGAACATGATTAATAGAACTATTATACATTGCAGAAATTAATAGATAAATAGAACAAATAAAAGTTTCACTTACTCTAATTTTTTTCAGCATGATTTGGAAAGCTAATTCACAGCAGCCTTGATTTTTTTTTTTTTTTAAAAGAGGATGGGCCACATGTCCAAGAGTGACCCCGCCCCAATTTTATACAAAAGGCCCTCACGTATGGCAGAGGAAAACCGTGGAACAAAACAGACACTTGGGAGCTACAAGAAACACTCAAAACCCAAATGTAAAAAAGATACATTAAGCTAAAGCCAATACCAGCAACAAAGAGCCACATCCCAGCGTGTGGAAAAGGCCAAAATAAGAACCGGGTTTTACTTTCTGAGGGCATACAGACCCATTTTGTCCACTTTTAATATCCCTTTTAGTTTGTGAGGAACATCATTGAAATTCACCCAAGTTCCAGATTTCTTTTCCGAAGCCAAGCGAGCTAGAAAATCTGCCCCTGCATTACCTTCTCTAAAGACATGCATCACCTTAAAATCCAATGTATTTAGAATGTCCTGTATCTCGTCCCAGTAGTCTTCAAGGTACCATATGCTACATCTCCCTCCTCTCAACCAATTTGCAACTAACAAAGAGTCCACTTCGATCTCTACTTTCTCAAGTGCTAAGTCCTTACAATATTTTAGCCCATGATATAAAGCTCGTAGTTCGGCCTCATTATTGGTCCCAACCTCCATCTCTTTTGCGTAGGCCCACATCATACGACCCTTATCATCCTGAATTAGGCCACCAGCGCCCATCTGACCCGGGTTGCCCAAAGAGCTCCCATCCACATTAAGTTTAGCCCACCCCACACTTGGCTTGTTCCATTTCACCAAACAAGGTGACGGACTATGTCCCACTTTCATCGGGATACCAAGGTTTTGTAAGACTTTGTCATCCCCATCATTAAACTTTTTGCTAGTGCGTAATCTTAAACCAACCCAAGCTAAGGCAGCTTTTATAGTCCCCCACAATCTATCTCCGTTTTGCATCTTTCCTTCCATACGGGCTTTACATCTCCAAACCCAAAGAGACCAAGTTATAATACTAGGAACAATGCCAAGAAGCATACCTTTTTGAGTTGAATGGGATGCTTTGCGAAACCATAGTTCCATATTTGCCTTCCACGGTCTCCTATGGTCATATGGCATGCCCATAAGGATAGAAGCGCGTCTCCATATGTCCGAAGCAGTCTTCCCTGTAGCAAGGACATGGTCTTGATCTTCTATACACCCATGCTCACAACACTCGCATCTGGAAGCTAGGGGAATTCCCATGTTTTGAATGCGATCATCAACACTAAGGCTATGATTCAAAGCCTTCTAGATTGTAACCGAATACTTCTTGGGGAGGGCGGGGTGCCATATCCAGTTGGCCCATTCAGATTTTGGCGCGTGAACACGAATACACTCCCAAGCCGATTTAGATGAGAAAACCCCATTCAAGGCCGGTTTCCAAATTAGCACATGGTTGCCTTCTTTGTGTGCCCTTAGGCTATTTAGAATTTCTTCTGCTTTTGTTTCCCCCACCAGGTTTATTAGCAAATCCACATCCCAACCATTCTGAAATCTGCACTCCCTTACCTTTAAAGATGGTTGTGCACTCATCTCGCAAGACTCCACCAAAGGGCCAGACTTTAACCAGGGATCCCGCCAAAAGGAAACTTGTCCTTCCTTGATCCGCCACCAAGCATTATTAAGAATATTCGGAACCATAGTCATTATACATTTCCAAAGAGGTGATCCTTTAGTGTTATCAACTAATGTCACATGCTCTCCCTTACAGTATTTCTTCCTGAAAAAATTTGCCCATAGAGAGTCACGGGACAACAGGTTCCAAGCAAGCTTCATGAATAGGGAAGACTGAACTTCTTCAAATTTTCTTAGGCCCAGCCCCCCTTCCTTGGTCGGCATACAAACCTTTTGCCAAGCCACCCATTTATGCTTCTATTTGCCATTGAGGTACCCCAGAAAAAATTGCTCATGATCCTGTTTAGCGAGAAGACAACTTTCTTGGGAGCATGTAACACTGAGAGTAGATGAACCGGGATGCTTGATACCACATGGCGTAGTAAAAGAAGGCGAGCACCAGCTAATAGGAGCCTATTTTGCCACCCCTCTAGACGATCATGGATACGATTCAGTAAATCCTCAAAATAAGACACCTTTATCCTTCCACTAAAGAGAGGAACACCCAGATATTTAACCGGAAATAGGCCTTCCGAGAAAGAGGTCAACTGAAGGAGATTTCTTTTTCTGGCTGAGTTGACATATTTGGGGAAGAAAATGGATGACTTCTCCTTACTAACCACTTGACCAGACCAGCTTTCATACAAGGCAAATATATCAGAAATGGCTTGCAGGGAGGCTCTACCCCCATTTGCAAAGACCACAATATCATCAGCATAAAATAAATGGGAGACCAAAGGTGTGCCACGAGGGTGGGAGTAAGGTGCAATTTTCTCCATCTCAAAATTATGTTTTAGCAAGCGAGATAGGATTTCTTGAACTAGAATGAACAAGTAAGGGGACAAAGGGTCACCTTGGCGAAGTCCACGACCACTGGGGAAGAAACCTTTAGCTGACCCATTCATAACCACTGAGAACCATGGAGTCAAAATACATTGTCTGATTACTTCACAGAACCGGGTAGAGAAGCCAAAAGATGTCATGACATGTAATAAGAAATCCCAGTCCAGACTATCGTACGCTTTGGCTATATCCACTTTGATGAGTACATTTCCCCCACGTACCTTTCTGTTTATCATGTGAATTATTTCTTGGGCCAAAGTGATATTTTCAAAAATGCTTCTCCCTGGCAAGAAGGCCCCTTGTTCAGGAGATATAATTCTACTTAGGATAGGGGACATCCGTCGCACCAGAATTTTTGCAAATACCTTGTAGATGACCGAGCACAAACTTATGGGTCGAAACTTATCAAAACCTGTGGGTTGTTGCATTTTCGGAATGAGAGCGATGTACGAAGCTGAGTAGAATCTTGGCATTGGGACCCCACTATACATGTCTCTAACTGCTGCCACCACATCCGCTTCAACCAAATCCCAGCACACTCTATAGAATCCTGAGCCAAACCCATCAGGGCCAGGACTACTATCTACAGGGATGGAAAACATAGCCTCTTTTACCTCTTGGATCGAAGGGAGCTTTAGGAGGCTGTCATTTTCCTCCTCTAGAATAGTGGTCTGAACATAGGCCGACAAATCTGGGAGATCTCTATGAGGTCTCGCTTGAAGAAATGAGCTAAAGAAATCCACCACACCTGCATGAATGGATTCTGGGGTGGTCAAATGTGAACCATCCCGAAGTCTCATCTCCTGAACCATAGGCTTGGATCATGAGACATAGGTCCTGAAGAATTGTGCCGATGCCTCCCCTTTTTCTGTCCAGTTAAGCTTTGCCTGTTGGTTTAGTCTGATCTCCTCTCTGAAGCCATGTATGTGATGACCCGCTTTTAAGTGTATTTTCGCTGAAATAATTGTTTTTATTTTAATTAATATATCAGTTATTTTATTTTAATTTATTTGCGTTTTAAAATTTGTTTTTAATTTAATTTAATTTATTTGAGGTTGTGTTTTATTTCCTTAAATTGTTTTGTGGTTTTAATCTTTTGGCGGTTTGTTTCGTTTTCCCGGAGTGAGGATTGGACCTCATCTCTTTTCACATCTTTTTCCTTTTTTCTCTTTTTCTTTTTTCTTTTTCCCTTCTTTTCCTTTTTCCTTCTTTTTCTTTTTTTCTTTTTTTTTCTTTTCTCTTCCTCTCCCGCGTTCGGACCCCCCCGTGCTCTCTCTCTCTCTCCTCCCTCTCCCCCACGCCGGCTCTCTCTCTCTTCCAGCCCATCGCCGTCCGGCCACCAACCGGACCCCCACCGGTCCCAAAAGTTCCCCCTCCCTCCGGCGCACCACCCCTCCGAAAGCCACCCCCAACCGGCCGGCCATTTGGCCGGAAAAAGCCCAACAAGACCGCACGGATTTCACTCCGATCCGCCGCCGTCGCTCCACCTCCAGCCACCATTTCTTCACCACTTTATCACCGACTCCTTGCCGTCCTAACCCACCCATTTCTGGCCTCCAACGACCACCGGAGCAGCTCCTACGAGCTTGTTTTCCGATTTGCTATTTTCGGCCATTTCCGGCCATTCCGCCGCCACCCACGGCCGTCCGTCGCTTCCAATAGCTTCACAACCATCCCTAGACCATTCCCTATCAATCTCGTGTCCTAGTTTGTCCCCGTTCAAAAGTGGGTTTTTCAGACCCACGGCCACAGTGAATTTTCACTGTGACGTTGCTGTTTTTCCGCCGTTTGCAACGCCGCTTGTTTTCTAAAATTGCCGTATAGCGCTGTAAGTATTTTCCAAACCCTATTTTCAGATTTTAATATATATTGCTCATTCAATTATTTTGCTGTTGTTGGTTGTTGATTCCGGACTGAGTCCGAGGAGTTTCGGGGGTCGGATGGATGGAGGACGGAGTTGTCTGTTTTATTGTTTTATGTTGTTTGATTATTTTATTATGCATTGTTATGGCATTACATGGTGCATGCACGTGTGTTTGTGAAATTGTGTGAAAAGCCTGTGTATTGGCGTGAGTGGTTTTACGGGTGCGTGTGTATCACGAGCCCAAGCCGGGATGGGTTATTATCTCGGTGGAGCTCCTCTGGTCACTCGGGAGCGGAATAAACTGAGTGATGTCCCCTGAGTTGTCGAGAGAGATGACGGGAGCAGGGCTAGGGGATGCTTGGCTACGAACGCGCCGGGCGCGGAACCGGGCATCGCCCTACTCACCGACTTCGTGGCCCTTCACTGGCGAGGGCTAGAGGATGCTTGGCTACGCACGCGCGGGGCGCGGAACTGGGCATCGCTCGTTAGGTGTCACATGCGTGGTGGTACTCTACAGTGTGACACTGGAGCCAGGGTGTGCGGATGACCCCTAGGGGAGGTCATGGTGCATACGGTTAAAATTTGGATAATGGTTTATGAGGCCAAATGGGACTTTTGGCGTGGGCCGGATGGACTTCTGGCGAGATATTGGGTCAGATGGACTTCTGGCGACATATTGGGCCAAATGGACTTTTGGCGGCCAAATGTGACTTTTGGCGTGTTTTTCAGAAAGGATATGCTTTTGGGCCAAATGGGTTTTTTGGCGTGTGTGGAAAACTGGTGTTTTTGGGCTTTGTGCATTGGGCATAGTTCATGCATCTTGTTTGAGTTTTATGTGTTTTTATCTGGTAGTGTTTGGGTTTTACTTACCTGCGGTACCATTCGTGTATCCGTAGCTTTTGGTGCAGAGTTAGAAGACGAAGAGGAGGAGGCTGAGCCCGAGGATGCGGCTCCGCCGGGTTGCTGATGCTATCTTTTATATTTGTTTAAAACTGCATTTGTGTTTGTAATATTTTATTTATGTATGTTTTTAACAGCTTGTATTACGTTAAGAAAATTCTGGTACTTAGTTATGACTTTCGTTATCCGCTGCGTGTTTCTCTGTACACATCTGTTGCCTTGCACACACTCGGCACCCGTCGATGGGATGGTGACCCGGGTTGTCACCATCCGGACGTCTCAATTTCCCCGTGTTCGGGCGTGGGGATTTGGGGGCGTCACAATGTAGCAAGATTTTCTTTAGCAACTAACAAATCTGATTCAATAGATTCCGAGAAACCAATCTGAAGTTGGTTTTCTAAATCCTCTATTTGCTTCTCTAGATTCTGTATGTTGGTTTCAGTATGCCCGAAAACCCGCCGGTTCCATTCCTTTAAGATCCCTTTCAATTTCTTCAATTTGGTAGTCAAACTGAAAATACCCCTGGGCACAATTGGGTCATTCCACGCATTTTATACCATATCTTTGAAATTCTCATGAGAGGCCCACATTTGTTGGAACTTAAAGGGGGTGGGGCCATACCGAGTATAAGGGGAGTTTAGAACAAAAGACATTGGGGCATGGTCAGATGTCGTGCGAGCTAAGTACCTGCAAAAAGCATCTGGTAAGGAGTTGGCAGCCAGTGAGTTCAGCATACATCTGTCAATCTTCGACCAGCTTCTAGAAAGACCCCTCTGGCCATTACACCAAGAGAATTTACTTCCTACTGACTTCATTTCCATGAGTCCACAATTATCAACAAACTCATTAAAATCCTTCATAGCAATCCTCAAACGAGGTCTCCCGCCTCTTCTCTCTTCCTCCCTGCGAATAATGTTAAAGTCTCCAAGGCATAGCCAAGGAGTGTCTTCCACGACATCCATTTGCAACGACCTCCAGAGTTCTCGCCTTTCCAAATAACTACATCTGGCATAAACTACTGATATGAAGTAATGTTGAGAGTTTATAACCAATGAAATGGTGATGTGTTGGGAGCTGAAATTAGTGACTGTGATATGTAAGCCACCTCCCCAAAGCACCCAAAGTTTCCCATCAGCACACTGATTGGAGAAACTGTGTTCGAACTTCAGTCTATTTTTCAACATATCCAACCTGTTCTCATCTGCAAACGGTTCAGCAATCATAATTAAATTTAATTTCAACTTTCTAACCAACTTATCCAATCTTATCCGGGATGATTTGAGGCCCCGGATATTCCAATATAATGGACTACAATTCATAAATCCAGGCATACGGGCTTGCGAGGAACCCGAGATGAGCTTCTAAGTTTTTTCCTACCCTTTCCTTGAGATTTCTCCTTTTTTTCATCACTGTCTGATGGATATTGTTTATTTTTACTCAAGTGTTCCGCAAATTCATTTTCTGGTTCTGAGTAGCTTTCTTTGGTCCTACCGTCTTGTGTATTTCCAGAATTATATTGGTCCCTTGTCCGGTATCTTGTGACTCTTGAACAAACATTTCTTCTGGCCTAGTTTCCGGCACCATTTCCACACTTATTTCATCACTACCCACAATGGGATCCCCATCTAATCGTAGGAGCAAGTTTGCAGTCTGTTCCCCTATCGGTGAGAGTTCCGGAGTTGCATGAAAATTGCCCTGAGCTTCCGTTACTTGGTTTTCAGTGTTTCCCATCACGACTTCCTGTTCCCCTTCATACGACCACAGTTCCACTGTATTTACCTCCCTGTTTGCATGATCTTGCACCTCCTCTCTTTCCGTCAAAGGCCCTTCTGTTATTGGTTTATTCCCTGTAGTCGAGTCCGCCCCCATTCTCTGAAATTCAGTCTCTGTCTCTGGGGTTGGTTCGGCAATCACTGGTTCGGTATTTCGGTAGTTCAGCAACTCAATAAATACTGGGTTATTATTCTCACCGTTTTCCCCATTAGCTACCTCCCCCATTTCCGTTCGGCATTTCAGCAGCTCAACATTATTCTCACCATTTTCCCTGTTAGTTACTTCCCCCATTTCCGACCACACCACTATTTCATTAACCTCTGTTACAGCCTCTACATCTTCACCCTGTATATTTGGTTTTTCCCTCTCCATTTCCATCATACAAGTTCCTGCTGTCATTTGTAAACACACGGTATTATCCACCTTTAAACCACTCGGACCAGCACCCCCAGATTCAGCCATTTTCAGCAGCGGTAAGGGCTCTGTTTCTTTACCTTCTTCTTCGCCATTTTCAGTCACAGCCATTTTATTTTCCTCCCTTTCTTTCCCTTTTTTAACTCCAGTGTTCTTGGCCCCCTCTTTCCGTTTACATTTCTGGAGGTTATGGCCTTGAACTCTGCATTTAGAGCAATAGGCAGGGAGTGTTTCACACTCTATCTTCACGTACAAGCTGGAGCTATGGTTGGGCATGCCAATCCAGATTCCTTGGACTGGTTCTACGGCAGCGTCCATCTCCAAGCATACTCTCACTCCGTCCGTCTTGGTGGCACATCTTGTGGCATTGTCAGGGCGTAGGAAACGCCCAATAGGAGAAGTAATATTTTTCAAAAGAGATTCATGGTAAAAGTTAGGAGGCAAACCTGGAAGGAAAACCCACACCGGAACTAGGGATGGTTCGGCCTCCTCATCAAAGTCCGGATGCCAGTGGAAGCCCCGGTAAGGAACTCCATCTACGTTCGTTGCTTCCCTCGATAAAGCCTTGACAAAATCTGGTTCATTTGAGAACCGAATGAACACGTTTCTGGCTCTTCTCATTGCCGAAATCACAGGTTGAAACTCTAAGCCCCATCGACTCCGAATAAAGGCACGGATGACATCTAGAGATGGCATTTGCTTGAGAAACTTCAAAACCATGGAGTATTTGAATGGGACGGCAGACCTCTCAATTTCTTCTTTAGAGAAAATCACACAAACTTCTCCGTCAATCACCTTGGCCGGACGAAAAGGGATTTCGACCTCCGGTAATGGCTGAGGGGATTGAGCCACCATGTCTGCAAAGTTTCTCTGCCGCCCAACGTACGCCGTTGGCCTAGGGCCCCCAGTGGCAGCCATGCGGCGCTACTCTGTTTTGAACCCTAGCAGAGCGTAAAGATGGAAAAAGGGCAAAACCATCCACACACTAAAGCCTTGATTGAAGATAAAGCTAGATAATCATCTAAAACAATATTTAAAAAAATAGAGTTAGATATATAATAAACTAAGTTATATAGATATTAAAAAAATATTTCAAGTTACAAACTTACTTTCAAGCTCCATCAACTCTATATATTCTTCCAACTCCCGAATGTCGACAAGTTTGGTCTTTAACCAATTTTGGGTACATATGAGAATTTCGACAGTCTCTGGAGATAATGAACTCCTAAAATGATCCAAGATGTATCCTCCAGTACTGAATGTGAACTCTGAAGCAACAATGGAAATGGGAGTAGTTAACATATCACGTGCTACCTCAGCAAGAACAGGATAATTTGTGGTATTAACTCTCCACCAATCCAAGATATAAAAACTGGGTGATTTTGGTGCACATCCCTCCGAAAAATACCTATCTAATTCTGATCTAAATTTCATAAACCCTTGCTCCTCAAGGTATTTGTCTAACTTGATATCAAATTTAGTCGAGCTACTAGAAGAAGTAGAAGTAGTGCTTGGCTTCCCTTAAGCCACATTAGAACTCCCCCCACTAGCCACACAGAATTTGTTATACTGCTCAATCAAGCGATTTAACAAGAGTTTAACCTTGGCTTCTATCTTATCCCCCAACTCATCCCCTTTACATTGTCGCGACCAAAACCCCATTGACAACATTTTTGTATCGTGAATCAAGCACAAAAGCAACATTTATCATCAAGTTAAATTTATTTGTGCTACCTTAATACTTTTCAAACTTATTTTTCATATTTGTGCCCATGGTCCTAGTGATGCTATCATTACTCATGCACATATCAATTAATGTATCTTCGATTGTGCACAGTTCCTAGAAATATACATTAGCTGTCACATACAAAAAATAAAAAATGTTCAATGTAACATCATAAAATATTTTCAGTAACTCTACAAAAATCTATGCTTTTTTCCAATCATCACTAGTGGGGTTCATGAATTCATTATCCATATACATATAATAGCGTTCAAAAGCTAGTTTGTGTTTTACAGCAGTGCTCAATATCAAATATGTGGAGTTCCATCTAGTGGAAACATCCAAACAAAGCATCATCCCGCTAATATTTTCCTCTATTGTACAAGCCTTGAACTTGGAAAACCTTGACAGTGAAGACTTCACATATTTGATGGCTTCTCTAATCGTTGATATTAACTGATAAACCTCTCTCAAACCATCATTAACAACCAAATTCAATATATGGGCAGCACACCGCATGTGAAGGAACTTACCACCCAATATGGTATGATCACTATCATTTATCCTTACCTCATATAATCAACAACAACATTATTAGAGGAGGCATTATCAACTGTGATGGTCAAAATCTTATTAATCTCTCAATCATGCAACCCCAAGTCTAACACCCTCCCAATAGTTTCGCTCCTATGATTGGGAATTTGACAAAACTTTATTATTTTCTTATGCAATCTCCAATTGCAATCAGTAAAATGTTCAGTAATGCACATGTAGTTCATGTTTTGCACCAATGTTCAGGTATCGGTGGTTAGACAAATTCATTGACCATTTAATAAGTTCTTTAGCTGTATTTTCTCTTCATTATACAGCTTAATACAATCTCTTTTTAGAGTGAGTCGGGATGGCAATGTAAATTGAGACTCTAAATCAACCACATACTCAATAAGCCCTAAGTGCTCAACTAGCCTAAAAGGCAATTCACACCTACTAAAAAAACTTAGCAGTTGATACCCTAAGTTTTTCAGCGTCATACTTTACTAGACCTGGCTACATACTCTTCCCTACGCATTCCTCTTACCACTAGAGGATTTACTTTTTTCAGCTCCTTCAATCCTAAGAGGGAAATTTTCACATACATTATAAAAGTGGTGATTCATAGAAGAAGTGTCATTCTTGTAGTGGCAACTGTACTACTTACCACAATGATTGCACTTAGCTTTTGGGTTATCGGGGTCAATAGGTAGCACTTTCGTAAAGTGTTCCTAAACTACTGATTGGTTACTAGGTGTTTTTTTGGATTTTTTGGGTAAAGGTGGGATGGAAGGGTAGACTGTTGTGTATATGTGAATGAAGAAGTTAGAAGATTCCCATGCTCCTCCACATCAACCAAAAGAGAAAAGGAGTCACCACCAACCCTTTGAGTCGTACCGACATTACAACTCACAGATCTTTTTTCATCTACTATTGAGTAACAAACACAGTAAAATAAAAAATCAAACATAGCAAACAAATAACCGAACATATATATAAACAAAGCTAATCATTCAAATCAAATGAAAAGAATAATAACGATGACAAAAATAATCATCGTGTAATATTTTTATTTTATCATTGTGTATTTCACCAATATATATATATATCACATTAACTTGGACAATAATAACAACAACAAAAAAATTATAAAAGTAAATAAAAGAATATAACATGACAAGACAATAATAGAAAAGAATACATCGTGTAATGTTGTATTAACCTATGAAAATATGTGATGGATTTGATATTTGCACATATCTTAGTAGTTGGCATCAACATCATCATGCAGTAATTCGATGCAAAGATATTCACCACAGAAAGAGAGAATGAAAAGAATATTTTAGCTCACACAAGTTGTACTCAAAAGCACCACTCTTTTATACAGCCAAATCAAGCTACTAGAGAACTTAATTGCTTGTGATTCTTAAGTGGCTGTGCATAGTGAACTGAATCTTTAACATCAAGCCTGGCTGGAAACAAATCTAGTGCTATATTTCTTACCAGAAACTGCAGAGAGATCAGAGCTGATTTAGTCATTCCAGATTAACTCAGATATATTTTTCTTGTGAAAAAGGCTAAACATGATATCAACATGAGTAGTACTCTACCAGCTTTAGCTTACATATTGACCACATCCCTTTCATTTCATTATTTTTTTTTCTCTCTCTTTCACAATACTTAAAAGGCAAGCATAACTAATCTAACTATATATATGTGAATGGACCAAGAATCTGATCAATTCATACTACAAATAAATTGGGGCATGAATATACTATAGATCATCTTAAGATTCCTAGCATCTTGTCTTTTTGTTTTTGTTACCAAAAATTTAGTTATTTGCACTACAAAAAAAACAGGCAATTGCGACCAATTTATAGCAACGAAAAGAGTATTAGCAACCAATTTTGGTTGCTAATACTCTTTTCGTTGTTATAAATTGGTCGCAATTGCCTGTTTTTCTTGTAGTGTTGGGATAAGAATTTAAAATATCCCATTTACCCAAAATATAAGCAGTTCGATCTACATGATCTAGATCCCTTGATCATTGATGATATCTCATGATTTAAAATATCTCATGATGATGATATGATCAAGAGCAAGCACTTCAACTTGTAGCCAAATGACAAATATGATATCAGAAACAATGGACAGGACAAGAAGGTTGTAGAAATTTGATCATGACCTTCTTTTTTTTTTTTTTTCTCATAAACCATGGAAAAAATAAAAACAAAATTGGCCCCATGCTTCCTTTTAGAAACATTTGTGACGTCCTAACCAAATCTTCAAGGATTTCGATTTGTAAATTAATTCTGGGTACTATATATATATATGCTTATAATATTCATGATTAATTTTAAAACGATTGAGTTTTCCTAATCAAATATAAAAATATTCCATTAATTCCTAATTGATTGCAACTGATGCATGCATTCATGGATGTCTCATTAAAAAACTGAACAATTCTTCTCAACCAAAGAACAATATAATACACCATAGTGATCAACTGAATGAGAAAAATATTTTCTAAAAGTTTTTCTGTCATTCCATAAATTTCTGTCAGGTTGAAGAAATATTTAAACAAGTCATTTTCCCTTTCATAAATAAATTTCTTCCACTTGTGATATAAAGTATGCTATCAACAACATATCTACTTTGGATCAATCAATACAAAACTTATTAAAACAAACCCAAAATCAACAAATAGAGAAGAAAGAAAACTAACCCAAATGCTAGCGGCAGTCTAAGCTAAACGAACCCATTTAACTTTTCAGAATAGGTAACCATAAATACAGAAACTATAGGCACGAAATGACCAAAAGAAGATAAAATCTAATCAACCAACAAAAGCATCTAGGATGAAGACGGTGGCATTACGAAGCATCTACTTACATATATCGGCACAAGGATGACGATGAGGCATGAGGATGAAGACCACGGCTAGAGTTTTGGAGAGACTGAGAGAGGGACGACGGCTAGGGTTTCAGAGAGACTGAGAGAGTTTCAGCGCAGAGATAAGAGAGAGGGAGGTAGAGAGAGAGAGAGAGAAGAAGAAGAAGAAGTTGCGAGACAGATTACAGATTCACAGGTGGGAGAGGGCTCCAGAGTTCAGATGAGAGGCTAGGTTTTTTTTTACTTTATATACAAACCCGGTTAACCGGGTTATAATACAGAACTCAGGTTTCATACCTGGGTCCGGATCGGGTATATATGGTTTTGGAAATGCGGGTTTCAGCCCGGGTTTGAAACCGTAACCGGAAACTAGTTATCCGGGTTTCGAGTCAAGCAAGATAAAAAATCGGCCCAGATAAGCAGTCTTGCAAACTTCATCCCACCCACGCTTCTCTTTTCTTTTTGTTTATTAAACAAAAGGCTATTCGGAGGGATTAGAACCCACAAATTCGCCCTTGCTTAAGTATCATAAATGATTTATGCTATTTAATGTGTTCATAAATAAAAAATTAAAATACCATTACCTTTTTAAATAAAATGATATAGTAAACTTCCAGGTACGCAATAATTGAATTACAAGTCAACAAATCTCAATCAGTACTATTATGCACCATCTATAGTTTTCAAATGTTTGGAAGTATGAATGCTGTTGGGTTAAAGTTTGGGTTAAAGCGTTAGCTGAGGGCGAGGAAATGTCAATAGGCTACCAAAGAGATCTACACAAAAAGTCTACGTGAAAGAACGCAAAGAAGGGTCAAAACTAGATAAAACGTACCGTTTGGCGAAACATGTGATAGGACGGAGAGTTGCTGTGGCTGACAAAGCTTATTTCGTAAAAGATTCACACGGATGAAATAGTTGCGTCAAAAATACTTTTCCAAAAGAATATCGTTGTTTTCAATATCGTGTTCAAGGAGGGCAGTTCCTCCATGTTGTGTTCTTCAAACTCCATAAATATATTTCTAAGTACACGCTGCATCTTAGATATTCTTATTTTTTTCCGCTAATTACTTAATTTTCGATGATTTCAGCAAATTGAAAATACTCCTTATTGAAATCATCCAAAATTATCTCGCAAATGGCTATCATAGACGGTACAAGCTAGCATTACATAGAATGTCTTAGGGCACTTTATTGAAATAGCCAAGTTCAAAATATAAGTATTAGTTAATATGATATGAATTTATCTTTACCTATTACATTCACTTCTAATTCCCACATTTGATTATTCATATATTATTTTATATAATAATAAAATAATAGTAATTTTATTTTTATAAAATTTAAATTATTTAATTATATTATATTTTACCATTTTATCGATTATACGTTAATTAGTAATAATATTATAGTCCTAAAAAAATTATTGTAATTAAATCACGAAAACAAATAAGAAAGAAAATATGTTTTTTTTATTTTAGTTATGCTACAGTAACTATCAAATATTAATAATCTTATTATTATATCGAAATAATACCGCGATGATTTTAGGAAGGCGAAAGAATTTTCTTTCGAAAGTAACAACACCATTAATGCCAACCGCTGTGCAAAAGAGACCAATCCATTCCGAGGGCGTTTCGGTCAGCCGAACAGCGACGGCAATGAGTGCCCTCCACCTTTTTCTATTCTTTGAATTTTCGTAGCTAAATCGATAGCATCCAGAGGGACGCCTGCGGCTGCACATCCTCACAAGTCCACACAAATTAAAATCAATGTAGCGACCACAAGTGCGTCGACAGAAGCATCAAACTGTCCCCACCTTTTTGAACTTTGAATACTCCTATCTTCTTGCGTTTTATGAATAGTAATATATTAAATTATAAAATTATTTTTATTATAAAATAGATTAAAAATATTATATAAAATTATATTAATTTATTTATATTTAATTTTTTTTACATTTATAACACTACTCTCTTTTTTATAAGTTGACAAGGTTTGGTAATGGGTAAAATTACCATAAAGATCGTGGAAAAAATAAACCTAATAATTGTCTAAAGTTCTCTCCACCTATACATATTGGTGATTAACTACCACCACTCATATCTCAAAAGGATAATGATGTATATATTTATATATTAGCCAGGAATTAGGTATTTTCATGTGCAGTTGGACGGGTGCGCTGGTAGTTTTCGGCGAATGTGAACATTTTCAGAAACTGATTGGTAATGAAATAAAGGTAGACTTTATAAATGGCTGGGGAGATAAGAAGAAAACAGTACTAGCTTGCTTTTAGGGATAAAATTGATCTATTATAATTTTTATTTTTATTTAATAGTTAAAAAAATGATTATTAATGAATTAATATTTTTAAAAATAATTAAAATATGATTGCAAAAAACAAAAAGAAATTAAAAATATATATATATATATATATTTACACTTATAGCTGCAATGCAGTGCCTAGCATTGCCGTTTAGTTTGCGTGGATATTGATAGCCGACATAGCCGTCAGTAGGCTTGACTAGTAGTACATGGACTTTGAAATAGCCAACCTACTTTAATTTGTACCGATTGTTTTTCTATTTTCTTTTAATTTTATTATATATAAATAAAGCTTCTTATTAATCTATTTATTAATATTAATTTTTTATATTTAAAATTTAAATAAATATTATTTTTAATAAAATTTATTTTTTGATTAATTACATTAAATTAATATACATATTAATCTATAATTAAATTTTTTTTCTTTTCTTATTTTATCGCGATCATAATATCATCTAGATCTCTTATGAGAGACTTCGACGTATGGGTCAACGATGGATGTAACATAATATCGTAAAATCATCTAGTACTGTCGTTTTAGGCTATATTTAAATGTTGAATTGAGCTTAATTAAATTTAATTTTTTATAATTAATAATGAATTAAAATAGTAGAATGAGTTCTTTAAAATTTATCTAAAATAAATTTAAAATATGTTTAAATATATTTATAAAAATTTGTAAAATTAGTTGGATTCATAACTGTTCACTAACAATGCTTATCCCTATCACACCAACCTGTAGTGATATTTTGATAAAAAATAAAGACTTGTGCTAGTTCAAAGAAAAAAACGCGAGAGAGAGAAAAAAGAGAATTGATAGCTTGCCACAAATGGTAAAAAAGAGAGATGATGGCTTGTCGGCAAAGAAAGTAATAAAGTTCACAACAGAGAGAGTTACTCGGAATAATTAAAAAAAAAAACAAACTGAGTTATCAGCTTTTGTCTGTCCATCTATGCATGAAGGCAGTTTATTTGGACTATTTGGACGGTTAAAAAGGTCTAAAAGGGAACCGAACTCAAATAAACTGAATACCGTTCAAGAGCCACCCTTAGAACCGTTTGCCTTGGATCATTAAAAGTCGACATAGCCGCAAGTAGTAAATGGACTTTCAAATAGCCAATCTACTTTAATTTTGGTGAGGTACTTCATTATTATTTGGTTGACGTAGGCTGTATTTTTTGTATTACCAAAAAAATAAAAATAAAAAACGTAAAAAGTTAAAAATCATGAAGAAAATTATTCTTCTAAATAATACTAGGTATAAATTTTAAATAGAAAAATTTCTCACAGATTTTTTATAAAAAAATAGATAAAAAAAAAACTAATTTTCTTTTACACTTTCAAAATAGTTTTCACTTTTTTATATAAAAATATGCATGAAATTTGTTTATTTAATATTTGTACATGTTATTTTTCTATTCTTTTATTTTATGGTGATCATAATAGCATCTAGATATCTCAAGGGGGCCTTGGATGTACGGGCCAATGATCGATGCAAGATTAAGTTTTATTTGGATAGCATCTCATTATTATAAATATTTTAAATTTTTTTATAAAATATAATAAATAATTTTAATTTTTTAAAATTTTAAAATAATAATAATATTAAAAAATAATATTTTATTTAATTTTTAATTTTTATTTAAAATTATCTCATCTCATCTTACTATTCAAACCGCAACTAAGTGTAAAAAACCTACTATAAATACTATTCCCTTGAATGAGTTTAAGATAACATAGAAAGTTAACAAACAAGAATAATGAGTTTGGGTCTCGTCTTTCTAATAATGCTATTACCCTTTTTATTTTTTTGAAAATAGAACATTGAGTTCTTTCAATAAACCGAAGTTACAAGTGTGACTTATCAATACAGAAAAATCCAGACTATAAGCCAACCTACACATCAGCTCTGAAGCACCCTCGCACTTATGGTAGCAGACATTGTCTTAACTTCTAAATCTCTCCTAAACGAGAGATAGAGCGCTCTATATAAACCGAGAGGAAAGACCCCCTCCATCCTCCAAGGAAGGCGGAGTACAGCACGCTGTTACTACAGACACCAAGTCCAACTGCCTAAATCTACAATATTACTAACTAAAAAGCAAACTCCCATGTAAAACAAACATAAACCAGAACTCCAAGCACAGGCCTGAACCCCGACAGCACACCTACCGCAGGCATCAGCTGCCCGAGCCCAGAAACGGCACGAGCACCCAGCTCGTGTATGGACCTTATAGAGACCGTCCATACGACCACTAGCCATAACATCGCCCGCCACTCTCAATCAACTCTTACCCCGGATTATGACCGATCAATCAGTTCATCACCTCACTCGAGTATAACACTAATGGCCCCCCCAACGTGGACTTTTAAAATGCTTTATCTAATTTTCCATCCACTACCACTCATGACCACACGGCACAAGACCTCACGGCACATGTCCTTTATTCCCCGACAGCTCATCTGCATTTTCTTTGAGCAATGCATGTTTTGCCCCCCACTGCCAACCGTTTTGCAACCTGTTCATGCCGTGCGGTCAATCCCTGCCAACCATTTCGTCTGAGCAGCAGCCTGTACCCACTAGCCAGCCCATCTGTACAACTGTGCTTCACCTCCTCTCCGCTAAAACACTGCTGCTGGAAACACTACTGCACGCAAGCTGAGCCGCCCTGGAAACACTGCTGCAGGGTGGATGGAACTCCTCCCGTCTGTCCACTGTTGTCGAGGCCTTATTTACAGCCAACCAAAATAGTGTCTAAAATAGAAAAACAAAACACTGAAAATAGCAAAATACAACCCGTCTGTAACAAAACCAGCAAACGGAAATGAAAAAACAGCAAAAATGAAAGCAAACGGAAATGAAAAAACAGCAAAAATGAAAAACCAGCGTCACCCCCAGTCCGACCACCTTCCAAGAGAAAACATCATCATGAGTTCCCCAAAACTTCACCCCAGAAAACCTCCTTAAAACCCCATGTATTCCAGCGTGCCTCCCAAACCACCTCTGTTTTCCATGGATTAAACAGAGTCAAAGAACCCCACGGGAGTACACCCCAACCTACATGAAAACCATAGCTTCTGAAGCTTCTGAGCTCATGAAATCGTGGGTCTACTCACACTGAAGACCCTCCCCATTTCCACCACGCCCAGCTACATGGATTCCATAATGGTCCATCTTTGCATCGAAAATGCACTCACGACCAAACAAAGTCAATCGAAACGCTCCACCTCCATCGTGTAACCAACGCCTTCATCATGTCCGAGTGAAGTAAAAATGGTAGACGGCCAAACCCTCCACCTCCATCACGTAAGAACCATCATCACGTCCGAGTGAAAAAAAAGTGGTAGACGGCTTCAAAAACCTTGACCGTGTAAAGAACTTTCGGCCACCATTGTCACCGCCAACCAACGCTTATTAAATAGAGGAAAAACATAAACAAACAAAGGAATGGAGGAAGCCGTAGCTTCCCCCCCCCTCCCTTTCGGATGATTTACGCCTTTTTTCTTTAAAGAGAAGGAGGAGCTTCTCTCACTACAAAACCTCTTTTTTTGTAACAGCTTCTAGATCATTAATTGATTTGATAACTGATAATGCTATTACCCTTAGAGATTAGATGCATGCATGGTCTCTTATTTAATATTAAGATATTGTGAATAGTAGTGAAATATTTATGAATAGAAGTGAAATAATTTATAAATAATAAAAAAATAATAATGAATAATTTGTAGATAATAGTAAAATAGTTTGAAAATATCTAAAAATAATTGTATTCTTAAACAGAACTAACTGAATCTTGCAAGATAGAGTCTTAGCCTTGAATTGGCATACTATGGGACTCCAAAGTGTTCGTAGATATTTTTTTACGTGCCTGAGTATGATGATTGAGTAAGCCTCGCAATGATGCCAGCGCTTTGTATGCTCGTACATTCATACGCATATATATTACACTGGTATACTTTTGTATTTGTCAATAAAGATTATATTTGGAAGTTGATAGGTTGGACACAACATCTTACCATATTAACAATATGAAAGTTATATACTCCACAACAGTTTAGAAGGAGAAGGGCTCATTTGTTAAACCTATTTCTAGTGTTTCTATACCTCCACTAAGCATAGGTGTCATTTAAAACTATTTAAAATTGAGTTTATATACCATTGGTTGTAAAACTTGATGACAGGAAATTAAGGCGACAATTTACTATAAGAAAATGCTTTAGTCACAAAAGAATTATATAAAAATAAATCTACAAACTAATATAGATTAATTAGGGCTGTGCAGAAAAACTGGTGACGGAAGCTTGCGGGTCGAACCCGCTAAATGTCAAAAGGATCCGACTCTCACCATTTTTGTTCTTTCACACTGTGATTCTTCCTCGTTTTATTTGCAACAAAAACCAACCTCCACGAATTAAGAGCAAAGTAATATTTATCGTGGAGTGGAGGGAAAAGTTGATGGCACCTATGGGTTTTATTCAACCAATTGAAGACAACATTTACAGAGTATAATGTTCTTCAAACCTTTGATGGAAGCTTGTATTCGAGCATCTCCTTTATATGTAACCGAATAGAAGGCCCCATTGATGAGCAAATATGCGCACTTTTCCAGTACACACCTTTCGCACCTGTTGGCTTGTTGGCTTCTATCGATCTTTGTTGGATAAAGGCAGCAATCCTACAAATGGAGGATCAGATCTCTGTTGGCTTCTACAAATTTCAGATCTCGGTAAGCTTCCACGAGATCTATAGGATTAACCAAAAATCTTACAAATAAGCAAGATTCAAAATGTCGAAATGAAGGATCAGATCGAAGAAGACACACTACGAATCATACAAACTCAAACCCAACTTCACAACCCAATTTTAAACTCAAAAAGGTCTGCTATTCACAACAATTTTTCCCTAACCTTTATCTTCCCCTTATCTCAACTGGCCCACCTTGATGATAAACCAAAAACTTTTCCTCCGATTGCTCCTAATTCACCTTTCCATCCCATCGTCTCCAAATATTCCTAGAAAATCTTTAACATGCGATCTTGTTTACAATCTCAATGGGTTTTTCATTTTTGGGTTCTATGCTTGCGATTTCTACCAGGAAAATGACTAGAATAATTGGAATGAGTTTTGGTGTATTCCGATCTTGATTTACGGGTTGATCCGACTTTGGGTCGGGTCGAATCGTATTTATTTCATGCTATAGCGGGTCGGGTCGGGTCAAAAACCCAAACGGTTTGGCCGGGTTGCAGGCCTAAGATTAATGTTGTATATTAGATTGTAAAATTATTTTTATTAAAAAGTAGATCTAACGGATTCTATAAAATCATGTCAATTTATAAATTTATTTTATATAATCTTTTTATGTATGTTGTGGTTCTATTACTACAAATTTTAGTAACAAAATCTTGCAAATTGAGGTGACAATTCACGTAATTTGTAATGTTATATTTTTCCGAATAATCTCGCATGCGGCTTATGCGTATATATAGAATATTCACGAACCTCATGGCGCGCACTTTCACATGTACGGAGGGATGAAGATGAGTTCGAGAGTGAAGCAATATTCAGCAGCCACTCCATATCACTTTCTCCGCTTCTGCTGCTCCTTATTCTTCTTCTTCTCGTTTCAGATTTCCAGCGCCTAGAATGCTACTACCGATCCATCTGAAGGTTCTCTCTCTCTCTCTCCTCTGTGTCTGTGGGTATGTTGATGATACAAAGTGTTTTTAAGTACATATCAATATTTATCGATAAAATTAATCGCTTTGATATATGAAATTAGTAATATTTAAATATGTAAAATTGATATTTTTGAACACATGGTGCTAATTGTAGAATATATAAAAAATAATAATTAAAAAAAATAATATTATTTGGTTCAAAATACAAAATTCAATGTAGGAGTTTTTTTCTTTTTTTTAATGCTAAATTGACTTTTAAAAGATATAATTTTAAAGATGGGAGAGACGTACAATGCTAGTGCTGTTACCCTGGGGCCGCCCTTATGCATATATACAGAGCATTCACTAGCCCCACGATACTTTCATATGTACAGGGTGATGAAGATGAGTTCGAGAGCGAAGCAATATTCAGCACCCTCTCCATATCACTTTCTCTGCTTCTGCTGCTCCTTATTCTTCTTCTTCTCGTTTCAGATTTCCAGCGCTCAGAATGCTACTACCGACCCATCTGAAGGTTCTCTCTCTCTCTCTCTCTCTCTCTCTCTCTCTCAACCAATATCCTACCTACCTTTCTCGTTAACGCTCTAGAATCAGTAAGATGCCTATTATTGTTTGTTTACACTCCAGAATTCACGATTTACAGCAAAGCTGTTTTCTCTGCTTGGAGTTGTTAACATCTTGATGGTCATCATCGTACATGCTTTAATTAGATCGAATTAAGGAGAGCTATAAACTTTTCAAACATGTATCTTTTTTACTGGCTGACTTATTTCACATGTCTTTGTTCTTTTGTAAAATCCCCGACAACTTTCTAAGTAAACGAAAGGTAAAAACAATCTAGACGTGAAAATAAAGAAGATGTATAAATCGCATGCTTGAGGGGTGGTTTTCCGGTGTGCTAGAACTGACAAGAGATCCCTCTATAATCCCCAAAGGGGACGAAGTACTATGTTGTATACGCCTCATTTATTATTAGTAATGATAAAGTATAAGTCTAAAACGTGTACAAGTAAACTTTTTTTTGGTAAAAAGTAATCTTATTAGAAAAAGTAATTATTTTTAAGGAATGATATGCTTACAATCTTTTTTTTTTTTTTAATTTTTTATACAACCTTATTTTAAAACGAGAGTATTTATGTAGAGTGACATTATTTTTATAAATTAATTTGCAAAATATCTCTAATTTAAAATATAATTGTATATAGTTACTGATCAGTGTATATATGATGTGATATGATATTATTGATCAGTGTATATATGATGTGATATGATATTAGAAGTAATGCATCTAGATAGGTTTTAACAATCAAAATATAAGTTGATTAGCATTACATCATTCTAGTGGTATTTGGATTGCAAGTAAAAAAGCCTTTAGTTTGTGTATGGATGGTTTTTTCTAAAGTAAATTTTGTTAATTTTGGAATGGTGCGAGACAGCTAAGGCATTGAACTCAATATTCCAAAAATGGGGTCAGCGTCTATTGTTATGGAACATGAGCGCAGAGCTATGTACCGGATCTGCCCTCGATGAAACGAAATTTGACGAGCCTGGAAATAACCCATCCATCACTTGCGATTGTACTTATGAAAATGGCTCAACTTGCCACATCACTCAAATGTATGTTTCTATCTCTCTTATAATTTATTTATTTATTTATATTTAATGAAAAAATAACTTTATGTATTTTATCAGATGATGACTAACGAGATTGATTATGATAAATAAATTAATTTATCAAATGATCATGCATAAATTATAATACATTGGATGTGAAAAGTTGGTCTCAAAATTCTAACCCCAAGTCATACATTAGTTCAGTCAATCCTAGATTAACATGATCTAGTTTATAATATTATGCGTAAATTACATCCAGTAAAGTTTTTGTGAAAATACTGTAATTAATGCTAAGTCCTCTTATCTTTAACTTCTGAACTTAGCCCATACAAAACTATATATAATAGTACCTGATTTTTTCAATTCAACGGTTCAATCTATCTATGATTTGATTTTTGTAAGCAAGTATGTAAAAACTTAGAATGAAGTTCTTCTCTAAAATAGATTCAAGGAAATCACTTTAACCCAATCCATTAGAATTTTCACATATTCCTAAAAAGAATGTGAGAGTTATAATTTTTTTTTTCTGAGTTTATCTTTTTATTTTTTTATGTGTGTTTATAGTTTTATAATTTTAAGTTTTTCCAATGATTTAGTACATATATGTATGTGTTATATACATACATACATACATACATACATACATATATGTATGTGCATGCATATCTAATAGCTCAGGTGACTAGTGGAGTCTTGATAGTTGATAAGCAATAAAATAGCTTTTCTGTGATTTATCATTGAGTCTTCTAAATTTAAATCCTAATTATCAATTAGAAAGATTACTTTGAAACGTATATATTTTGCGAGTATCTTATTAGTGAGGATTATTCTTTCTTTACAACGGCCAGATATATGAAGTTTTAAGAACAAAAAATTTTGAGTATATATTTTTTAATTGAATTTTTTAATCCTTCTGATTTTAATAATAATTAAATTAGTCCATTTATTAGAAATCTATTAAACCGGTGTAAGTGCCTGTGCGGCTGTGCCGCATCGATAGTCATCCTTTCACACGTGTTTCTTATTAAGCTACGTGAGAAGTTTTAGTTGGTTTGGTTATATAAAATTAAATTATTTCATCTTATTTTATTTTATATAATTATTATAATTTTTTCAATTTTTATATAAAATATAATGAATAATTTGATTTTTTTAAATTTAAAAATAAAATTAATATTAAAAAAACTATATTATAATATTGTATTTAGGACTGTTCATCCGGGTTCCGGACCGGGAATCCGGGTATACCCGGCCCGGAACCCGGGTTTTAAATCCGGGCCGGATTTCGGCCCGGATATACCCGGTTTCGGATCCGGGCCGAAATCCGGGTGAATCCGGGTTTCAAAAACCCGGAAATTCGGGTACCGGGTTGTACCCGGATTTTTTTTTATTAAAAAAAAAAAAAAACTGTTTTTGAGGCTTTTTTTTTTTTTTTTTTAAATGTTGCAAAGCATAATTCTCCTATATTTATTTTTAAAATTAAGAAAATGTATTGAATCATATTTTTTTTATGTGAATCATATTTATAAAAGCTTATATTATGTGAAAAACTTTTCTAAATCATTAAAAAGCATAATACTAACATTTTCCAAAATAATAAAAATATATTAAAATGAAAAAATAAAATGCATGCAAACCAACTACATATTACATTATTTTGTTATTTACACATTGCATTACAAAATACATTCTCCTCAATGTAGTTCAAGTAACCATCATTAGGTACAAAAGCTGCAATCTTTTTTCCATTCTTGATCAGCTGAACACGAGCACATTTTCTGATAGCAGAGTTTGGCTGCTTAGCCTCAATGCCACTGCATCGACCAATATTAAATATTTACTTCCCACGGTGAGTTGATGCCACCTGCAGAAAATATTTCATGAAACAAGAGAAAGGCAGTAAAAATAATCTCACATCTTTTCTAGGACAATGCCTTTTGCATGGGATGATCCAGCAAATGGTTTTTTCCACTCATTTCCCAAGTGGGACTTCTTATATGACTTGTCAGCCCACCTCTGCCTTCTACGATGGGATTTGAGCTTACGACCAGCTCCCATTCTACGAGTCTTCCTGCATAACACAGACATTTTTATTTTGAGAAGCAAAAAAAACCTTTATTAATACAAATGAAATCGGTGTGATGCCCATGTACATGGAGTATACAAAAGAAAACACCTAAATATATTCACAATACATTTTGATTCTTTCCATATTCTACACTCTCATTGGCTGATTGCATGCATTTTCCACCCATGTTAGACCTTTGATGGATATCTTCTATATGGGAGATACCTCAATAATGAAGTTCCTAACTTTCAAACTGAAAAAAGGCTTTGAAATTTCATCATACTTTGGAAGTCAAAGAAAATGAAATGGGGACTATCTACAATGAAGAAGGATGCAGTTTAATACATATGGGTGCAAGTTAACCTATACTCCAAATCAAAGGCCCCAACCATCATCAATTTTCTCAAACTTGTAGCTAAATTCAATCGAGGACCTTACAGAGCAGTTATTTCTATGATTCAATTCATGCAGAAACGAGAACGTCATCACAAATAAATGGGAGAAACAGTTCAAGGTTCTACTGTAAAATTTTTTAAAAAAATACACAGAATCAGTTAAGCTTCATAACATTATTAACTTATTATTATTGTTTTCGGAACCTTTCTTGCTGAAAAACCAATGAAACTATTGCTTCCAAGAAAGGTACAAGGAAATTCAAATACATCATTACTGGAACCAGAGGCTTCCAGATTCTGAAACTAAATGGTGGGATTAACAATTTCATTTTAAATAAATTATGTCAAGATTTATTAGTTGATGGCTTAAAAGTATCTCTTCTGCATACCTTTTGTGTAAATAAATGCAAGGTATATCTTAGACTAGACTCTTTTACATATGTAATGTTATTCCCAAAACCAGCGATGTTTGCGGTTTTTGCAAATATAATACCATATTTGCCAGAGCCAAGCACGTACAGAGTGTTTATGGTCATCACGAAATTTCACAACAAACTTACAAACTTACTGCTCCTTAATTTCGTGATCTCCATTTCTCCATTTCTCAATACCATAAAAATTATCAAACATTCAAACAAATCTACATAAAAATACTCAAACATTCAAATATTCTCATAAAAAAAAAAAAAAAAAAAACCCCAAAATCAACAAATAGAGAACACAACAGAGGGAAGAAAGGAAACATACCCAAATGGAAACCTTGGATCCGAAAGCACTTCCACCGTTCGGCAAGCCGCGCGATCAAATTTGGGTTTCGGACAAGACAAAAGCGCTAGCGCTTGAAGAGAGAGAGAGAGAGGGAGAGAGAGAGAGAGAGAGGAAACTGGGAGAGAGAGGAGGAGGAGGTCGCATGGCATGGCAGAGCAGAGACTGAGAGAGAAGGGGGGGGGGGAATCTGAATCGGGGGAGGGGGGCGCGGCTTGAATAATTAGGGTTTCCTTTTCGTTTTATAACACCCGGGTACCGGGTTTTAAACCCGGATCCGGATTTAAAATCTGGTACCCGGACCGGATTAATCCGGTTTTTCGAATCCGGATGCCGGCCCGGATTTGACCCGGGCCGAAAACCGGAACCAGAATCCGGTATAACCGGATTCCGGGCCGGGCCGGATAAAATCCGGCCCGGTTGAACAGCCCTAATTGTATTTAACTTTTAACAAAATATTTCTTTTCATCTAATCTGAATGGTGTAACCAAATCTTGTCTTAGTTTCACAAAAATATTTGGCAAATATAAAATTCATTAAGTAATTGAACTAGTTGTTATATATTGGAGTGTAAATGTTTGTTTACAAACAAGTGAACTTATTTTTATAAAATATTTTTGTGAACAATTTTTTTTTTATTTTAAAAAAATTATAAACCTAAATAAATATAGTTAAAAATTCATAGAAATTAAACAATAAAAAAACTAAAATACTACAGAGTACAAAACGTTAAAAAAAATAAAAATAAAAATAAAAACTTAAAAAAATAAAAATAAAAAAATAAAAATAAAAAGTATGGAGTACGGATACAACTGTACAAAAAGGTTCGGTCTTGAACAAAGTCAACATTACTGTCTCGAAGGACAACGAGATTCTGATTTTTATTTTTTTAATGCGAGAGACGAGGTTCTAAAGTCAAGCCGGCTGGTTTGATACATGATAAAAGTTTTAAATTTAGATAACAGTTTAAAATATTAATTTTAAATATTATTATTATTTTAAAATTTTAAAAAATTAAATCAAAATTTAAAAAAAATAAATTATTTATTATATTATATATAAAAATTTAAAAAAATTATAATAATAAAATAAATATTTTAAATTAAGATAAAAATTTTGAATTAAAATGCTTTTACCAAACCTACCTTAAATAAAGTAACCTTGCTGAACGACTGCTCCAAATCTAGTGCGTGTAAAATAAACTGCCATTACCCTGAAACCTTGAAACAAGGTCCAAGACAACTGCACGCACACAAATAGAGAAAATTGGGCAAAGGTTCTGTGGCCGGCGTCTTTGAAGGCCCAAAAGTCTATTTTGGTTAGCATATTAAATTGAAATTAGATGGTATGGAGTGAAGTGAAACTTAAAAGTTAAATAAATTAGTATTAAAATATTATTTTTTAATAATATTTTTATTTTATTATTTTAAAAATTAAATTATTTAATATATTTTATGTAAAAATTTAAAAAATTTATAAAGATTAGATTAAAATTTATAAAGATTAGATTAGATAAATTAAAATGGATTGAGAGATTTTGTATCCAAACCAGAACTTAGTATAACTATCTTCAGCGCCCAATCCATATCAAGAAATGGATCTACTTCCGTTCAAATGCAGGCTAGAATCTGTTGGTTTTCAGTATACCATTTGCAGGTACGATTTTTGAAACATCTCCATTACTTATTGCATGCTAACCGTTTGTTTGTTTTTTCAGGAGATTTTATGCTCTGGACATACGTGGAGTTATTCCAGAAGATATTGTGGCTTTGAAATATCTGACCTTTTTGTATGGATTACTCAATACCTCCGCTTTGCCTTTATTTTCTGAAAATTAACTTCGTATTTTTACATTTTTTAACTACACATTATCTTTTCATGATACAAGAACTAGAGCCGGTGATAATTATTGTTTCTTCTTTGGAATTTTAGGAAGATTGATCAAAATTTCTTAACGGGCACCTTGCCAGCATTTATTGGAAACTTATCTAAATTGCAGATTCTGTAAGTATAGAAAAAGCTATCATTTGTGATTGGAAATATTTCTGTGCTTGATAATTGAATTGCGTTCAGCAAAAATTACTAATTTAGTTTATGTGTTGTTGCTTAATCACGCAGCTAGTCATGACATTACTATAGTTATTATATCTTTCTCATAACTTTAAGGTAGAGATTTAAGCTCGCTGGATTTAAACTCGGCTTTCATCGGTAGATGGCTGTTTCTTCAGTGGAAACATTTACTTACAAAGAGAAAATTTCTATTTAGTTACAAAAAGACTAGAGAAAACAGTAAGGTAACTGAAGAAATGATCAAAATGAAACAATGTAACTGTAAAAGCCATCACAGAGGTTACCCGATAATATTGGCATTAACTATCATATACAGGATGTGGTTACATCTTTTGAGTCTATTTGATTTATATATTATTTTTCTTCTTATATATCTACAGTACATTAGTAGATAAAAATGATCTAAAGATTGCTGAAATTTTCTTTCTGCATTTTTCTCTTTTCCCTCTCTCTCCCTTTGGCTGGATTGAGGTTTGTTGGGATTTTTTTCTAAACTTATACCCAGTCGTCCACTTGAGAGGCTTAATTGGGATTTCTTATGGGGAGGATTTAGCGATGAGTTCAAGTTCTACCTAGTCGTGGTCAAAGGTCTGCATCCCTAGCTTTGTTAGGTAGTTCTGAGGATCAGAAGTTTGCTTCTACTCAATAAAGCTTCGCTAGGTAAATGGTTATAGTGTTCTGCTACAGTGAGGTACGCTTTATGGCCTTGGTAGTTGATGCAAAATATGGTATAATGTGGAGTATATGGTGTTCATATATATATTTGGTGGGCCTTATGAGGTTGGTGTGTGGAAAAACATTAGGAGAGGGTGGGGGAACTTCCCTTGTTTTGTTAGATATCAGGTGGGTGATTGTTCTAAAAGCAAATTTTGGTTAGGGACCATCCCTGAAAGACTATCTTCCCTTAAGGCCTCGGTTAGATGTTGAGATGAGATAAGAAATTTGTGAATAAAAGTGAAATAGTTTGTCAATAATAGTGAAATGATTTGAGTTAAGATGTTTTATGGGGTTTTGGATAATGAGAAAGAAAAAGTTAAAATATTATAAAGTTAAAATATTGTTAGAATATAATTTTTTAATATTATTTTTGTTTCGCAATTTGAAAATGTTAAATTATTTTTTGTATTTTGTTTAAAAATTTGGAAAAATTGTAATGTTTAGGTAACGATTAAATGAAAATGTTGAAGATTGAAAATTGAAAATTGTTTGTCTTTGTGGTGTTTGGATATTGAGATGAGATAGGATGAGATGAAACCATCTTGAAATCCAAAGGGGGTCTAATTGTTCGGTCTATCTCAATTATTGCAAAACACATGGAGTTTTTTTGATAATGTGCTCCACTGGAATGTAAACGTTATTAGATCAATTGGGATATGGAATATCAAATATATTGGATGTCCTCCAAAAGGTGGATCTGAGGTTGAATATTTCTTTAATGTACCCATCCCTTCAGTTAGAGGTTGGAGACACAAGATGCTTTCAAGGGTAGATTTTTTTTTTTTGTGGCCACCTTAGGAAAGATATTGTAACACCCATTCTTGTAGTGGGTCATTTGCAAAATGATTTTAATAAAAATAGATGGGAATTACGATTCCTTTTGAAATTTCTTTTCTTTTCATGCCAGGATACAAAAGACTCCATGTTTATAAGTAAAAATCGTTTCTTAATTTAAAAGGTTATAGCGGAAAATATTATATTTTATAATTAAAGTATCTCGTACAAAATATCTTGCCTAGGCTTTTGTGCTCTTCCCCTTGGACTGTGTCCGTCCTAACACATCATGCTCATCTTGTCCCTAGGAAGGCACATATAAAAACTAAAATGAGTCGATTACTCATAAGCATTACTTCATACAGTTAACATATATGAACAAAGGTTTTCAATCATGTATTCATCATTCTATACATATCATACATAGACATGCAATTCCTTTTAAAACGTTGTGAGGTGAGATTTTTCTTTAAAAACATTTTCTTCTTGTAAAACAATTTCTCAAGCCTCGTTGCCTTCATTTCTTAAAGAATCTTTTCATGCATACATCTTTTCATACATACATTCATGCATTCTTTCTTAACATGCATACATTCATTCATTCTTATCGCTTTCATTGGCCGTAACACACTGTTACGCCCTATGTGCTGGGGTTAGCGGTCTTTTGGACCTGATTTCGCCCATGGTCACGGGTTGGGAATCCATCCCGTCAAGGTACAGCACTGGGTGCACTACCAGTACTACTTACTCGGTATTGCAATCTGCCCAGTCCATTCATTTGGTACCTTTTCCATTTCCATTTATGTAGCCATTACGTATCTTCATACATCATGCATTCAATCCATTCATTCATTTTCAGTCATTTCGTTCCTTTACAGTCCTTTCAGTTATTTAAAGTTCTTTCATTCCTTTCTGACAGTTCTTACAGTTCTTTTAATTCATTTCCTTCATAAAGTCATTTTAAAAAATAGTTTTCTTTCTTTTTATAAAAGCCATTTTAAAAGCAGTTTTCTTTCATTTTCATAGTTTAAAAACATGATTTCGTGTATCTTTTAAAGCTTCGTTCCGTTTCCTTTCGTGAACATATATACAATACGTACCACGTATATCATCCATCCACATGCATACACATACATACTTTGGGTGCGTGAAAAGGGACTGCCAAGGAGAGCCGTTACATACTTATACTTGAAAACTTATGCTTGACTTTCTTTTTCGTAAGGCGTGTTTCATGGAGAAAAACATTTGGAGTATTTTAGAGAAAAAGCTTTCGTTTTCATCTTCGTTTAATTAGGAAAAACTCTAGAAGAGTATAAACGCAAGACTTACCTGGACTTCATGCCATACTCATTCCATGCAGTCCATTTGTGTGCGTGTCAAATGACAACCTACATGCATATACATAACCTTACATTATTATCTATCTAATGCATAAGCAACTATATTAGAAATAGAATTATGCCTCACTTGGAACACTTTCCGTCCATTCCTGGGATCTTACATGTCATTTACTATGCTAAAACCTTTGGGGTCTTATTCCTTAAAGTAAACCTCCATGATTCACCTTAGGGTTAAGACACTAAGACTTCCGTCTTATTCTTCTATCCACCACATGTCGATGCATGACTCAGACTGACTAAGTCATGCATCCCAATCCTAGATAACTTACCCATTACTACCTTTACATATCCTAACCAATACTCAATTCTCATTCCCATCCATGCACACCACACAGCTTAAAGCCAACTCTAGGGCTAAACACTGTGTAATCATGCTCAAAACAGATTATCCATTATATATGGTAAACCTGTCCGGCACACGTGTCTTGCCAGAGGCACATGTATCCTATCCCTTTTATCACCTAAGACCAACTTATAGTCCAATGAACTTTCGTTTGTATAAACAAGCTCCATACTCCGATACCAACTTGCTCAGACCCGGTCGATAGGACTCTTCCTACTTCTCCGCCCTATACAAGTTCAACCCGACACTTAACAATAGGGCTGCATCCACAAATGCACCTCTGTCATATCACATAGCTCAAGACAAATCCCGAGTTACGACATGAAGCCTATTTTGCTTCTGCTGCCCTACTCTGATATTTTTCCACCACTTCCATATACGCTCCGCCATAAGTCAAGCACAAGGTGACACCTGTCACCTCGGACTACAGGCCATATCACAACTACTTCGGGATACTGTTACACAGTTCCCGACGCCACACAGTACACTCACGTGAACTCTCTTCCATCCACACTATGACACACATCACTACGATGCACACCTCATAGTGCATCGCTGCACAACAGTGCGTACTCCCTTTGCTACATCACTTATTATCATGACACACATCATACGGTGCGTCGCTACACGACACGGAGCACGTGCCACGTGTACTCCCTTCACAATAGTATGCCGCATCACAACTATGGCACACCTCACACCCATACTTCACAGCACACTACACAATCAAGCCCAACAACTCACAACTACACTTCACTTTACAACTACGCAGCGAACTCCACAATACTAACAGCACAGTCTATAGTCCAACCAACCAACTAATATATACATAAATAATGAGAGATAGAGGGTTATACCATCGACAAGATAACCCGTGCATCGCTCATTGTCCGTCATGATCAAGGCGTCGGAGGAGTCGTGCGTGGCTGTTAACACCATGTACGGTGGCGATTAGCCACGTACAGTGGCTGTCCACCATGTAAAGTGGCGGTTTGAGCTTGGGAATAGCTAGGTGTGGTCTTGGAAAGGCTCAAGGCGACCTCGTGGTGGTTTGAGGTGGCGGAGCACGGTGGCATCACGCCGTGAACAGTGCATCTGAGAGAGAGTGAGGATGCTTGAGGTGGAGGAAGGCTATTGAATTTCGTGGGAAGCTAGGGGAAGGTAGAGGTAGAGGGAGGTTGGTGGAAGTGCTTAGTGGCAAAAGAGGTGGAGCATGGCAGCTCTAGGGCTGTTGGTGGTAGATCTAAGTTAAGAGAAACCCATTTCAGGTAGAGAGAGAGAGAGAGAGGCTCATGGGGGAGGTGGAAGGGTGCTGGTAGTTCCTTAGTGGTTAGGGAGTATGGTGGTGGAGCTTGGTGGCTCAGTTGGCCATGCACGGCAGCACTAGGAGCTGCGCACGGTGCAGCCGCCGTGCATGAAGAAATCCTGTGCGTGAGGTAGCCCAGTGGGGAGAGAGAGAGAGAGAGAGAGAGAGAGAGAGAGAGAGAGAGAGAGAGAGAGAGAGAGAGAGAGAGAGAGAGAGAGAGAGAGAGAGAGAGCTGGAGGAAGAGGAGGCTATGGGAGGGAAGCTCATGAGGTAGTGAAGCTGCTGGTGGCGGTCGGTGGCCTCGTACGGCGGTGGTAGGAGCTGATAAATGGGTTTCCATACCTATTTAGTTAAAGGAAGGAGGAGAGAGAATGCGTTGCCGGTGGGACTCACCACTGGTGGGGATGGGATGGTTGGCAAGAGGAGAAGCTGCTGGTGGTGGAGGTGGAGTATGGCGCTGGTGGTGGCGTTGGCTGGAAGAAGCAACCGCACGGTGAGAGGGAGGAAAGAGACGTGTATCGGGTTGGGAGAGAGGGAGAGGAGAGAGAGAGAGAAAAGAGAAAAGTGAGGAGGAAAGGAGAGGGGCTTGGGTATTTAATCCAGACCCTTCGTCTCGGGATCCACAAAACGATCTATCGATGAATTTAAAAATTGATTTGAAAATACGTATTATTTTATAAACTAAAGTTTATAAAATAATATTCATTCATCATTATTTAAAATGATGAAGTCTCGTTAATTACTCAAAGATGATAAAACCATTTAAATTTAACTTAGAGTTTTCAACGTAAAGTTAAATCTTGTAATATTTTAAAATGATTAAAATATTTAATTTAAATAATTATCCACAATTATAATATTTTTAAAGCTCATCAAAATATTATAATTGTGTTACTTTAAAAACAAGTTTATCTAATAATACTGGAAATATTACATATAAATATTTTCAGAATATTTAAAATATCCGTAAACTTTAAAATATCTATCTTGATTTGAAATCTGCTGGATATCTTTTAAAACACACCATCAAGGTACGGCAAGTAAAATGAAGCTCATAATTAAAAAACAAAGAATGAGTGGGTTATCACAGATATAGTTGTCAAGGTTGGTTTGAATACCCCTTTTCATTGGTTTCCTTCATATATATATAGAAGAGAGATGCAATAGAGCGCCGAATGTTCAGCGTGATTTTAGCGCCTAAATTGCTGCTGGTTTTACTGTACATGTTAAGTATCTACAAGTTAAATCTATTTACAGCCAACCTATTTCTCTGCTATACTATCTAGATGATGAAAGGCCTAAAAATTATCTCTGTAACATCCTCCCTCAAATTGATGCTGGTGGATTAAGAAGCATCAATTTGTCAACCAAGAACTTATGTCAGTGCCGAGAAAAAGTTTTAGTGAATATGTCTACAGTTTGATGTTTAATGGAAATGTGAGGGAGAGCAATCATATGTTTGTCAAATGATTCACGTATGGAATGACAATCGACTTTGATATGTTTCGTACGCTCATGGAAGACAGGATTAACGACGATCTGAATAACACTGGTATTATCAGCATGAAGAGGAGTAGGATGCAACTGAGGAAAACCAAGTTCACCCAATAACCCACGAAGCCATGTGATCTCAGAGCATGCGGAAGACATAGTACGATACTCAAACTCAGTAGAGGACTTAGAAACTTTGTCTTGCTTCTTACTCTTCCAAGAATTGAGTGCATTGCCTAAGAACATGCACCAGCTAGTAATAAAGCGACGAGTATCTGCACATCCAGTCCAATCAGCATCACTATACCCCACCAACTGTAGGGAAGATTCTTGAGGAAAGAACAACCTATATGTAGAGGTGCCCTTCAGATATCGGATAATGCGGCAGACAGCAGCTAAATGAAGATCTCGAGGAGCCGGCATAAATTGACTGACTTGCTGCATAGCAAAAGAAATGTCAAGACGAGTAATTGTCATGTAGTTCAAACTCCCAACAAGCTACCGATACAAGGATGGATCTGATAAAAGCTCCCCTTCTTCCTGATGAAGCTTAAGATTTATCTCCAAGGGAGTAAAAACAGAGTTACCCGATTGGAGACCACCCAATGAAATAGCGTCCTGCATGTATTTGTGTTGGTGTAACAACGTACCAGTTGGAGTAAGCTGCATCTCAAGGCCAAGAAAGTACTGTAGGGGACCAAGATCTTTTATGTGAAAAGAGGCCTTGAGATGATGTTGTATAATTAACTCAGCATTGGAGCCAGTAATCACAATATCATCGACATATACGAGAAGCAATACGATTCCTGTAAAAGTCTTGTGAAGAAAAAGAGAGGAATCAAACTAACTCTGAGTAAAATGAAAAGCAAGTAGGTTAGAGCAAAATTTGTCAAACCATGCACGCGCTGTTTCAGTCCATATAAGGATCGGCGTAGCCGACAAACCTTTGAGGAAGGTGTAGCAAACATGCCGAGAATAGGGGACGTATAGATTTCTTCCTTCAAATCCCCATGTAGAAAAGCATTCTTCACATCCACCTATCGAAGAGACCACCCTTGCGATGCAACAAGTGCCAAGATAGTTCGCACAGTAGTCATTTTGGCAACAGGTGCAAATGTCTCTTCATAATCAATACCATACTCCTGTTGGTTCCCAAGAACCACGAGATGGGCCTTATATCTATCTAGTGAGCCATCAGCTCGAAACTTGACTGAGTATACCCATTTACAACCAATAGATTTGACATCAAAGGGACAAATTACAAGGTCCCAAGTGTGATTGTCTTGAAGATCTTGGATTTCCTCTTGCATGGCTTGCTGCCAACACGCTTGGGTGGATGCCTAGGTATAAGAGCGAGGAACAAAAATAGTGTCGAGAGTGGTAGTAAGCGAGATGTGAGGAAAATCATACTTATCTAGTGGATGTGTAACCCGGGTGGAGTGTCGAGGTATAGAAACCGTAGAATCAAATGGCGGATTAGTGTCTGAAAAGTGCGTTGAAGTAGGGGGAAGACGTCAATGATACACCATATCTAGTTGAAATCGTTTAATAGAAGAAGACACATCATCAAACGCAGGAAGAAGAGTACTAGGAGGATAATAAATAACCTGAAATTGAAAGAAATATTGATTTTTGAAAAAAATCACACTCCATGAGATTTGAAATTTATTTGCATGAGCATCATACCAAACAAATCCTTTCTGAGTAGGACTATATCCCATAAAGGCACATGTGACAGACTGTGTAGCAAGCTTGTGACGCTCAACAGGTGGCAGATGAACAAAACAAACACACCCAAAAATATGAAATGATTGATACTTAGGAGATATGCCAAATAAACGAAAATATGGAGAATCATAATCTAGAGTGGCCGTAGGCAAACGATTGATCAAATAGACAGCGATAGATAAAGCTTCTACCCAGAATTTAGAACGTACAGAAGAATCAATCAACAAAGTACGGACGACATCTAAGAGATGATGATCCTTACGCTCAGCGACTCCATTTTGTTGAGGAGTATAAGGACAAGAACGTTGGAAAATGATCCCCTTTTGCTGAAAAAAAGTTTGAAAAGAATGAGACACATACTCCCTCCATGAGTCGGAGCATAAAGTTTTGATACAAGTACTGAACTGTGTCTCGACAAGCGCAACAAATTTTTGAAAGACAGAAAACACATTAGCTTTAAAACGGAGAAAATATATCCAGGCAAATCGACTATAATCATCGATAAACGTCACAAAATAACAATATGACCATGAGAAATAACAGGACTCACACCCCAAACATCAATATGTACAATCTCAAAATAGTTAGATGCACAACTACCATGCACAGGAAAAGGTAAAGTTTTACTTTTACCAAGACGACAAGTAACACAATCAAAAGATACAGGAGAAGAAGAAAAGGAATCTTTATTGCTCAAAAAACCATGTTTCATAAGATGAGTCAAGATAATAGAATTATGATGACCTAATTTTTTATGCCAGACTTCATTAGTATTCGCTGTAGCTGTACAAGCAAGAGAAACAACATTAGGAATAGAAAACTGTAAGGGAAATAAATGTCCTACTTTAAGCCCCTTCGCGATCACTCAACACCTGATCCTACACAAGACAACCACCACGAGAAAAGTGAACATCACAATTATTATCTACCAATTGTCCAACATAAATCAAATTGGTAGACAATCCAGGAGAGACAAAAACATCGCGAAATGAAGAGCCCAAACTACCAAGAGCAGTAATAGGAAGAGTACTGCCATCAGCGATCTGAATATTTTGCCTGCCTCTATACTTACGAACACCATAGAGACCCGACGTATTACCAGTCATATGATTAGAAGCACCCGAATCAACAATCGAAGAAGATGAGTAAGTACTTGTACCTTGCAGGCCTAAGGCCATAAAAGTAGACACAATCATTTGTTGGACCATTGTTAGTGTGAGAACAAATGAATCAGAGCTTACAGTAGGCAGCGCAGAAGTAGAAGAAGAGGACTAAACAACAACCTAAAAAACTTGAGATTGGCAATTATGAGGCAGTACTCGACAATCTTTGATGATATGGCCCTCTTTCTTGCAGTAGTTGCAAACTTTCTTAGGACAGTTGCGAGCAATATGACCAAATTCCTTGCAACTGAAACATTGCAACTTGTTCATTCCTCTCATTTGTATTACATAGGCTACATTCACAGTCTCAGAAAAGACATTCTCAGAAGTCATACCCATCTGAGTGGATAACTGTTGTTCTTCACGCAACAAATCTCCCAAACAAATATCCAAAGAAGGAACCGGATTACGGTTCAATAAACCAACTCTAACGAGCTCAAATTCGGGTCGAAGCTTCATTAAGAATTGATCGCATTGACTCTCAGCATGAACTGCTTGAAAAGCTGCGAGTGCCATAGTGGGGAACCTTAGCATAAACAATGGCAAATACTCGCTCCAAAGGTTAATAAAACCATAATAAAATTGTACGATAGGTAAATTGCCTTGACTATAACTACTAATTTACAACTCTAATTGGAACTTCCGAGCACTATGATCTTGGTGGTAAATACGGTGAAGATAATCCCACATAGCCTGAGCTGTAGTAAAACAGCGAAGATTGATCACAAGGTGAGACTCAATCGTCCCCAACAGCCAAGAGATCACCTTAGCATCCTTAACCTCCCATTGTGTAAATTCTTTTTCATCAGTGGGAACTTGAGCAGAACTATCAATATGATTTGATAATTCTTTTCCTTTCAAGAACATTTTAAATTGAAATTCCCACGTAGGAAAATTCTTTCCAATAAATTGAACAATAGTATTTTCAATAGACATGATGAAAGGCACTAAAAAAATAAGCCCAAACAGTAAAAAAAATAAGCCCAAGTAGCCCAAGCACTTAACTCAAAACAGGTCCAAATCTAAATAAGAGCCCAGCAGAAATAAAACTTTAAAATAAAAGGTCAGTTCAACAACACGGCAAAGAAATAAATATGCTGATGTTTTCATCAAGAGAGTCAAGACCACCTCACGGCAAAGAGAAAAAGTCCACTGGCGCAAGAAATAATAGGCCCAAGAAATAAGCCCAAGGAACACAATACTTGCCCAGCCCGCAAGAAATCAGCCCAGTGTCCTTATATTCAGACAATGGCGCATGGAGAAGTGGCACCCAGCTACCCTGAAGCATGCCCGAGACGTTGCAACCACCACAGAAAGAACCGATGACCTCACAACCACCAAGTGAAGCTACTGACCACCACAGAAACTGCCGACCACCACTTGGCCGCCCACAAAAGTTGCTGACCACCTCACAGCCACCAATAAATGCTGTCAACCTCCACAGAAAGTATCAATTGCCACACCAAACAGCACTTGCAACTATCAAGTAATCCCAACAGCCACCAAAGTGACAAGCCCACAAGTCGGAACCCAACAAACTTGTGAGAAAACACTCACCACAAACTTAGAAACTCACCAAAGTGTGAGAACCGAGAAGAAAAACAATTCCTATCATTGCAACTTAGAAACTATCAAGGATAAAGACCACAGAGAAACGATAATCAGAGTAAAAGCTTGATACCATGTCAAGGTTGGTCTGAATACCCCTTTTCATTGGTTTCCTTCATATATATATATAGAAGAGAGATACAATAGAGTGCCGAATGTTTAACGTGATTTCAGCGACTAAATTGCTGCTGGTTTTACTGTACAAGTTAAGTATCTACATGTTAAGTCTATTTACAGCTAACCTATTTCTCTGCTATATTATCTAGATGATGAAAGGCCCAAAATTTATCTCTGTAACAATAGTCTCTATGGACAATTTAAGAAAGAGCCACATTTTAAAAAAAGAATGGTGCCCAATGTGCAAGTATAATGGGGAAAGAATTGATCACCTTTGTTACATTGTGAATTGGTTGGAGAATTATGGCCTGCAATGTTAGTATGCCTGGGATTGAGTGGGTCAGATTCTAGCAGGTGGTGGAGTTGTTGCCGTGGTGGCAAAGTCCTTTTGGAGATCGTAAAAATTCAGAAGTTTGACAGACAGCCCCTTTGTGCTTAATGTGATGCATTTGGTGAAAACACATTGGCCAAAGTTTTGGAGACCATGATAGGACAATGAAAGAACTAAAAGCCACAATGTTCAGCACTCTGTATGTTTGGATGGCTGCTCACAATAGTTCCCAACTTTTTTGCTTTCTAGATTTTTGAAAACTTTTGCTATTTTATTTTTAGTTTTTTTTTAATTTTTTAGGTGGCTCTATCCTTTTATATATTTCCTCTATAATAGGGTTGTGTCCATCTGCACTTCCAATAAAATTACATTACTAATAAAAAAACTGCTCAAATGATTTTACGAAAAATATGCTATCTATTTTGAAAACTAGTATTTTTTGGACCACTCATCCCATCAAATCTTATATATTGTTGCATTTAAATTTTGGTTTATATCATCATTCAGGGTTCCATTCCTCATATGGTTTGCGATGGAGTACTTTGTACAAAAAAAACTGACATTGTGAATTTTCCAGGTTTTGCATAGAGCACCATGCTGTAACTGTTGAAATAGTCAACATCATGGTTGTTACTTGAAATATAAGGTCTCCTGGATAGCTCTAATTCCTAATTCTGATTCTTGTCCTTTTTTTTTTTGTTAGGTCAATTGCCCTTAATGCATTTCATGGGACCATCCCAAAGGAGCTTGGAAACCTTAAGGAGTTGACAATACTGTAAGAATTCAGAACATTCTCCACAATCAAATGTAATTTGGTTGTTAGCAAGATTTGTCAATGGCGATCTTGTTTTAGTAAAACTTGCTTATACTGCTGCTTAATGCCTTTCCTCTCAGATCAAAATACATTGCAAATACAATATATGTACGCAAACACATCATATTCAAACACTGTGAAAAACTTTTGGAAAAAAAAAAAAAAACTCATATAGACATTTTTAGGAGGGGTAAAAAGAAAGAAAAGAAGGGAAAAAGGATGCAAAACAATACCTTGGGAACTCTGAGTACTAATTAAAAATCTACTCATGGAACACTGTTTCATAACTAGGAATGCAAAACAATGCATTGGGAACACTAAGTACTTAGTAGAACTCCATTCATGCAACAATTTCCGTAAGTGTTACATAATGGCTAGCACACATTGGTTATCCTTTGCTTTAACAGGCTTTCTTCATGGGACATTCACCTTTTATATACATCACTATGCCTACTTGGATGGAAACCAGAATGACTCTTTACACAGTTTGTATGTATATTGAGCTGAATTTTAACTTTGTCTTAGTAGGGATTGTAAAGGTATTGTCGATAATCGGAGATCACATTAATGTTATAATTTCAAATTTTCAGTAAAAATGGTCACTTTGTGTACACTATGCTCTGAAGCATGGGGATGTGGAGTACATATTGCAATAGTGATGTTGCAGCTTGGTAAAAAATTATATGTTTATTAGGAGCCTTCTAATGAGACTTGGCACTGGCAATGAATTTCTTCAAGGTTCCTTTTGTCAAAATACAGCTGTTAACAGTTAGTTTTTTGGCAAGGCAGAAGCTCAGATTTTATTCATCTTTGTCAATTTTGGTCTCAATACCCCTTTGCATAGATTTCTTTCATTTATATAGAAGAGACTTACAGATTCCAGCGCCTAGTTGCTGCTAGTTTTACTGTACACATACATATTTACACGTTACATGTTTACACGTTAAGTCTATCTAAATATAGAAAGTTACTACAAGTATTTGTGTAACCCAAAAAGTATCTCCGTAACATCCCCCCTCAAATTGATGTTGGTGGATCAAGAAGCATCAATTTGTCAACCAAAAACTGATGCCGATGCCGAGAAAGAGCTTTAGTGAATATGTCGGCAGTTTGACATTCAGTGGAAATGTGAGGGAGATAATCATATGTTTGTCAAAGGATTCATGTACGGAATGACAATCGACTTCGATATGTTTCGTACGCTCATGAAATACAGGATTAGCGGTAATCTGAATAGCACTGGTATTATCAGCATGAAGGGGAGTGGGATGCAGCTGAGGAAAGCCAAGTTCCCCCAATAACCCACGAAGCCATGTGATCTCAGAGCATGCGGAAGACATAGCACGATACTCAAACTGAATAGAGGACTTGGAAACTCTATCTTGCTTCTTACTCTTCCAAGAAATGAGTGCATTGCCTAAGAACATGCACCAGCCAGTAACGGAGCGACGAGTATCCACACATCCAGCCCAATCAGCATCACTATACCCCATCAATTGTAAGGAAGATTCTTTAGGAAAGAACAACCCGCAGGTAGAGGTGCCCTTCAGATATCGGATAATGCGGCAGACAGCGGCTAAATGAAGATGTCAAGGAGCTTGCATAAATTGACTGACTTGCTGCACGACAAACGAAATATCAGGACGAGTAATTGTCAAATAGTTCAAACTCCCAACAAGCTGCCGATACAAGGATGGATCTGATAGAAGCTCCCCTTCTTCCTGACTGAGCTTAAGATTTACCTCTAAGGGAGTAAAAACAGAGTTACCCAATTGGAGACCACCCAATGAAATAACATCCTGTGTGTATTTGTGTTGGTGTAACAACATACCAGTTGGAGTAAGCTACACCTCAAGACCAAGAAAGTACTGTAGGGGGCCAAGATCTTTCATGTGAAAATAGGCCTTGAGATGCTGTTGTAATTGCTTAATTAACTCAGTATTGGAACCAGTAATCACAATGTCGTTGACATATACAAGAAGCAATACGATTCCTGTGGAAGTCTTGCGAAGAAAAAGAGAGGAATCAAACTGACTTTGAGTAAAATGAAAAGCAAGTAGGTTAGAGCGAAATTTGTCAAACCATGCACGCAGAGCCTGTTTCAGTCCATACAAGGATTGGCGTAATCGACAAACCTCTGAGGAATGTGTAGCAAACATGCCGGGAGGTGGTGACATATAGATTTCTTCCTTCAAATCCCCATGTAGAAAGGCATTCTTCACATCCATCTGCCGAAGAGACCATCCTTGCGACGCAGCAAGTGCCAAGATAGTTCGCACAGTAGTCATTTTGGCAACAGGTGCAAATGTCTCTTCATAATCAATACCATACTCTTGTCGGTTCCCAAGAACCACAAGATGGGCCTTATATCTGTCCAGTGAGCCATCAGCTCTAAACTTGACTGAGTATACCCATTTACAGCCAATTGGTTTGACATCATAAGGACAAATTACAAGGTCCCAAGTGTGATTGTCTCGAAGAGCTTGGATTTCCTCTTGCATGGCCTGTTGCCAACATGCTTGGGTGGATGCCTAGGTATAAGAGTGAGGAACAGAAATAGTGTCGAGTGTGGCAGTAAGTGAGATGTGAGGAAAACCATACCTATCTGGTGGATGTGTAACTCGGGTGGAGTGCCGAGGTATAGGAACCACAGAATCAAATGACGGATCAGTGTCTGGAAGGGGCGTTGAAGAAGGGGGAAGACGTCGATGATACACCATACCTGGTTGAAATCGCTTAATAGAGGAACTAACATCATCAAAAGCGGGAAGAAGAGTAATAGGAGGATTAGAAATAACCTAAGACTGAAAGAAATATTGATTTTCAAAGAAGATCACATTCCGTGAGATGCGAGATTTATTTGCATGAGCATCATAACAAACAAATCCTTTCTAAGTAGGACTATATCCCATAAAAGCACACATGATAGACTGTGCAGCAAGTTTGTGACGCTCAATAGGTGGCAAATGAACAAAACAAACACACCCAAATGTATGAAAGGATTGATACTCAGGAGATATGCCAAATAATCGAAGATAAGGAGAGTCATAATCTAGAGTGGTAGTAGGCAAACGATTGATCAAATAGACAGTAGTAGATAAAGCTTCTACCCAGAACTTAGAGGGTACAGAGGAATCAATCAACAACGTACGAACGACATCTAAGAGATGACGATTCTTACGCTCAGCTACTCCATTTTGTTGAGGAGTATAAGGACAAGAATGCTGGGAAATTATCCCCTTTTGCTGAAGAAAAGTTTGAAAAGAATGAGACATGTACTCGCCCCCTGAGTCGGAGTGTAAAGTTTTGATATAAGTACTAAATTGTGTCTCGATAAGTGCAACAAATTTTTGAAAGACAGAAAATACGTCGACTTTAGAACGGAGAAAATATATCCAGGTGAATCAACTATAATCATCAATAAACGTCACAAAATAACGATACTGACCATGAGAAATATCAGGACTCACACCCCAAATGTTAGTATGCACAATCTCAAAACAGTTAGAAGCACGACTACCATGCATTGGAAAAGGTAAAGTTTTGCTTTTACTAAGATGACAGGTAGCACAATCAAAAGATGCAGGAGAAGAAGAAAATGAGTCTTTATTGCCCAAAAAACCATGTTTCATAAGATGAGTCAAGACAACAGAATTAGGATGACCTAATTTCTTATGCCAGACTTCATTAGTATTGGCAGTAGCTGTACAAGCAAGAGCAACAACATTAGGAATAGAAAATTGTAAGGGAAACAAACGTCCTACTTTAGGCCCCTTCGCGATCACCGTCCCCGACACCTGATCCTGCACAAGACAACCACCGTGAGAAAAGTGAACATCACAATTATTATCTACCAATTGTCCAACAGAAATTAAATTGGTAGATAAGCAAGGAGAGACAAAAACATTGTGAAATGAAGAGCCCAAATTACCAACAGCAGTAATAGGAAGAGTGCTGCCATCAGCGATCTGAATATTTTGTGTGCCTTTATACTTACGAACACCATGAAGACTCGTCATATTATTAGTCATATGATTAGAAGCGCCTGAATCAACAATCCAAGAAGATGAGTTAGTACTAGTACCTTGCAGGCCTAAGGCTGTAAAAGCAGACACAATCATCTGTTGGACCATTGCTGGTGTGAGAACAGATGAATCAGAGCTTATAGTAGGTGGCACAGAAGATGAAGCAGAAGACTGAACATCAGCTTGAAAAGCTTGGGATTGGCGATTTTGAGGCCATATTCGACAGTCTTTGATGATATGACCATCTTTCTTGCAGTAGTTACAAACCTTTTTAGAACAGTTGCAAGCAATATGACCAAATTCCTTGCAACTGAAACACTGCAACTTGTTCTTTCCTCTCCCTTGTGCTGTATAGGCTACATTCACAGTCTCGGAAAAGACTTTTTCAGAAGTCATACTTATTTGAGTGGATAACCGTTGTTCTTCATGCAACAAATCACCCAAACAAATGTCCAAAGAAGGAACCGGATCACTGTTCAATAAACCGGCTTGAGCGGGCTCAAATTCAGGTCGAAGTTTCATTAAAAACTGATCGCATTGACTCTCCGCATGAACTGCTTGAAGGGCTGCGAGGGCCGCAGTGGGAACCTTCGCATGAGCAATGGCAGAATACTCGCTCCAAAGGTTAATAAAACCAGAATAAAATTGTGCAATAGGTAAATTGCCTTGGCTATAATTACTAATTTCCAACTCTAATTGGAACTTTCGAGCACTGTGATCTTGGTGGTAAATACGGTGAAGATAATCCCACATAGCTTGAGCCGTAGTGAAACAGCGAAGATTGGTCACAAGGTGAGACTCAATGCTTCCCAATAGCCAAGAGACTACCTTGGCATCCTTGACCTCCCATTGAGCAAATTCTTTTTCATCAGTGGGAACCTTAGCAGAATTATCAATGTGATTTGATAATTCTTTTCCTTTTAAAAACATCTTAAACTGAAATTCCCACATGGGAAAATTCTTTCTAGTAAAGCGAATAATAGTATTTTCAATAGACATGATGAAAATGTATTTAAAGGAAATAAGCCCAAGCAGCAAATCCAATAAAATAAACCAACCAGCAATAAACCAACCAGCAATAAGCCCAAGCAGCAATAAACCCAACCAAATAAATGGTCTAAGTGAAAAAGGAAATGCCCAAATAAAATCTAAGTCCCGAGAGACAAGTGGACTTATCTGAAGGCCTAAATATGCGGACTTATTTAAACGTGGGCTTATAAGAGGGAAGGCCTAAATAAAATCCAAGTTACGGCTATGAGAGGGCCCAAGTAATATGCAGAGAAATACCTTCCCAGCACAAATCACGGCAAGCCAAAAAAAATGCAAGACGTCGTCAACCACGCAAGCCCAAAAAATCCCAGCAAGCACCGTCGTCAGCCACGCCAAAAGTGGTCGACCACCACACAGCCACCCACAGAGACTGCCGACAGTCACAAGGATGCGCAGCCACCACAAGAAAAGGCACCACGGTGAGTAGTCCGCAACTAGAACAGCGGGCGCAGAAGGAACCCAGCCACCCAATGAGTTGCCAACTGCCACAGAAGATGCCGACGGGCACACAGCCACCCACCGAAAGCACTGACCACCAAGAAAACTCAAGAATAAGGACCCCGAAACAAGAGGCAAAGCTCATAATGCCGACAGAGCTCCAACAGCCAACGAAATGGCAACTTTAGAAGGATGAGCACAACAGAGAGCTCCGACTCTCAACCAGGAACCAGAAAAACGTGCGGAAAAGAAAAGGAAAATTTCTCCCACCGAAAACTCACACTTTCTCACAAATAGCAATGGAAATCGCATACCAGAGATTAAAACCGTAGAGACTAAAAACAAAGTAAGGGCTCTGATACCATGTCAATTTTGGTCTCAATACCCCTTTGCATAGATTTTTTTCATTTATATAGAAGAGACTTACAGATTCCAGCGTCTAGTTGCTACTGGTTTTACTGTACACATACATATTTACACGTTACATGTTTACACGTTAAGTCTATCTAAATATAGAAAGTTACTACAAGTATTTGTGTAACCCAAAAAGTATCTTTGTAACATAACCCAAAAAGTATCTCCGTAACAATCTTGACCCTTCTTTGCACTATCACACCATATCTTGAGGTGGTGTTGTGCTAAGCAAGGGCATACTGGTGTGTATTTTTACATATATGCAGTGCTAGGTGAGTTGGGTCTATGAGCAAAGACTCACTAAGCTAGGCACCCATAAGATTGCAGGGTGGGACTTTCAAAACAATAGTAGAACTATGGATTGGCAAATGATTTATTGAAGCATAAAAGAAAGACTGATTTGGTATAAGGTGGTTGAAATAGAGCAGGAAAACCAAGTAAGAAGAAACAAACTTGATATTGCTTGCAGGGTTGGGAGTGGAACTATCTCTTTGTTGAGAAGCAGGTTGTTGCTTCTGGAATTTGACCTGCATTGATGTATGCTTGGTCGTAAGGGTCCTCAACAGGCTTACTGGCTAGAAAGTTCCTTTTAGATGGGAGAGAGCTTGGAGGTTAATTTTACTTGCAGGAAAAAATTAATAGATGTTGACTTAGGAATGAATTCTCCACTTGCACCCCCTGCATCCTTTACTAGTCTTGTTTAGATTGGCGAAATGAGAGGACTTGTTTGTGTCGATATCAGTACAACATATGTAGCTTCCAAAACAACCACTACACACCGTTGCTATTCTTTTAGTATATTGATCTTATAGTCAGCTTTCTGTTTTAGGAAGTTAGTTTGTCCTGTCTAATGAATAACAGCTATATCTATCTTACACCATCTTCCTGCCTTAATTGGCTTTTTGGTTTATCTTGCCCTCCAGCTGCTAGAAGTACCATATGTAAGGGGTTCGACCCTTCTTTACAATGTGCTTATCTCACTCTTTTACAGCTCTTATCTGCTGCTTTGCGGTGCTCCTTTCAAATGAAATGGTTCAGCTCCCTAGGCCTGAATTCTTCACTGCAATGACTTAGTTCAAGTATGCTAGAACTACTGATTAGCGAACGATTTATTAAAGCATAAAAGACTGATTTGGTATAAGGTGGTCAAAATAGAGCGGGAAGACTAAGTAAGAAGAAACGAACTTGATATTGCTTGTAGGTTTGGCAATGGAACTGTCTTTGTTGAGAAGCAGGTTGTTACTTCCAGAATTTGACCTCCATTTATGGATGCTTGGTTGTAAACTCAACAGGGTCACTAGCTAGAAAGTTCCTTTAAGTTGGGAGAGAGAGCTTCGAGATTAACTCTATTATATACTTGCAGGAAAAAACCATAGATGTTGACTTACGAATGAATTCTCCTTGTGCACCCCCCACATCCTTTACTAGTCTTGTTGAGATTGTGGAAATGAGAGGACTTGTTTGTGTCGATATCAATACAAAGTATGTGGCCTGCAAAACAACCACTACACATTGTTGCTATCCTTTTAGTGTTCCACAATATTGATCTTCAAGACAGCTTTTTGTTTTAGGAAGTTAGTATATTCCCGTCCAATGAATAACACCTATATCTATCTTACTCTATCTTCCTGCCTTGACTAGCTTTTTGGCCTATCTTGCCCTCCAGCTGCTAGTAGTTCCATAAGTAAGAGGTTCGACCCTCTTTACAAATGCAGTTATCTCACTCATTTACAGTTCTTATAGGCTGCTTTGTAGCGCTCTTTTCAAATGAAATGGTTCGGCTCCCTAGGCCTGAATTTTTTACTGCAATGGATTAAGTCCAAGTCTGCTACAATTGGAAATTTCATTGGATAAGTTTTGGTTGTTGTCAACCCCTCCAGCTCCACTGGCTAGTCTTTCTTTTTTCATTGATCTTCTCCCTCATGTTTTTATAGGTAAAAAGAAATTTATTAAACCACATAATTAGGCATAGTTCAAGTACACATGGGAGTATACAAGAGAAAATGCCTAATTACAATCTAAGAGCTTGAAAAAGCAACATAGAAATCATGAAAACAAGACCCACTTAATAGTATAGCCGATGCCCAAAGTAATAACATATAAAAGAAAAAATCTGTAATCCCTCCCAACGAGTGTTCTCTATTTTCGAAACAGCGGCTGTTGCTCTAATTCCAAATACGCCACATAAGACATAGGGGAACCATCTTCCAAGCGGCTGCAATTTGGCGATTACCTTGAGTTCCTCTCCAACAAGGCAGTAGATGCACTACCCTCCTAGGCACCATCTAGGCAATACCAACCTATTAAAAATCTTGTCCCAAAGAACCTTTGCCACTTTGCAATGGAGTGGATAATCCACAAATTCTCTATTCTTTTTACACATGAAACACCAATCCATGCTAATTAGACCACACTTTCTAAAATTATATGTAGTCAAAATCTTTCCAAGAAACACCGACCAACGGAAAAAAGAAACCTTGAGAGGCACTTTGTTTCTCCAAATGCACTTCCAAGGAACATCGTTAGGGGTTTGATACAACATAACCTTGTAAAATGATCTAATCGAAGATTTCTTGTTCCTAGGATGAATCCAAAGAAACCTATCCTCCCTGCCACTCTCCATATTCAAGGAATATAACATTCTGTAAAAATCTGAGATGTTCCCCACCTCCCAGTTCTGTACAGCTCTAATAAACCCTCACATTCTACCATAAAGAGCCATTGGAGTTGTCCATATAATATGCCACAGAAGCTCTCTGATTTGAATGCAATACTAGAAAGAGAAGGAAAAACATTCTTTAAGGCTATGTCCCCACTCCAAATATCATGCCAAAATCTAATATGAGACACCACACCCACCACAAATTTGAAATTGCTAATAATTCCCACCCCCCCCCCCCCCCCAAAAAAAATCCATTCCGAATAAGTTTCCACACTCGCACGCCATGCGCACCTCTCACTACATTTGAACACCACTCTCCCCAAATACTCTCATATTTGGCATCAACGACATGGCATCCCCCTCTTGGTGTTACTACCATAACCATTTTCCTAGGAGTGTCTTATTAAACATTCATAGCTTTCAAACCCCTAAACGTCCACTGGAGATTGTGGTACAAACCTTACCCCACTTAAGTAAATGGAACTTATTTTCATCCTCCACACAATACCACCCCACAAGAAAGCATGAAAGATCTCCATTCTATCAACCATCCCAGCAGACAAAGTATATAAAGATAAAATACATAGGAAGGTTAGATAAAGTGCTTTTATCTAAGATAATTCTTCCCTCTAAATCATTTTTCATCTTGTAAATCTCATCTCTATTTTTTCATTGAGAAAAAAAAGATCTCCTCTATTTTTTCAATAACACTATCCCACATTGCCTTTGTCTTATAAGGAGCCCCCAATGGGAGACCAAGATACTTTATGGGCAAAGACAACAACTTAAAACCCAAAATATTAGCCATGTCCTCTTGCACAAAAGCAACAAGTACCATTTCTGACTTCATCAAATTCACCTTTAGGCTTGAAATAGTTTCAAAACAAAACAAAAGGGCCCGCAATGAATGAATCTGATGAAGATCTAGCTCACAAAAAATTTAAGTGTCATCAGCAAAGAGGATATGTGAGAAATGTACACTGCCATTTGAAGATCCACCCACCAAAAAACTAGAAAGAAAAACCCATCCACCACCACCTCCATTGACCTGGCTATTTTAGGAATGAGGGCTATACAACTCGCATTAAGGCTTTTTCTCAAATTTCATAGATGAGTGAAAATCAATAGAGACCTTCATGACGTTCTCCTCAACAATGTCCCAATAGGCATGAAAAAAGTCATAGAAAAGCCACCTGGACCCAGAGCTTTATCTTTGTCCATCCCTCTTATCACATTAAGCACCTCATCGTCTTCAAAAATTCTCTCCACCAAATAGCACTAGACTGATCAATCGTATCACAAAATATCTCATCAAGCTTAGGTCTCCAAATGTATTGCTCCAATAGAAGCCTATCATAGAATTGAACAAATATGATCCTTTATCTTAGAAATGTCTGAAAGAACACTTTCCTCATAATGAAGCACCTCTATGGCATTGTTTCTTCGATCGGAATTAGCCACCCTAAGAAAAAACCTAGTGCACTTGTCCCCTTCGTTCAACCAAATGGCCCATGAGTTTTTTCTCCACGAAATCTCCTCTATGAGTGGGATTTTTTCAAGGTCAGCAGCAAAACTACATTTTCTTGCCTTCTCCTCAACCAAAAGAATCCTTGAAACCTCGTTTTCCTCTAGGCTTTGAAGCTCCTCAAAAAGAGACTTCCTTTGGTCGTCAATCCTCAAGCCGTTTTTCAAGGTTTTAAGTTTCCTAGCCAAAACAAAACTAGGGTTGCTTGAGAACTGATATGAAGACCACCACAATCACCTTGTCCACAAAGCCGTCAACTTTTTAATGGCATGTTCTCAAATTTAAAGTATTTGAGCCCTTCTTGAAGACCCCCACAATTCAACAAGAAGGCGAGATGGCCCGAATATAACCTAGGAAATCTCTTTTGACATAAATCATATTTTGTTGTATCTCCCTCATGGGAGGTTCACTTTCCCTTTTGGAAAAAGATCTTCGCATGAAACCCCTTCACAGTCTCGAATTTCATCCACCTTTTGCAATGCCCAATCTGAATGGAGACTTGCCTAGTTTGATCTTGAAGGCAATGAGCAAATAGGACTCGGCTCATACTCAGACTCCTCTAGCCCATTCTTAGAATAGACAAAGCCATCCCACTCCTCCCACTCTGGAAGTATAAATCTGGGCAGGTAGCTTTCTTGCTAGTTTAAGGTCGATGGTAGTGAGGTACAAGAAGGCCATTTCTATCCCCTCCCTCTCACGTAGTCCTACATGGACATTACAACTCATACAGCTCTCAGCCAGCATACAGCCTTCCCTTAAAAACAATGGAAGTGTTGATGACTCAACGTCAAATGGAGACCTTTGCATGAAACCCCCTCACAGTCTCGAATTTCAGCCACCTTTTGCAATACCCAATCTGAATGGAGACCTGCCCAGTTTATTCCTGAAGGCAACGAGCAAATAGGACTCGGTTCATACCCTGACTCCTCCAACCCATTCTTAGAATAGAGAGAGCCATCCCTCTCCCTCCCAACCTGTAAGTATAAATCTGGGCTGGTAGCTTTCTTGCTAGTTTAAGGTCGATGGTAGTGAGGTACAAGAAAGCCATTTCTGTCCACCTCCCTTCTCAAGTAGTCCTACATGGACGTTACCGCTCATACAACTCTCATCCAGCATACAATTAGCCTTTCCCTACAAAGAATGGAAGTGTGGATGACTCAACGTCAAATGGAGCAATTTTGTTTTTCTTTTTAGCAATAACATGATGAGAGCAACCCTTTCACCAAAACCTACGGATCCTCCACCCTATTCTAATATTTCATTGGTTGCTTATACTCATCCTAGAAGAAGAAGCCATGGTTATTATTCAGAGTAAACTAGGTTTTCCTTACTCATCAAAAAAAAAAAAAAAAAGTAAACTAGACTTTTCTTGGTCCTCTAGGTCTTTGTAACTAGTTGCCTGTCTGAAAATGCTTTCAATTTGCCTTTTAGACATCTAATTCTTTTGATCTTGCCTTGTGTTAGCTCAAGCATACTTCCTCTTACTTGATGGCATCCCTTGGTGCTTGTTTTATTTCCTTGTGGTCTTTGATTCTCAGTGCTTTCTCTAATGCTAGCTGTTGGCAATAGCATTTGTACTGCTAGAATGAAGTTTGCTCCTGGAAGATGGGAAAGAGGGTAGGGGATGTTTGCCAGCCAGGTCTTGCTCAAGTGACCAGTTACTTTATAATAGTTGTAAATTAAACTCACCATAAGGAAAAAAAAAAAAAGGAAGAAGCGGAAAGACTTTTTTACTTGAAAATGTTTCTACCACCCAAATGTACATAATTTACTTGATGGCCTCTTAAATCAAGTTGCTTCTATTACTGAAAGGATGGTTAACTTTTTTTATTTTGCTTGGGGGTAATTAACTCCCATTCCCTTTTGACATGCCCACATAGGACGGTGATGGGTTTTGGAAAGGTTCAAGTGATTCAAATCTCTTGACTCTTACAAACATGGACAATTTATGAATTAATGCTTTATTTAGGCTAAAATGAATTAATGCTGATGCTGATAACTTCCACATATCTTTGAATGATAATTACCGGAAAACATCCAACTATAAAATGTTCAATGAAAACAATTATCTTACAAAACAAAGAATTTAATGATTCTACTTCTAGATTTTCATTTTTCCACGGTACCATTAAGAAACATCATGTGTTCCAGAGGATTGCTATAACTTTTCTAATGGCAGGAAATTATGCTTCAATAACTTAGAAATGAATTATACTTGAAATAACGATGTAAGAAATTTACTTCGTTTCTTATTCATTCCAATAACTCTTTGTATATATATTATGCAGGTCTATTGGCCATAACAATTTCTCTGGAACTCTCCCTCCAGAACTTGGTAATTTGGTCAAACTAAAGGAAATGTAAGTTCCAACATTTATTCTTTTTTAATTTTTTTTTCTTCAAATAAATGCATGTTTCAACATTTCAGATGATGACAGTGTATACATTGCTTGGTATTACAGTTATATAGACAGTGTTGGGTTGGTTGGTGAATTTCCCTCAACATTTGCTAAGCTTCGAAACATGGAAGTTCTGTAAGCAGGATTGCCACTCCCACTCTATATGTTTTAAGCTGCCCCTCCCCCCCATCTTCCCTATACCTTCTTGTGGTTACCTTGCTATTAGTGAGCTTTTTTAATTTCAGGTGGGCATCTGACACTCCTTTGAGTGGAAAAATACCTGAATTTGTTGGTAGTTGGACAAGACTTAAGCAATTGTAAGCAATAAAAAATGATCTTTTTATTTCATCTTCTAGTTCATATATTATGAAAGTAACCTGTATTTGTGATAGATATTGGTCTTCTTGAGAAGTCATCCAATTCTTTCTGCAGGAGATTTCAAGGGAACTCCTTTGAAGGTCCAATCCCATCTAGTTTTTCTATGTTGATCTCACTGAACTCTCTGTGAGTAGATATTTGTTGCTGATTCGGGCTCTCTGTCTCTGTCTCTCTCACTTCCCACTTTAACAAGGGTAGAAAGACTAACTTCGGTGATGTTTGGGTATAATTTTCTAGACGGATCAGTGATTTATACAACGTGAGCTCTTCCCTTGATTTCATAACTAGCTTGAAGAACTTAACAGATTTGTAAGTGAGCATGCTACACAGCACACTACAAATATATATGGACTTTTTTCGAGTTGCGCATTTAGTCTTATTAGCTACTCCTTTTTCTTTTTTGACACCTAAGAGTTCTGAGGAATGCCCTGATCAGTGGAACTATTCCTTCTAATATTGGAGAACACCAAAGTCTACAAATATTGTAAGCTCCTGAGTTTATGATTGAAATGTCAGCTTGTTTATTGGAGTTAATGATAAAAATAAAATAAAATTATTGGAGTTATCTTTCATTAATTTGGCTCTTTAAAATGCAGGGATTTGAGTTTCAACAACTTAACAGGCCGAATACCCAGTGCTTTGTTCAATATGAGTTCTCTTACATACTTGTAAAAACCATACACGCTCTTTCTTCCCTCGCTAAAGATATTTACTCATACAGCTATAATTGATTTTTTTGGTTTGACCTTTTCTACTTCATGATATTTTGCCTTTTCTTTTGTCTTTTCTTCCACCATATTGCAATGGCAGGTTTCTTGGAAACAATAGTCTTTCTGGACCGCTTCCTAGACAAAAAAGTGAAACGCTTCAAAATATGTGAGTCTTAATGTCATAAAAGTGGTGTACTGCCTTCAAATGAGTTATTACTATATAAGGTGGTATAGTTCTATTTTAGGTGGCTACAAGAAAAACCAAACTTAAATGTCAGGCACAAAACCCTAATGGGCATGGTGCATGCTAAAACCTTGCTTGTTAAAATCTATCTGAAATATATTTCACATATCTTTAATTTTTTTTTCGATGGAAAGAAGCCTTTCATTGAATAGATATTAGCATTACAATTGTCTCTCCGCCCATAGGGCTGGAGCAATTACATCAGGGACAAAACCCCACCAAAGACTAATATCACTAACATGCCAAGCATGCCTTGCAAGCTTATGTGCTACCTCATTACAAGTTCTCATAGTATATCTAACCTCACACACTTGGAAGCAGTTCATAAGCTCCTTAGTATCCTTAATTACATTGCCAACCAGAGACATCGATGGTTCTGTCTTTTGCAATTCTTGTACTAAGGTTAAGGCATCACTTTCTATGATAAGATGTTGAATACCCAAATGAAACGTTAGCTGTAGGCCCTTGAAGATTGCAAGCATTTCAATGCTTGTTGCATCCCTAACTGCTGGTTCCTTGTTGCTGGCTGCCATAAGAACTTCTCCTTTACTGTCTCTTAGGATAGCCCCAATTCCTGCACTGTGTTGATTCTGGAAAATAGCCCCATCAACATTTAGTTTGGAAGTTCCTGGCTGGGGGGGCTCCCATCTGCAGTGTTGTCTCACCATTTTCAAAGGTTGGCCACTGGTTGTCTTATAGACATGATAGACAGCCAGGGCATGAGCTATAGCTTGATCAATACGGATGTTCTTATCCTCAAAGGTTGCTTGGTTGCGCTTATACCAGCAGCTCCATGAGATCATAAAGAATAGCTCCAGGTGGTCTTTCTGTTGTAAACCACTTATGTATCCAGCAAGGTCACCATACAATTTTGGTAGGCCAGATGAGAAGATGGTAGGCAAGTGTGTTTCCCAAGCTTTCCTTACTGAAGGGCAGAAACATAGTGCATGAGCTACATCTTCTGTCTCTCTGTTGCATAGCTTGCAAGTTGCATCATTCAGTACCTTTCTTTGCACCAGATTGAGCTTAGTTGGCAGGCTTTCTTTGCAAGCTTTCCATGCAAATATCTTAATCTTGGCTGGTAGTTTCAAATTCCATAGATCCTTCCATAGTTTCTTTAGTCCCATGTTTCTCGAGCCCTCACCTTCCATCCTATTCTGTTTAGCCTCTTTGAATAACCGATAGGCACTCTTAACTGTAAACTTTCCATGTGGCTCAGGGTCCCAGGTAATCTTGTCTTCATAGGTGCTGCTACTTAGGACTATTTTTAGAACTGCATTTGCTGCTTGGGCAGGCAGCAAGGTCCTAATCTTCTCCACATCCCACCATTTAGTTTGTGAGTCTATTAGGCTATCAACTGTGGCATTTTGGTCATATGCTGCTGCAGTTTCATCATTTCTGCTTAGGGGTGGAAGGCTAGGGATCCAATTGTCTCCCCACACTTCATTATTCTGTCCTGACCCCACTCTCCACTTGCATCCCCTCACCAAGAGTTTCTTTGCCTCCCAAATCCCCTTCCATGCAAAGCTAGGATTAAAGCCTAACTTAGCCTCTAGGAAATGTTCCTTTGGGAAATACCTTGCTTTGAAGACCTTATGGATCAGTGTATTTGGTTCTTGCATGATTCTCCAGCCTTGTTTTGCTAAGAGCGCATCATTGAAAGTTCTAAAATCTTTGAATCCCAACCCTCTTGCTTGTTTATGTGTACAAAGCTTGGTCCAACTAACCCAATGGATTTTATGTTCCTCTTGTTTATGTCCCTACCAAAACCGTGCCATCATTTGCTCCAACTCATGACATAGGCTTCCTGGGAGTTTAAAGCAGCTCATGGTATAGGTTAGGATAGAAAGGGCCACTGCTTTTATAAGAATTTCCTTGCCTCCTTGAGATAGCATAGTCTCTTTCCAATTCTTCAGTTTGGTCCATACCTTATGTTTGATATCCAAGAAGGCTCTTGTTTTTGATCTACCCACTAGTGGGGGTAGTCCCAGGTACTTATCATATTGCTAGAAGTGTTGTACCCCCCATAAGTCCATCAATTCTTTCTGCTGGGCTGAGTCTATATTCTTGCTGAAAATCATTGATGTTTTGTCCTTGTTTACTTTATGCCCTGAAGCCTCTTCATATTGGCCAAGAAGTTGCTGGATATGACTATTTTCTGCCCTGTTAGCTTTACAGAATAGGATACTGTCATCTACAAACAGCAGGTATGAAATTCTTGGTGCCCCTCTAAAGATTCTGATGCCAGGTAGCTTTCTCAGTTCTTCTGCTTGTTTCAGTAAACAAATTAGGCCTTCAGTACCTAGGATGAATAGGTAGGGAGACAAAGGGTCTCCTTGCCTTATAGCTCGAGAAGGATGGATGGGGCCTTTTGGTTCTCCACATAACTTTATTTCATCAACATAATGTAGTATTTATCTGATTGTTCTATTTTAAAGTATTAGTTATAGCTCTATATACAATTTCTAGAACATCAGGCTATCAAAATAATGTATCCCCAAAGATTGAACTTGAAATGTCAAATGTAATTTACTCCAACCACTAAAATTCTCTCCAAGATTTGTTACTTAATAGCAAACTTGGATTCTAATGCCCCTAGAGTTTATAACTCAAAAACACTACCAACAAAAACAATCAAGTTCATAAAAAATTTCTCATGCCCGATAAACCTCAAAATACAGTAGAAATGAAGTCACTAAAAGACAGATAACTAACATTCAACTAATATCTCTCTTATTTATTCTTCATCCACAATTTAGACAACTGCTGAGTATAAGCTTCAATTGCAACTAACATTAATCATAGAAGTAGTGGCAATGCAAGACTCATGATAGGAACTATTTAGAAAAGATTGGTGGAGGCATGGGAGCCGGGGGCCGCAAGCGACGTTAGTACACTTGTAAGGGAACAAGGGAATGTACTGAGGAGGGTTGGGTGAAAGTGGGTGAGTGTGCAAGAGAAAGGGTAAGAGTAGGTAATGGTAGAGGATCACACTCAATAACCGAAGATGTTTCTGAGAAATAGGGTATGGACTCAAAAAATGTGACATCAGAACTAGTGAAGTAACGTCTAAGAGCGTGACTATAATTGAGTCCGAGAATAACCAACAAAGAAACACTTGGTAGCACATGGATCAAGCTTATCAAAGCCTAGGCCAAGATTATGAACATAGCAAACAAACCCAAAGAATTTTGGAGGGAGAGAAAAAGTTGGAGAGGAAGGGAGCAAGATGGAGAAGGGAGAGGAACCATTGAGGACTGATGAAGGCATACGGTTAATAAGGTGACACGCAGTAAGAACACCATCACTCCAAAAACGTTTAGGAACATGCATGTGCATAAAAGTGATTGGGTTACATCGCGATTTTTGCATTCAGCCACCTCATTCTGTTGGGGTGTATAAGAGCATGAAGTTTGATGAACAATTTCTTTATTACTTAAGTAAGTAGCAAAGGCACTAGATTGATATAGCATTGTCAGAGCGCAAAACTTGAACTTTTTGTCTAAATTGAGTTTTAATTTCTTCCTGAAAGACTTTGAATATGGAAAAAAGTTCAAATCGTGCCTTCATCAAAAACAACCATGTCATACAAGAATAGTCATCAACAAATGTAATAAAATACTGGAGCCTGTTTGATACAATGTTGATTGTGTCAATATATTCAGAAAATCAATGATACCCAGAGAATGTTTTGGTAAAATTGGCCCTCTTAGTTTTCTTGGCCACCTTTCATTATCAACGTAATTGTTTATACAAGGAAAGTAGGTCAAATGCTATACACTGGGAGCCTAACTGATCTCCTATTATTTCACCTATATACATGGTAAGATAATATATACAGCTAATAATAACAGAGTCCTAAATTGTATAAACTCCTAAAATTGTATACGGTAACAGATTGGTCCCCATATATCAAAGTGAACCAATTCAAAAGGATTAGATGTTCGATTATCAACTCGAGGTACAAAAGACACACAATGGTGTTTGCTAAGCTGACATGCTTCAAAAGGAAAGGAAGACATTTCCAAGATCCCTAACTTGACGTTTCAATAGAGGAGACACACGATGGTGTCCAAGGCGGCAATACCATTCAAAAGTAGATGATGAGGATGTGAGGGCTCAAGTGGGTGACTGTTTGACATCAAGGTAATACAGACCACCGGCTTCATGTCTCGTACCAATCTTCTTCTCCTTCTTGAGATCCTGAAAGATACATACAGAAGGATAAAAGGTCACAGAACATTGAAGAGTTTGAGTAATTTTACTAATGGACAACAAACTGAAGGGAATACTAGGAGCATATAAAACAGATGACAAGAATATAGAATCGGTGAGCTTAGTAGATCCAATGCCTGTAACTTTAGCAAAAGAACCATTAGCACGAGTAACACTTTTTGGAGATGTCATAGTATCTAACTTAGATAAGGAATAAGACAAACAGGTCAAGTGTTCATTAGCTCCTGAATCGATGATCCATAGATCTTGAGTAGATGAGACGAGACATGCAGACTCTGTATCTAAATGGGCATGAGTAGCTTTGGAAGATGAAGCCGCCTGGTTGCGACCCAAAAACTAATCATACTCATCCTTCGATATGGTAAGCATCTCTGGAGTCAGGTTGGAGCTCGTTGACAGTGATGTAGCATCTTGGAAAATGACTTGATTAGCGGACCCAAATAGTCTACCATGTAGATCCCAACAATGGTCCATTGAGTGTTTAGTGCAACCACAATGGGGGCACTTATGAGATTCACAACCTTGAGTGCGATTACCTCTGGCATCACGTCTCCCACTTGCACCTCTAACACTCCGGCCTCCATGCCTACCAGGAGCACCATAGAAGGCAGCTAAAGCGGATCTCTCATTACTCTTATCAGAAGACAATGTGGCTGGCTGAATTCAGGAGAACACATTAGGAAATGAGGGAAGCAGTGGACTTGCTAAAATTTAAGAACGCACCGACTCATACTCAGGTTTTAAGCCAACAATAAACCAAACAAAGTTAAAATCTTCCCGTTGTTTTAGCGTACTTGAAACATCATAAGTGATAGGTCGATACATTTTGAGTTCTTCACATATGCTCATCACTTGGGAATGATACTCTTTCAGGCCCGAAGCACCCTGTTCCAACCCAAAAAATTGCTGACACAACTCATAAATATGGGTTATGTTCCTAGCACCCGAATACATCTGTTTGAGATGTCTCCACACCTCTTGAGCGGTGTCAAAATGTATTAAGTTTGTGCAAAAATTAGGCTCAATACTGGTCAACATCAGAGACAATATGTCAGCATCTTCTTGCTCTCATTAAGCAAAGGTAGAACTAGTTGATGCAGGCATTGGATCAACCAAGTGAGTATGAAGAAGACTCTTGCCTTTCAAAAACATTTCAATAGATTTTGACCACAACATATAATTTTTTCCATTCAACTGCACCAAAGTCATAGGCATATGAACATTTGATGCAAGAGACATTGACTCAAATTTAGTTGCCATGGAGAAAAGTATCACGGCAATTCAACTTGGAAACAAAGAATTCACATAAAATATGAAATATGGATGAAAATCTGGGAAATACAATCTAGAAAAGTAGAAATTCAAATTAAGAACCCAAATTTTGGATTTGTATAAGGTGAAATTAGCATGTATGGGTTGAAACAAGCAAGTATAGGCTCTGAACTAGCCTGGAAGGGAGTCAGCAAGCAATTGCCTGCTTTGATACCAACCAGAGAATACTTTGGGAATAATTTCCTTATTATTATTTTTGACTTACACGATTCCTACTTATAGGAATTACAATAAATCTAAACTAGGAAAAAAAAAAACTCATTAGTTACCTAATAAAGATACATTCCTAATTTATAATCATTGACTAATTACTGCCTAATTTACAGCTATACAATCTTGGTAATTACAGTTATATCTTTCTGATTTTCCAACAGTATTGAAAAATAAGTTTCTACGCTCATCCATTGACTGCTTTTGATCTTTAAAACATCTTTCATTCCCCCCCTCCAAGTGCACCACCATAGGCATATTGGGATCATCTTCCATATTGATGCAATTTGAGAGTTGCCTCGAATGCCTCTCCAAGAAGCTAGGCAGTCACTTACCCTTTTGGCATCACCCAAGCTAGTCCCAGTCGAGTAGAGACTTTATTCCACAAAATCATGGCAATCTCACAATGTAGTAGATGGTCAACGGACTCTCCGCTCTTCTTGCACATACAAACCAATCCATAATTATGATTCAACGTTTCCTCAAATTTTCTAGAGTGAGGATCTTCCCCAAGGAAGTTGTCCATAAAAAAAAAAATGTTGCTTTTAAAGGTGCCTTTGTCTTCCAAACGTTCTTCCATGGGAATGGATTTGCGTTGTGAGTGATTGTGGCTTGGTAGAAAGAGCGTAATGTGAATATTAATTTCTTAGAGGGGCACCAAAAAATCTTTTCTTCAACTCCCTCGATCTTCTGCATCTCTGAGGAATGTAACATTCCATCAGGGAATACCATTGGAGATGATTAATAGGTTCGCAATCGAGGCTTCTTTCATTCTTACTAAACCATAAACTTGTGGATAAGTTTTCTTGAGTGCCCTATCGCAGCACCATACATCATGCCAAAATTTGACCTTGGCTCCATTACCCATAGTAAAACGGATATTACTTGCATATGTATCGCAACCTCTTCTTATATGCTTCTATAGCCCCACTCCATAAGTCCCACTCATCTCATTAGAGCACCATCCTCCCCATGGTTCCTCATGCTTCAATTTGATGAAAATTCTCCACAAGGCCCCCTGTTCGTAGTGATATCTCCATTGCCATGTACCAAACAAGGCTATGTTGAAAGATTTCAAGTTCCAAATACCCTAACCTCCTTCTTTGATAGGAAAGCATATTGCGGCCCATTTCACCAAGTGAAATTTAAACTAAAAAAATAATAAGAAGTCCCATTAGAGTTTCTCCATACAATGAGCCACTTTGGCGGAGAGTGAAAATAATGAGGGGAAATAAGTTGGCAAATTGGAAACAGTACTTTTGATTAAGGTGACCCAATCACCTTTGGATAAATACATCCTCGTCCAACTGGCTAATTCATCTCCATTTTTTCTAGAACATCATCCCAACTAGATTTTGATTTGAATGTCACATCCAATGGGAGGCCAAGATATTTCAAGAGCAGCTGAGATATCTTGCATCCCAAAATGGAAGCCATACTCTCCACACTAGGAACATCCCCACTGACACTACTTCTGATTTGGCCAAGTTCACCTTTCAAGCCTGACACAACTTCAAAGCTTAATAGAAGAGCCCTCAAAGCTCGAGTTTGATAATGGCTGACCCCACACAAGGTTAACGTATCATCGGCGAATAATAGATTAGATATGTTGAGCGAGTTAGTACTTGCCTCCCTCAACAAGAATCCAGATATGAAACCACCCTCCACGACACCTAAAAGCATCTTACTAAAGGTTTCCATCACAAATATAAAGAGTAACGGAGACAGAGGGCCACCTTGTCTCAATCCTCGTGAGCTTTTATAGAAGCCTCCTTTTGGCATGCCATTCACCAATATAGAGAAACAAGCCGTAGAGATACAATGATGGATCCATGTACACCATTTCGTACCAAAGCCATATCTCTCGAGCATGTAAAGTAAGAATCTCTAGTTGGCATGATCATAGGCATTTTCCATACCCAGTTTGCATAAAAGCTTGACTCTCCCGACTTGAGTCTCTTATCCAAACATTCGTTGGCAATAAGCACCAAGTCAAGGATTTGCCTACCTTTGACAAAGACATTTTGAGGCTTCGACATTAACTTCTCCAACACCTTGCTCAACCTATTCGCCAATACTTTGGAGAGAATTTTGCACAACCCGTTGACCAAGCTAATGGGACGATAATCTTTTACTCTATGACTCTAGACTCTTTTGTTATGAGTGCTATAAAAGTTGCATCTAGGCTTTTTTCAAACCTTCCATTTTCATGAAACTCATGGAAGACCCCCATGATGTCTTCTTTAAGCACTTCCCAGTATGTTTGAAAAAAAATCCATAGAGAAGCCGTCTGGACCTAGAGCTTTGTCACCCACCATGCGTTTTAATACTTGCCTGAACTCTTAACTTGTCAAATGGCCTTTTGAGTTGTTCAGCTTCTTGTGAATCAAGGATGTCAAAAGCAAGCCCATCTAATCTTGGTTTCCAAGAAAATTTTTCAGAGAGCACATTCTCATAGTAATTGACAATGTGATATGTGATCTTGTAAACGCTACATTATGTGCAAGCTGAAAACATAATTCTCAACTATTCTCAATCCAATCACAACCGAATTTAATTGAGAATTCAAGCTTAAATTTTTAGAACTTTTTATTGTAGTGGCACAATTAATTTGCAGAAAACATGATTGAATCAATAAGTTCCCAGAATCATGCATAATTGAAAATTTTAACTTTAATATTCCTTCTATACACCTCAATATAATTGAATGAAGCTAAAATTAGCTCAGTTAGTCTGAAAACTTAGGCCTTTATACCTGATATGGTTCAATTCATTGAGAAATGCCAAGATCAGAGTTAGTCTGGTTTAGATTATATCGGTGGTTTATATGCCATTCCTGACCAACTCATCTGTGGGTTGATCTATAGATTATCCAGATTGCATTTTGGCGTCTAGGTGCTGCTGCTGAGTAACCCGGAGGAAAGGAGAGGGACATTGTTTGCAGTTCTATTGGAGGTTGTCCCAAAACTGTTGGTTCTGCATCTTCTGATGACAGCAGGGTACAAGGCAGCTGGTACTTGTGTGGGTTGCCATTTGGCACAAGAGGAAGTGGTGTATGATTGTGTTTAAGTGAAGCATGGAGAGGTATATATATAAAAGCGAGGGGGTGTGTGTGTGTGTGAGAGAGAGAGAGAGAGAGAGAGATCGAGTCAGGCTCAGTGAAGGCTCAATTGCTTATTATACAATAAAAACCAAGAAATAAAAGAAAAAACTGTGGCTTTGATTTCTATTTGATTATCAAGGATTACCTTAAAAATGCTGGAGATTCCATTGCTACGTTTTATTTATTTATTTATTTATTTTAATTTTTATAAGTACATTTCTGATTGGTTTCATGTCTATCATATGTCCTGGGAGATCATTATTTGAATTTCATTGGCAATCAATGTGTTTCCATCTCATCTTCAATTTAAATATCCTTGTAATATGATAAGTGTCCTAGGCATGCTTTTCTTTCTCCAATATTGCAGTAAGAACCATGACGATGTGGCTGTTTTAAAAATATATTTCACAGGAAGGAAAATCTGTTCAAAATCTATGTAGAATATTGTAGTTTGCTGTGACTGGACACTCATAAGCATTCTCATGCTAAGTTTGGATAAATCCATCCCTTTGTTTCTTTGGATAAGTAGATGCATCTCATGCTAAGTTTCCTATATGACCTATTGAATGTCTCCTTAATAAACGCGAGGAAGGACTTCTTCCATGTGATGGCATGAAATCTATCTAATTGCTTTTCTAATTTCTTTGCAAGTGTGACTTTTTTGTGCATTCCTGTTAACATGATTTTGGCTGCAGAGATTTATCTTACAATGACATATCAGGAAGCTTTCCGAGTTGGGTAACTACCTCTGGTTTACAACTGTATGTCTCTTATATTCTTATACATCTTTTCTCACTCAAATTTTGCTGGCTCTAACATTTTGCTTTGAAACATTAGGTATTCTGGTGCTCATACAGAGCTTCCTTTCTATCTTTTCTCAAGCATCACTTGCATAATCTTTCTTGAACAAATGTAAAGAATCAACTACATATTTTAATTAACCAATTATACAAATATTAAAGAATCTCTTGCTTATCCGCCTATCATTTGGTTTCCAGATAGTTATTTTAAACATTCCACTTGTTTTGAATGCTTGAATCCCTGCAGTGACTACATCTCTCTCTCTCTCTCTCTCTCTCTCTCTCTCTCTCTCTCTCTCTCTGTCTGCGTGTGCGCATGCGCGTTGGGTTTGGCTGGTACATGAAGACAAAAACATAATAAGGTTCTTTTCATGGAAATTATACAGGAACTTGGTGGCCAACAATTTCATATTTGGTAGCTCAAACAAAAGGTGAGTAATTGAATTATGGTATCTCTTATTCATTCATTATAAACCCATTATTGAATATAGAAATGAGAAAAAAAGGAAAACAAAAAAAAAAAGAAGAAATAAACGATAGGAGGAGCAAGCCTTTCTTCTGTGTTTTCTGAAAACAATAAGAAAGTTTAGAAGGCCTAGGTTTATAATACACCTCATGTATGGTACCGCACATTTCCACACCGATTCAAAAACATATCATACTTATTCCAGTAATTCTAATCCCATAACAAGAAAAGAATATAGAACACATTGCATCGATATTCTAAGAGAATAGGCTGTCTTCAACAATAATTATCTGAAAATAGTTTTTGAAGACGCACAAAAATTGCTTTTACGAACAAGAGCCCTACCAGCCCAAATTAGCCGCAATTTTTTACTTCTTCAGATGATAAAATTCTTCTGGATTTTGCATCTATCATTTTCTGTGCTTGCAGTGCTTTCCCAGGGTTGAATTGTCTTCAGAAGAACTTTCCATGCTATAGGAATTCTCCACTTTGTAAGTTTTTTGGTACTCTGGTTTCTTGTTTTGTTTGGCAATTTTCACCAACTCATGGAAAAAGTTAAAGTATTTTTGTGATACTTTTATTTTCTCTTCTAGTTGTACCATACATATCATACCCACCCATGGGAAGCCCAACTGGTAAGGGCGAACTTGTGTGCATGAGCCCCATGTCACAGGTTCAGTTCCCCCCGGGATCAAATTGCAATTCAAGTGGGAGGCCATGGCGGTGGGTTGCTGTGTTAGTCTCCCCGGAGGTTTAGGTTCCATGGGTGAGTCCTAAGGGCTCTGTCGTGGGGTGGTTCCCCCGTCATCAAATATATATATATATATATATATCCTGTATATAACCAGATTGGACTTGGATGAAAAAATGCAAAAGAGGTATGAAGCAACTTCAGAAGAACACAGGAAGGATTCAAATTACACATTTATCCACATACTCATTCCTGCCTGAAGATGTACAATGAAGTGAGGAGCACGTTATTGAGAGAGTAGTTTGTGTTTCGTCTATATGTTATAGCTTTCCTTCAACTTCCAACTTGAGTCCGATAAATTTAGTTTCTTCTCTAGGGACAACCTTACTGGAACCACTTTGAATTATTTTCAATCATCTTGGATCCACCGTGAAACAAAGTTTTTTTATTATTTATTTTAATCTTAAAAGAGTATCCCAGTCAATGAAATGATTTCTTATATCCGGTTCTTAGAGGGTCAACCCCACCTTGGTTTACCTATGGATACATCAACACAAATGCTTTCATTTTGAATCTTACAGATGCAAACTTTTCAATCAAGTGCGGTGACAGAACAATGAGAACTGCTGATGGCACAGTGTATGAGGCTGAAAATGCATCTCTTGGTCCAGCCTCGTTCTATGTAACCAGTTTTGACAAATGGGCAGTGAGCAATGTGGGGTTGTTCTCTGATCGCAGTGAACCATCTTATCTACAAACTACCTATGCACAAGTAACTAGGACGAATACGCCAGAGCTTTTCCAGAGATCAAGAATATCCCCTGGATCACTTAGGTACTATGGCCTGGGTCTTGAGAATGGACCTTATACTGTAAGCATGCTATTTGCAGAAACAGGTTTTACAGATCGAAGCTCACAAACTTCGAAGAGTCTAGGGAGGAGAGTATTTGATATCTATATTCAGGTAAGAACTGTATAAAGCAAAACTCTAAACTATCCCTCATTGAAGTAGAACCACTAAAATGTTTCTACATGCTAAACCTTCAATGCATTATGTTTCAGATAGAATATATCACTATGCCCTCTCTGTTGCTTTTTTAGGGGAGTCTCCGACAAAAAGACTTTGACATATCAAAGGAGGCAGGTGGTGTTGAAATAGCACTTGAAAAGGTTTTCAATGCTATTGTGTCGGAGAATTACCTTGAAGTTCATTTGTTTTGGGCTGGTAAAGGACCTGCTGCATACCAGTGCAAGGTTACTATGGCCCAATGATTTCGGCCCTCCACGCTATTTCAGGTACCATTTGTAATAATTTACAGGTCTCTATTCAATTTCAAATGGCATAATGTTCTTCTCTACCTTTGACTGCCACTGATCATTGGCTTCTATTGCTCAGATTTCCAGCCTAATGTAAGTAGGATTCCACCACGTACTTCAGAAGGGAAGAACAGGACAGGGTTGGTTGTTGGTATTGCAGTCTCTGTAGGAGTTGTTAGCTCAATACTGATAGTTGCAGTTTGTTTTATGAAAAGAAAATCAGAAAGCAATGAAGAGGAAGGTAAGCGCATGGTAGTTCTTTCAACAAAGCCTGTCCCGAGTACTTATGCTACGCTATGCCTATTATTTCTCATTAATAAAATTCTTATTTACCAATCAAAAAACGTTATTTCAACGAAACCCTTTTTGTTTTTATAAGTAAGAAATTATTATTTCAATACTTGTATAAAAAAAGAAATTATTATTTCAACAAAACCTCATAATGGCATTGGCGCCTATATCTCCTAAAAATACCAGTCAATATCTAACTTCTTTAAATATTAAGCTAAAGTGAACCACATATTGGTCTTTGAATCTCCTTGGGTGCTAAAAATATTATTTCATGTATCTTATACTAGAATTTATATCTTACTCCATCCTTGCTTGTCTTTGCAGAGTTTCTTGGTATTGGTCCTAGACCACATACTTATAGTTATGCTGAACTCAGATCCGCCACAGAAGAATTTATACCTTCTAATAAGCTAGGAGAGGGAGGATTTGGACCTGTTTACAAGGTAAACTTTCTTAATACTATAGCCATTTAATACACAACGACGATTCGATATTAAAAATAATTAAGTGATTCTAGCTTTTCTTCCCCAAAGGAGGGCTTTGTTTTTTCTTTTGCTTAACTGTGGTACATTATAGGGTACGCTTTCTGATGGGAGGGTAGTGGCTGTGAAGCAACTTTCAGTTGCGTCTCACCAGGGGAAGAGTCAGTTTATTGCTGAGATTGCTACCATATCTGCAGTACAACATCGCAATCTTGTGAAACTGTACGGATGCTGCATTGAAGGAGATAAACGTCTCCTCGTTTATGAATATCTTGAGAACAAAAGTCTTGATCAAGCACTCTTTGGTATGATACTAAATAATCATCTTCGTGTTTTTTTTCTTACTATAGAAACAGAATTCTAAAATTTTTGAATAAAACACAAAAGAACGAATTGTACAAGAGGAACATCTAACTAGAAATAGAAAATTAGACATGAAAATCGTGCAAACTCAACCCATTACAAGTTATAGATGATGCCCGAAGGAGAAAAAAAATTATTGGGAAAAAAAAGTTTTAAGCTCATCTATCATCTGCTTGAGATCCTCAAAATCTCTATCATTTCTTTTCCTTGAAATATATATCACTATATGATCAGAGACAATTTTCTACATTGTTGCAATGTGTGGGCTGCCATATAAAAAAGGGCTACTATCCTTCTAGGCATAACCTGCGCCAATCTAACTTGACCGAAAAAGACATTCCACAAGGTACTAGCAATCTCAATGGCATTAAAGGTGGCCTATTCTTATGTCCCTTATACTTGGGCTCTTCCCTATTCTTATGATCAATAAGATTTTGTTTACTAATAAAAAAAAGTGGGCCTACCAATTTCCCACTCTTTCTGCAAATGCAACACCAATCTATCACAATGAAATGGCATTTCCTTAAGTAATTAGTAAGTTTTTTCGTCAAAAAGTGAAAGGTGACTGGTTCCTCCTACAAGATTTCAAGGCATCATCTGTGAGTAAAAGAAGGGAAATGTTAAGCACACTGAGACTACTAGCCCCCATAAAGAAGCTTGAGAGAAAATCACCATCAACAGTTGTTGATAACATTTTGCCTAGAAAATAATGAAGACAACGAATTAATGAAAATAATGAAAAGTAATGAAGACAATAAATTACCCTATCTTAAACCATAAGAGCTAACTGAAGTAATAGAAGTGCCATTCACCAATATAGAAAAGTACACCAAAGAAATGCAATGTGCTATTAAAGAATGCCATTTCTCCCCCATATCTCCCTAGCAAATAATAAAAAGATTATGAATTAACACAATCATACACCTTCAGGATATGGATTTCTAGAGCAGAAAATGATTTGTACAGGCCGATGCCGTGCAAGCCCCATGCAAGCCTTTTTTAAAAAGTGGGACCCACCTAAAAAATTACTTCTATATGGTGGGTACTAGTTTTGTTTAAAAGGCTTGCATAGAGCTTGTACCTAGCATCACTTTTCCTGAGTTGGCTTACTTGAGCTGAGCCTACCACTGATGAATTCATTAGAAATTACATAGGGTTTAAAATTTGTCTACTTCTAACAAATGCATTTTGTGGCTTTGAAATAATCTTTTACACTATTAAGAATATATATTAAACAAATAAATTTACCCATTCTCATTAGTTTAAGTTTTTGAGACAAGTGATAGTTTATCATGGTATTAGAGCAATGATCCTGAGTTCGAACCCTAACTCTACAATTTACCTATTTATTTAAATATTTCATGTGTTGGGCCCCACTTATTATGTAGGATTTTAACCCATTCATGAGGGGGAGTGTTAAAACTATAATTCAAATAAACAAATTTATCTTCCTTTTAGTTTAAGCTTTTGAGACAAATAATGATTTGACACACCCTATTCACAATCTAATGGTGCGGTAATTTTAGCATCCACAGATCCATTGCCCCAGCTTTTTAAGTAATTAAGGCTATGAGAGTGGCACTAAGGTTTTTTTCAAACTTACAATAGTATGAAAATCCCTATTGTAAGAAAATCCCGAAATACCCTTATACCGTTTGATCAAATCCTAGCAAACTTAAAAGAAAACCATTGCAAAACCACCTGATCTTGGTGCTTTATCAGTAATCATACTTTTTACCACATTGAGAACCTAACTCTCTTCAAATGGTGTCTCAACCAATGTGACCATCGCTTCATATATGGACTCAAGTGCTAATCCATGAAGCCCGTCCAAGCAAACCGCTGATGGAAACTGAGCCATCAACCAAAAGCATCTTAATAGCATTGTTCACAATATGATTTCTAATCTCATTTTGATCAGAGGAGATCGAACCATCCACCAAAAGTATCTCAATAGTGTTGTTCCCTTTTCAAATCTCAGTAGTTATTTCTAATCTCAGTTAACTGTTTGATGGAACAACTTTGTACACCTATTGCCCTCTTTTAGTCATAGTTCCCTTGGCTTTTACCTTCAAGACCACTCCTCTATTTCAATGAACCTTTCTAGATCAATGATTGCCAGGTTTTTCTTAGCTTATCTTCTTCATATGGTGCCCTCTCTTCTTCCATACCATTCTGACCTTGTAACTCCTCTAGTGCTATATGTCACCAAAGACTTGTTGATTCCAAGCCATTAGGACATTCTTTAAAGCATTTAGTTTGTGAGTTAAGATAATGCTTATAGTTCTTTGGAAATGGTAGGATAACCACCACTGTCTGATGCTAGTTGTGCACTTGCACGATCTATGGGAAAGATTGTTTAGCTTTTTTTCTATTTTATTTCAAATTTTGTTTAAAACTTAATTGTGAAATTGTTTGACTAGCTCTTTTAGATTACTAATTGCAATGAATTATGTATAGAGAAAGGAAGACAAGTGTTATAGACGAAAGAATACATGTTCGTCTTGGCTTTTAAAATTCCATGATCTTGAAATTTATAATAAATGTATGATCATTTAACACAAAAAAGTGGATGACATGGCCCAACAAGAAGAAATCTATTGCTTCAAAAATCACATATAAAGGAAAGAATACGAAATGTAACAAATGAAAGAAAACTAGGTGTTCCTAACCAAACAAAGTTTCCTAACCAATAAAGTTTCATGATCTTTCAAATTATATTAAATTATAGTAATTTAACACTTGAATGGAAACATGACTCTATGGGAGCAAAGCTATTGCTTTGAAAATCATTTATGTTATAGTTTCTTGGATTTGAAATACCTTTTACCCCTTGAATGCCTTCTCAGTCAATAAAAACAGGGAAATGTTCCATGCAAAGTTGAGATAACCTTTTATACAGATCAGGTAAGTGCACTTTCCAATCTGTTTGTACAAGGAATCTATCAATTCCAAACCAACAATAAGTGTTCCAGCTAATAGACCACATGAAAGGGCCTCTGTTGTCCATGATATCTTTCTCAAAGATGGAGTATGAGAAATCCACCGTGGCAAAACAATCTTGAGCCTCACCCTATTTTTCACTTAGAAACCTAGTGAGATTGAAATCCTACCTTTGCAGTAGTTACTTGAACTAAAAACTACAAATATTAGAAAGCTCCTCCCATGAATACCCTCTATTGCAATCTTGCCCATAAACACCTGCAAAAGTTCAGGAGAAACTGTCTTCAACATTTTTAAAAGAACAAGCCACTTACAATTGGTTTCTATACACAATAAAGGAGAAGTATTTTACTTTCATTGAATTGTTAACATGCAAAATTTCTCCTTTTAGTTTGTTTTGTGGGAAAAGACAACAGAAATTCATATATTCTGATCTTGTCACCTACCATTCAATACTATGGTAGGAGCTCCTACTGTGTTCTAACATTTGCACTGAATCCCATTTGTCATGTATAGACCTCATAACTAGTGGGGTCATGTGGGAAGAAGCTCTTGCCTTGCCAAACTTTGTACAGTTTTATTCAATTTGTTCAGGTCAAGTTTTGGGTTTTTAATTTTGTTGGCAGAAGGCTTGCATCTTTTTCTCTCCGTACTGCATGCATGCACACACCCTACCCTCCGGCGCTCCTCGCTGGAGCTTATCCTCTTTTTTCTCTCTGATTTTTCCCTCTCTCATCTTTTTCTTTCTTTCTTTTATTTCCGTTTTTACGTCTTTCATTGCTTGGTTTAGAGAGTTAGTTATCGAGTCAAATTATTAGTGTTTGCAAAGGAGGGAGAGAACTTCCACATCTCGGAGCAGGGATGGAAGGTAAAACACAAGGTGGTGGTGGGTCGAAATACACTACTCTGGCTCGTCAAAGTGCTGGAGGAGTGCCTGAGTGGGGGGAAGCAGGAAGTGTATTCAGTGGTAAGGGAAGGCTATCGCAGTTTCGTCGGTCAACGATGTGAGAACAGACATGGAAGGTTCCTATCAATAGCCGAGTATGATCAGGGGGGTAGAAGGAGTTTGCTCTGTCTTCCCAAAGGAAAAGATGGCTGGGGATGGAGAAGTTTGAAGGAGATTTCCGTGGAGTTGGCTCAGCCCAGGAGTGCTACTTTCAGAACTGCCGGAGGAGCTAGGGGGAGCAATGAGGGGAGGGGACCGAGACCTCTTAATCGAACCTTTTCGGAGGTTCTGAAGTCGACGGGAGAACACCAAGCGCTGAGGAGACCGGGAGGAGAAGCTGGGATGGTGCCCCGGGCACAATAGTTCTTATGGGGTGCAGAAGGTGGCTGGTCTCGAGGTGGTTAGTTGGCGTGGGAGAGCAGCAGACGATTGCTGGAGCTGCAGGGCCAAGTGAGGAAATTACAGAAGGAAATGAAGGATTTGCGAAGATATGTGGGGCTGAGAAAGGAAATTGTAAGGTGGGAGGAGATAAAACGAAAATACGACGGGTCTTCTTCAAGCCATACGGACGGGCCACGTTATGGTGGGTCTGTGCCAGCCCAAACTAAAGGTTTAAATGCCCAGAAGGGTGGGCAAAAATCTCAGGCCGGGTGTGGGCCCTCAAAGTCCCAGCTTCTATCCCAGCCCAAGCCCGATGGATTAAAAGTCTTGGGTTCTCGGGCGGGAGACTCGGACCTGGCAATTATCGTTGGGCCTAGGCTAGCTGCAGTAGCCCAGTTCCTACCCAAGACCCAGTCCGGCACCCAACCCGGCCCGAACCTTGTCGACCCTATTAGTGAGAGACCCGAACGTAACTCAGACTACGAAGGACAATTAGACTTCATACCGGAGACATCAACCTGCCCGATAACGACGGAAAGGGTCCCGACGAGTATACAGACTCTGGCGATAGTGGCAGAGGCCTCCGGCGAGCATACCGACTTGCTTTCTAGGACTAAGGGCACTAACTCGAAGCAGTTTCTTGAGCTTACGTCGAGTGTCGAAGGGTCTGGTACGTTGCAGGGAAGCCAGACTAAGTCGATAACTTCGGCAAGTATACAGACTCCGGCGACAGTGGCAAAGGCCTCCGGCGAGCATACCGACGTGCTTTCAGGGACTAGGGCACTAACCCGGAGCAGTTTCTTGAGCTTATGTCGAGTGTCGAAGGGTCTGGTACGTTGCAGGGAAGCCAGACTGAGCCGATAACTTCAGTAGACATGGGGGGTCTTTTTGGAAGGCTTTGTACAACTAGGGACCGAATCTGAGGTGAAGGATGATAAGGGGAGTGGGTTAGAAGTCTCAATCTTTTCGGAGGATGACAAGCTTGTATTTCCTGATGTGTGTGGGCAGCTGGGGCTGGACGACATCATTTTGGAAAGCGAAAACAGAGGAAATCAGATTTGTAGTTTTGAGGAGCCTGTCCCGTTGAGTCTATGTCTTCCGATCCAACCAAATGTTTCAGATTGGGTCTTCCATAAGGTGAAAGAGATACAAAAATTTGTGGGTATTGATTATGATGGCTATGAGGAGCAATTCTTTGTGCTCTTCACAGCGATTGAAGCGGGTCATAAACAAAAAAGTAAAGGTGAAGCGAAGAAGCATCGGGAACTTAAAAGATTGACGTGGTCGATAAACATGGAGGGTAGTGCCAGTAGAGGCAAGACGAAGGGGAAGGGGCTGGCTGTTTCTCAATGAAGCCAAAGATTATATCGTGGAATGTCCGTGGGCTAAACGACATTAATAAGAGGCTCCGGATTAGAAACTTGCTGCGAGAGTGGAAGGTAGACATCGTTTGCCTACAAGAAACAAAACTAAAAATGATTGATAAAAGATTGGTGCGAAGTTTATTGAGTGGAGTATATATTGACTGGGCTTTCTTGGCTTCGAATGGAGCGTTGGGAGGGGTGGTAGTGATGTGGGACAGGCGGGTGGTGGAAAGAACGGAGGATTTTGTGGGGCGGTATACGGTGGCATGCTCCTTTAAATGCGTTTCCGATAACCTTTTGTGGGCTTTTGCATGTGTTTATGGCCCGAATCTAGATACAGATAGAAGGTTGCTGTGGGAAGAACTGGATGGGATTCATAGTTGGTGGGAAATCCCCTTGTGCATAGGGGGAGATTTCAATGTGGTAAGATTCCCAAGTGAAGTTTCTGGTTGTAGAAGATTTCGGATGGCTATGGAAGAGTTCTCGGAGTGTATTTTTGAATTGAACTTGGTGGATTTGCCATTAGCAGGGGGTACTACGACTTGGTCCAACAATCAGTCATGGTTTCGATTGGACTATTTCCTAATTTCACTAGAATAGGAAAGCCATTTTCCGGATGTATGGCAAAAGCATATGCCTCGTATTGGCTCAGATCATTGGCCTATTATGCTTAATTGTGGAGGTATTCGGAAAGGGCAGCGGCCGTTCAAATTTGAGAATATATGGTTGAAAGCGGACGGTTTCGTGGATAAGGTCAAACAATGGTGGTCTTCTTATCAGTTCCAAGGTACTCCCAGCTTCATTTTTGTGGGTAAATTGAAAGCTCTTAAACGAGATCTAAAAGCTTGGAATGTGGAGTCTTTTGGCAACGTTGGGGAATGTAAAAAAATAAAGATGGTGGAACTTCAGGAGATCGAGAGAAGGCAAGAGCTACAACCACTTTCCCAGCAAGAACAGGTCCGGAAGTCCGAGCTGGGGGCGGAGATTGAGAGACTGTTATTACTAGAAGAAATGTCTTGGCATCAAAAGTCCAGGGCATTATGGTTGCGGAAAGGGGATCGAAGCACGAGTTTTTTCCATATAGTTGCAAATGCACATTGAAGAAATAATAATATTGAGATGCTGAAGGTTGATGGGGTGGAGTGCAAAGACGAGCAGGTAATTCACAATCATGTTATTGATTTCTATGAGAACTTACTAACGGAGCAGGTGGGATGGAGGCCGCCACTGAATGGGATGTCCTTTGACTCCATCGGATCGGGTGACATGGAGCGGTTGGAAAGGGAGTTTGATGAACTAGAGATACATGGAGTAGTATGGAAAATGGCTAAGGAAAAGGCGCCTGGACCAGACGGACTCTCTATGGGCTTTTTTCAGGACTGTTGGGAAGTGATAAAGGAGGACCTCATGCAGGTTTTCTAGGAATTTTTCAGGGCTAGAAAATTTGAAAAAAGCCTCAACAACACTTTCCTTGCTTTGATTCCTAAAAAGACCAGGGCTACGGAGATAAAGGACTTTCGGCCTATTAGTTTGGTAAATGGGGTGTACAAGATCATATCCAAAGTCCTAGCGAACAGATTAAGTGAGGTGATGGGGAAGATTATTACACAACCCCAAAATGCTTTCGTCAAGGGAAGACAGATACTAGACTCGGTGTTAATTGCTAATGAATGCCTTGATAGTAGATTAAAAGCTGGGAACACAGGAATCATGTGTAAACTTGACATGGAAAAAGCTTATGATCATGTTAACTGGGATTTCCTACTTCATATGCTTAGGAGATGCGGTTTCAGGGATAGATGGTGGAAGTGGATCCGTTGGTGTATTTCTTCGGCAAAGTTCTCGGTGTTAGTAAATGGAGCTTCAGTGGGCTTTTTTCAGAGTACATTTGGACTGAGACAAGGGGACCCGTTATCGCCATTGTTGTTTGTTATTGTTATGGAGGCTTTAAGCAGAATGCTCTCGGCATTGGTTGATAATGGCCACCTAGCTGGTTTTTCGATTGGAACCCCAGATAGGGGTAACATAGTTATCTCTCATTTACTGTTTGCAGATGACACCCTAATTATGTGCGAAGCTGAGCAAGACCATATGCGAGTTTTGAAGGCCTTACTTTTCTGTTTTGAGGCAGTATCCGGCTTGAAGGTAAATCTGAAAAAATCTGAATTTGTGCCAATTGGGGTAGTTCCCAATGTTCGACAGTTAGCGAGAACGCTGGATTGCAAGATCACCTCATTCCCTTTGACCTACCTGGGACTCCCGTTGGGGAGTGGCTCAAGGGCCCCTTCGGTTTGGGATACAGTGATCGAGAAATTCGAGCGGCGTTTGGCAGGGTGGAAGAGAATATATTTGTCGAAATGTGGAAGAGTTACGTTGATTAAGAGTACACTCTCTAATTTACCCACTTATTTTTTTTTTATCTCTCTTTCCCATACCAGCAAGTGTGGCGGCCCGCGTTGAGAAGCTCCAGAGAGATTTCTTGTGGGGGGGTTTGGGGGATGAGTTTAAGTTTCACCTGGTTAAGTGGGAGCAGGTTTGCCGTCCTATTTCGGGGGGAGGTTTGGGAGTCAGAAAACTAAGGGATTTTAATCATGCCTTGCTAGGCAAATGGTTATGGAGATTTTCTAGGGAACTGGAATCTTTGTGGAAATTGTTGATTGAGAAGAAATATGGGGGCCTATGGGGGGATTGGTGTACCAGCGAGGTGAGAGGGGCATATGGAGTTGGTTTATGGAAACACATAAGAAGAGGGTGGGGGGCATTTAGTCGCTTCACTAAATTCCATTTGGGTAGGGGTTCTAGAATAAAATTCTGGAGCGATGTCTGGTGTGGAGATAGGGCCTTGAAAGATTTGTTCCCTTTGCTCTTCCAGTTGGCAAGTGCCAAGGATGTCTCGGTAGCGGAGGGACAACTACTTTGGAACGTCAATTTTAGTAGGAGGACACAAGACTGGGAAATGAGTAGTTTCGCAGACTTTTACAGCCTTATCTACTCCGTTAGACCAAACATACAACAAGAGGATGCTCTGTGGTGGTCCCCTGCATGTAAAGGTATTATTACCGTGCGATCATTTTATAAGGCCCTCACCCAAGAGCCTATTATTCAGTTTCCCTGGAGAAAGATATGGCGTCACAAGGCCCCTCCCAAAGTGTCATTTTTTGTCTAGACAGCCTCCTTAGGTAAGATACTGACCACTGACAATTTGAGGAGAAGGAGGATTATTATCGCAGACTGGTGTTGCATGTGCAAAGGAGCTGATGAGTCGGTGGATCACCTTCTCTTGCATTGTGATACAGCAAGGAGTCTCTGGAATGAAGTCTTTGGACAACTGGATATGGCTTGGGTCATGCCAAAAACAGTGGAGGCAGCCTTGGCTTGTTGGGCAAGCTTGAGAGGTCGGCAACCTATTAAAGCTATATGGAAGATGATCCCTCTTTGCATCATGTGGTGTTTGTGGCAAGAGCACAACGAAAGGACTTTTGAAGACCAGGCGAGATCGTTGGAGGAGCTTGAAGCTTTATTTTTTAGAACTTTATGTAGTTGGGCTATCGCTGTTGACTTCAATGGCATGGCCCTTCAAGAGTTCCTTGTCTCTATTGTGCCTAGCTAGTTTGGGCATCTTGCCTATTTGTAATACTGGCTTTTGCCATCCATTTTTTATTAATAAAATTTGTTTATTCATCAAAAAAATATTTTTGGGTTTATTTCAAGAGACGGATGTTGTGTTTCTCGCTAAACCTGGACAGAAGCACAAAATCACCCAGAGTTTAATGATTGAAATTCTTGAGAGTCATGTTGTAACCTCGATCAATCCATTTTGAAATTTCTTACTTTGAAAGTCGATGTGGGCCAAAGTTTTAATCGTAAATACTTATTTCATTGCTTTTTGTTGATTGTCTTATTGTTCTCTCATTAAATTTTTGAACCATTTGAAGATGAATAAGCCTTCATTGTAGGGTATTCAAAATTTGTAAAACTATCGTAGGTATTTTTTATACGTTCTAGAGTATTTTTATGTGATCTATCATCTGAAGCAGTTCGACTCTATGATAATTATAGTGATTTTTACCATACTCAGATGAAATTAATTAACAATAAAGTTTTGGGAAATTGCACTTTTCACCCAAAAAATACCACCCATTATATATTTTGCACTCTAAACTACAAATAGTTGCCCCATAAACTATTAAATAGGTTTCCCTTTGTACCTTCCATTCAAATATATGACCATTAAGATTGTGCCAATCCACATTACTTCCCTAACTGTGAATAATTAAATTGTTTGGCAACGTAACACAGTCTTAACAGATAGATTTGAATAGAAGGTAGAAAGTGAAAATTGTTGGTAGTTTAGGGTGTAAATTCAAACCTTTGTAGTTTAGGATGCAAAGTATGTGATAAGTGGTAGTTAGTGGGTGAAAATTGTAGCTAAATCATATTTTTTTGCCCCAAATTACTCTTGGTTATGAATATTAACCACCATTTTGCAACTGTTTAAGTTTTATAAGATGTTAACCACTATTTATACAGGAGAAAATGACCTGAATCTTGATTGGCCTACCCGGATCGGCATATGCATTCGAACTGCAAGAGGCCTAGCTTATCTTCATGAGGATTCAAGGCCAAGAATCATACATCGAGATGTCAAGGCTAGTAATATTTTGCTTGATGCAGAACTTTGCCCCAAGATTTCAGATTTTGGATTGGCAAAGCTATACGATGATAAGATAACACACATCAGCACCCGAGTGGCTGGGACCATGTAAGCCATATCTTTCAAACCCTTTCTAAATGTGAGAAGGAAAAAGAAAAATAGTTTATTATAAGCATGATCATATAACCATTACATAAAAACTTAAGGGCTTGGAGTATTATGTTTTAATATATGGTTGATCTCGGCTACTAATAGATTGAATTGAGAACAAGAATGACTACTTTAGCTGGATCCATTGCCTTATCACATTGGTCTTAATTCCAAGACTTTTTTTTTTCCAAAAAAAAAAAAAAAAAAAAAACCTGCTGCAGAATCTGACTGGTGTTCGACAAAACTAGTTATTTATTAAGGTTCCGAAAAATTGTTGTATGGTGGCCAATAACAGTGGAAGATATTATTTCTATAACTTTTAAACTCAGGAAAAGTGAGTATATATATTTACAAATTGAAATGGTATTGAATCTTGGTTTTAAAAAAAGAAAGCTTTGAGCTTGTTGGAATTGTCTACTTTAGCAGTTACGTTTTAGGATATCTAGGTTAGATTTTATTGGGGGAAAGGTTGGGAGAATTTGTTGGTTTGACATTATGTTATGATGCACAAGAAAGGTTTAGTTTGTTTTTTGAAATAAGCAAGAACGAGAACAACAACACTAGTCTGTGCACTGCTCTGAAATTGTGAGCACCTATTTAAGTGTTTAGGGTGTTAGTTCATGCTGAAGAATCATATTTGCAAGCCATCGTAGAGAACATTATACCCTCCACACCATGGACATAGCAGAATTTTGATTTGCTGGAGAGTATGATTTTAAATTCTTTTGCAAATCAAATCTTGCCTGTTAACAGTGTGGCATGTATTTTCTTCACACTAGCTTACAAACAGAAGCCTCTTTGACATTTCGTGCTAGAACTCCCATAATCCAACAAAGAGGAGCTAAAAGTAAAACATGACCAAGATAAGATCCCGGGCGAGTATGGCCCATGTCTGGTAAATTTTAGAAATTGAGGAAATAATCCAGCCACTAAACTCAAGGAAATACAATCAGAATTACCCAGAAGCTTAATGTCAAGAAACACAAAAATAAATAAAAGTAGTTAGTATAGCCTTCAGTCGTGCCAACCAAGCCTATAAAATTTTCCAACATAATCTGTTGACTAGACCCCAAGTCAACGCTATTCCATACTTGTTCATATGTTCTTTAATTTGGTCATTACACTCTCTCTTTTGTGAGCCTATTGTTCCTGTTTAACTGAGCAGTCATGGAGATATCGTCAAGGGTTCTTCACTGAGCAATTTATTTTTAATCATTTTCACTCTTTTAGTGGCTATCTAGCTCCAGAGTATGCAATGCTCGGACACTTAACAGAAAAGGCAGATGTTTTCAGCTTTGGTGTTGTTGCTCTGGAGATCCTCAGTGGGAGGCCAAACTCAGACAATAGCTTGGATACTGAAAAGATTTATCTGCTTGAATGGGTATAGAAAATGAATCTCACTCTCTCTCTCTCAAATTACTATGTAATTGATATTTATTCATTTTTTCTTGTGATAATCACTATAATGTTTCCTAGGCATGGACTCTTCATGAACATAACCAAGTTTTGGGTTTGGTGGATCCTAAATTACTGGAGTTTGATGAAAATGAAGCAACTAGAGTGATAGGAGTGGCTCTTTTGTGCACTCAGGCATCACCAATGATGCGCCCCCCCATGTCACGTGTCGTTGCCATGCTTGCTGGAGATATTGAAGTGGACACTGTTACAACAAAGCCAAGTTATTTAACAGATTTGTATTTCAAAGACATCACTAGCAACTTTTTAGATGAGGGTGATACTGTGTTAATTGCCTTGAGTAGTATTAAGGGACAGCAGAAAAACCAAGATGGCAACATGGCTGAAGTGAGCCCGATTGATCCAATGCCCTTACCTATGAATGTCACCAAATAGATTATCACTGATATTATTGGAGAAGGAAGATGAACAGTATCTTGTGTTGCTATATAATCGTGTCAATCTTGGTGGCATTGAATTTGCCTCATAACCAATCACGGTTGGCTTTAGGTTTCTGCAAAAGGTGTGTTACGATCTATGGTTCCTCCCTCTCTATCTCAAGCCATCGGCATGGAATCGAAGGGATAACTCTGAAAACGTGGTTGATTTCTTACTTGTGTTGTGTTGTGTTGTTGTCGTGGGTCAGGGCGAGTGGCCTAGGTCTACTTCGGATGTGGGCCTATGTTAAGAGGTTATTTTAGTTAATTGAATCCATTAGTATGTCTGTAGTATTTCAGCCCATTAAGGGCTTTACTACCATTTCCTTGTAACTCAGTTATGCATGGGATATTAGTACTGATAGAATCTTCCAGTATTTGCTATGAATAAATTACAAAAAGGCATTTGCCGAAATTGGAGGTTTCTGGTTTCTTGAACAATCAGATCTCATCTCCCATTACAATCTCTTATCTTTTTCTAATTGAAATTGTCACTATTCCTATCAATTGGTATCGAAGCAATTGAATCCTGGACATGTAGCAGCAACAATGGTGGATGGCACAAGGTATAAGGAGTTGGAGAAGCTGGTGCTTGGAATGAGGCAACACCAAGACCTAGCAAGAACAAAGGGTCGAAAGCCACAATTTGGTTTTTTAATGTCGTATTGTTGGTTTATAAGCAAATATTTTAGTGTCTCGAGCACAAAGTCTTGGAATCTATTTATGACTTCATTCTAGGACCATTAAGCAGAATAAAATCTTAGATCTTTTTTTCGAGATCCCATCTAGAACGAAAGCAAACATCCTCTAACTATATTAATTTTGTGATCTCAACTCAAACCACTTCAGAATTCAAAGCACCCAGCTCATCATTTCCTCAACAAAAACATCCTAAACAACTCAATTCAACCCGATAACTAACTTTCCTTTTAAACTGAAGTCATCACAGGAACAAAATCTAAAACTTTAGTTAGACCACCAAGTGTGTTGGCCAATCAGAATATAACATGTGGCAAATTATGTACAGTCGTCATGCCACATCAGCATGAATGGTAAAAAAAATATAAAAAGATCAGATAAATTAAAAAAAGTTTTAAAAATAAAATAATGTGATAAATTAGATAAAATAAACAAAATAAAAACTCAAATAAAATTTATAAACATTAAGAAAATATTGAAAATATAAAATTAAGAACTTTTTCTTATGAATTTTAGACAATCTAGAAAATAAAATAAAAAAACATAAAATCCTTATAAAACAGTAAAATAATTTAAAAAAACATGAAATGCCACCGCGTATTTCCTATCTTTCTTTTAATTGAAACTTTGTTTATGTCTTTAAAACTTAACATTAATTTCATTATCATCTTTAATATTATCTTTTTGAATTTTTAATATTTTCTTCAAAACTATCATAATATCTTTTTTAATTTATGTGTTTTAGAAATTTTCAATTTTTTAAATGTATTTTATATTTTTATATTTTTAAAGTTTTTTATTTGTTTAAATTTTGTTTTATTCATTTTTTTAGCTTTATGTTTTTAAAATTTTGTGATGTTTCTGATCTTTTATGTGTTATTAATTGTTTTGTTGATTTACGAGAATTTCCGAATGCCCACGCGAGGCCTAGTGTGCCACCTCGACCCAATATCCCTAGAGGGGTGGCCATTTCCTTGTTGCATACCGTCGGGGCCACCCACAATGTGGCCCTACCAGCCCTTGCTTAGGCAATCCAATGGGGTGGCAGCGTTGGCCACTTGTTCCTACCGGACCACCAACGACATTGAACATCCCTGGGGGCCAGCCATGGGTGCCACCTCCGTGGCGTCATCTCTCTTCAAACAAAAATTGTTTATTTTTTATTTTTTGAATTAAACATTAATTTCGTTACGATTCATAATATTTTCATTTTTTATTTTTAAAGTGTTTTAGTAACTTTTTTTAAATAAATTTTCATAATTTATGTAGTTTAGAAATATTTTAATGTTATTTTTCAAATGTAATTTTATACTTTTTAGAATTGGAAAATGCTTGCATGCACACCAGATGTGCATCCCAAATGTGCTCCTAGTGTATTTTATTTTTATTTTTATTATTTTTTTAATGGTTAAGAAAGTTATTACTAGTGAATTTTTATTTTTTTAAATGCTTTAAAATGTTTAAAAAATATTTGAAAGAAAAAGGAAAAAAAATACAATTGCACCAAAGGCTTATTTGGGGTGCATATTTGGTGTACACCCTAGCATTATCCTTTATAATTTTAAATGTTTTTATTTTTTCAGTGTTGACTAATAATTTTGCAGTGTGACTCTTATAATTTTAAAACTATGCATATCAATTAGAGAATTTTTTAAATCATATGGACCTTTTGAGTAATTTTCTTTCCTTTTAGTTTAATTGGATGGTGATTATAATAAAAGTAAAATTCTTTTTCTAAGCAAAAAGCCCAAACCATTAAAAATAAAAATAAACTTTATCCAACTTATCTTAGAAAATAAAATGAAAAAATAGATTACAATCATCATTAATTTGTAAAAAAATCAAAAGTTGGGGTACTCCATAACTCCCATCAATTGAGCTCTGACTGCCCACAAGACCCCCTCCACTCTCCCACCCTCAAACCCCTATCAGAGGCACCTATTCCACCATGCACAACACATGGTGCTTACCCTCTACTTCTCCCAATGTCAAGTGGTAGTTTATCATAGTATCAGAGTAAGGATTTTGAGTTCGAATCCTGACTTTGTACTTCACCTATTTAATTAAATATTTCATATATTGGGTTGCCACTTATTAAGCAAGATTCTAACCCATTCATGAAGAGGATTGTTAAAAATATAATTTAAATAAATAAATTTATCTTCCCATTAGTTTAAACTTTTGAGACTAGTAATGGTTTTACACACCCTATTCACAATCTAATGGTGCAGTAATTTAAACATCCACAGACATATTGCCCCGACTATTTAAGTAATTAAGGCTATGAGAGTGGCACTAAGTCTTTTCTCAAACTTACAATACTATGAAAATCCCATAATACCCTTATACAGTTTGATCACATCCTAGCAAGCTTAAAGATCAAAACCAATGCAAAACCAACTGGTCCTAGTGATTTATCACTAATCATACTTTTTACCACATTGAGAACCCAACTGATCTCTTCAAATGGTCGTCTCTCAACCAATGTGACCATCGCTTCATATATGGACTCAAGTGCTAATCCATCAAGCTCGTCCAAGCAAACCGCTAATGGAAACTGAGCCATCAACCAAAAGCATCTCAATAGCATTGTTCACAATTTGATTTCTAATCTCATTTTGACCAGAGGAGATGAACCATCTACCAAAAGCATCTCAATAGCGTTGTTCCCCATTCAAATCTTGATAGTTATTTCTAATCTCAGTTAGCTGCTTGATGGAACAACTTTGAACTCCTATTGCCCTCTTTTAATCATAGTGCCCTTGGTTTTTACCTCCAAGACCACTCCTATATTTCAATGACCCTTTCTAGATCAATGATTGACAGGTTTTTCTTAGCTTATCTTCTTCATATGGTGCCTTCTCTTCTTCTATACCAATCTGACCTTGTAACTCCTCTAGTGCTATATGTTACCAAAGACTTGCTCATTCCAAACCCTTAGGACATTCATTAAACCATTTAGTTTGTGAGCTAAGATAAAGCTTATAGTTCTTTGGAAATGGTAGGATAACCACCACTATCTAATGGTATCACCAAAATCTTCTACTTTTAATCACAAGTAGTTGTGCACCTACACTATCCATGGGAAAAATTGTTTAGTCTTTAGTTCTATTTATTTCAAACTTTGTTTAAAACTTGTTTGGAAGTTGTTTGGCTAGCTCTTTTAGATTACTAATTGCAATGAATTATGTATAGAGAAAGGAAGACAAGTCTTATAGATGAAAGAATACATGTTTGTCTTGACTTTTAAAATTCCATGATCTTGAGAATTATAATAAATTTATGATCATTTAACACACACACACACACACAAAAAAAAAAAAAAATATGGAAGACATGGCCCAACAAGAAGAAAACTATTGCTTCAAAAATCACATATAAAGGAAAGAAGACAAAATGTAACAAATGAAAGAAAACTAAGCGTTCCTAACCAAACAAAGTTTCCTAACCAATAAAGTTCCATGATCTTTCAAATTATATTAAATTATAGTCATTTAACACTTGAATGGACACATCACTCAATAGGAGCAAAGCTATTGCTTTGAAAATCATTTATGTTATAGATTCTCGGATTTGAATTTGAAAATACAGGTGGGCAGCGGGGCCCCATACCCTTCTCTCGTCCATCCTGCCCCTGCATGAGAAATGCCCAGCGGGGACGAGGTGTGGGATGACCCCAACAGGGCCCCACCCTGCCCCCGCTCCACTCCACATATATAAAAAATATTTATGTATATATATATTGTATATAGATATATACAATTTATTAAAAACTTAAAATTGTATTCAAGTTATTGGATTGCATTGGCCTCCTAGTCCAACCTTTATATAGGAGGCCAAGGCAATACAATAGTAATAAGTCCAACATTGCTCAAGTATGATTATTGAATTGATTTGGCCTCCTATATAATGAGTTCCTTAGGAGGCTAAGACAATTCAAAATATAACTCTAATGAGTTTAAATTCTTTTTGTATTTATAAATTTTAGTTTATAATTTAAATTATATTATTTTTTTAGACCCAATGGATTGGCCTAGACAGGGCGGGGCTGAATAGCCATCCCTTGCATGGTGCGTGCGGGGTGGGATGAGTCCCCCCGCCTTGCACCATGCGGGTAGCACCCTTAATTTGAAGTACTTATTACACCTTGAATGCCTTCTTAGTCAATAAGACAGGGAAATGTTCCGAGCAAAAATGGTATAACCTTTTATATAGATCAGGAAAGTGCACTTCCCAATCTGTTTGTACAAGGAATCTATCAATTCCAAACCAACAGGTGTCCTAGGTAATAAACCACATGAAAGGACCTCTTTATCCTTCTCAAAGATGAAGTACGAGAAATCCACCCTGGCAAGACAATCATGAGCTTCACCCGATTTTTCACTTAGAAACTAAGTGAGATTGAAATCCCACCTTTGCAATAGTTATCTTGAACTAAAAACTACAAATATTAGTAAGCTCCTCCCATAAATACCCTCTATCGTTATCTTGTCCATAAACACCTGCAAAAGTTCAAGAGAACCTTTCCTCAACATTTTTAAAAGAACAAGCCACTTACAATTGGTTTCTATACACAATAAAGGAGAAGTATTTTTCTTTCATTGAATTGTTAACATACAAAATTTTTCCTTCTAGTTTGTTTTGTGGGAAAAGACAACAGAAATTCATATATTTAGATCTTGTCACCCGCCTATCATTCAATACTCTAGCTGGAAGCGTACTGTGTTCTAACATTTGCACTGAATCCCGTTTGTCATGTATACACCTCATAACTAGTGGGCTCATGAAGCTCTTGCATTGCCAAACTTTATACAGTTTGATTCGATTCATTCAGGTCAAGTTTTGGGTTTATTTCAAGAGATGGATGTAGTGTTTCTTGCTAAACCTGGACAGAGACACAAAATCATCTAGAGTTTAATGATTGAAATTCTTGAGAGTCATGTTGTATCCTTGATCAATCCATTGTGAAATTTCTTGCTTTGAACATGGATGTAGGCCAAAGTTTTAATCGTATATACTTATTTCATTGCTTTGTGTTGATTGTCTTATTGTTATCTCATTAAATTTTTGAACCATATGAAGATGAATAAGCCTTCATTGTAGGGTATTCAAAATTTTAAAACTGTTGTTGGCATTTTTTATACATTCTAGAGTCTTTCCATGTGATCTGAAGCAGTTTGACACTGCGATAATTATAGTGATTTTCACTATACACAAATATGGATAAGCAGTGTTACTCTACGAGTGGTATCAAGTTCGTTTCTTCTTACTTGGTCTTCCCACTCTATTTTGACCACCTTATACCAAATCAGTCTTTTATGCTTTAATAAATCATTCACCAATCAGTAATTCTAGCAAACTTGGACTAAGCCATTGCAGTGATGAATTCAGGCCTAGGGAGCCGAACCATTTCATTTGAAAGGAGCGCTACAAAGCAGCTGAGAAGAGCTGTAAACAAGTGAGATAAGCACATTGTAAAGAAGATCTGAACCCCTTACTTATGGAACTACTAGCAGCTGGAGGGCAAGATAGACCAAAAAGCCAATCCAGGTAGGAAGATGGTGTAAGATAGATATAGTTGTTATTCATTAGACGGGACGAACTAACTTCCTAAAACAGAAAGCTGACTATAAGATCAATATTGTGGAATGCTAAAAGGATAGCAACGGTCTGTGTAGTGGTTGTTTTGGAGGCCAAATTTGTTGTTTTGATATAGACACAAAAAAAGTCCTCTCATTTCCTAAGTCATGGAGGGGGTGCACATGGAGAATTCATTCCACATCTATCATTTTTTCCCGTAAGTATATAACGGAGTTAATCTCGAAGCTCTCTCTCTCCCATCTCAAAGGAACTTTCTAGCTAGTGACCCTATTGAGGACCCTTAAGGCCAAGCATCCATCAATGCAGGTAGTATTCCAGAAGCAACAACCTGCTTCTCAACCAAATGAAGTAGATAATATGCCAAAGTAGCAAATACTAAAACATCAACCTCGTAACATAGTCAAAGGTCTTCTAAGGGCGTAAATAAATTAAGGTCATTAATTATGACCTACAAGATTCACACGGTGAGGAAGTAAGGATTCATTCACTCACCTCTACTATTGGTTGCAAAAGAACATGTAGTATGAAATACATGTTACAATAGAGTTCTCATTCTAGAAAAGAAAGAACGTATATCTAATCTCAATATACCGTACAGATCTTAGTCTAGTCACTATCTCAGTGCCTAACCTGAGTCCCTCAATTTGGTCACTATCTGAAGCGTCAAAGAAGATATTGCATCTATCTAAACCACAGACTACATAGATTGTAGGTAACTATGCACTGTCCTTTTCAAATATGATGGACCTCGTCTTACCTCCTACTAAGGTGACATATCTTTTGTGTCTTACAACTTATCCCTTTTTGGACAAGTATCAAGTGACACATTATCTCATCTTTGCTCACTACCCCTTTGTAGCGCCAAAAGCGATTGCTAGTGTAAGTGAGCCGATCTATGACTGTCGACATACCTTTTTCACCATAACTCTAAATCTATGGTGAATGTGTGCTTACAAAAAAAAAAAAAAAATGCTTCCAGCCACATCACATGATCATATAACACATTAGTATTATGTGCACGACGAGCAATACCATGATGGAGAGAAAACACATGGTCACTTAAAAAATAATCAAACCACAACTCTCAAGTGGTGTTTAGAGACAATTTCTCTCCAGTGCATTCTCATGTATAGTAACTTTCCAAAATATGATCATACCAAGAGACTCTACTATTATATATAAAAAATTTTTGCACAACCATGAAGTTAGCAACTCATCGTGAATCTCATTTAAGGTCAAACTTACAATATAAACCTTAGATTCTAGTCAGCAAGTCCAACTGCAATTTTTAAGAATCTACAAGGTGATTACAAATGTCATTCTACAAACTTAATTTGTGACTTCAAGGTTTCATATAAATCTCTTGTACTCAACAAAATCATATGAGATAACCATCATTTATTTTTCATCAAGGAAAAAATGATTAGGGCCTTTGCCCCCCTCCCCCCCCCCCCCCCCCCCCCCAAAAGACAATCACAATAGTCTAGTCATTACTTTTAACGACAATCATAGTACGAACTCACTTTATCAAGTAAGCCATATTTACCCTCTAACAAAATCTCAACCTCTAACTCCCATGAGCAAACCATAATGGAAACATCAAATAGTATAGGCAAAACTAGATTCTTTAGTATTTTCCATTTCATTAATTGTCTATAGATTTTGAATAAGAGCTCAAAGAAACTATTTTTCTTATACAAAGTCTCACAAGATGTGAAGTCTTAGCTACTTTTCACAAACCCATATCCATCACCTCGTAGTATGGAAAACCTCTTATTAGGCTACAATTAATAATCTAAGACAATCAAATCGTCATATCTCTTAGGAGGACACTTTTCTAAGATTATCAACAACGTTCAAAGAATCTCATTTTATTCAATAGGTTGTTAATAAAAAAAAACGACTAGATACATTGGGTATCTTTGAATGGTTGGTTTAGGTCGCAAGAAAATAGCACCAACAACATTCATTCACTTTTTGTACCAAAATAGTACAAGCAACAATCATGAGCTCAAAGTACTTTGTGCAAAAAAAAACTAACCATCTAATTCTCCTGCGAGAATCAACTATGCGACTCTTTCAAGAAAAGTTCCAATAAATATGCGATCAATGGCTATATCTAAAGGCTACTCAATTAGTGTCAAGAGATGTATATGTAATCCTATCAACTCCACTTTTCCTTTGTCAATCAGATCAACAACACCAAGTTGGATCATATAAGTGAAGTGAATCTAAGATTCTATGTTGGGGTTCTTGCTATTTGAATTCAATACCTTTAGCAAAGCCATATTACAAATATTCTCTTCTAGTCTCTAAACGATGAGAGAATACTGATATATAGCTATCACATCATTTATGAGGATCTTTGTATTCTATGAACTTTGGGAGTCACTATCAATAGTAGTACACCATCACTAAAGGTATACTCACACTATTTTGGACGATCTTTTAAAAACTTTTGAAAATATTAAGGTTAAGGTAAAATAGAATAAGATGTCATGAAACATTCTTTTCAAAAAACAAGTAAAAAAATCCACAATACCCCACCCTTGTCGAAAATACAAGTAATTTTCTTAACTCAACCAAAAAATGATTAAGCTTAGATCCTCAAGAGTTTTAATAGAATTCATGTTTCACAAAATAGTCACTTAGCCTTTCTCAATGGTGAATGAACTTGATCTAAGGATGACAAGTCAGAATTAAGACCGCAACAAAATATTACATCAACTTAAATGTGATGTAACAATTGTTTTGCTCCATAATTTACTTATAACTCCATTCTCAGCAAGTCATAAAACTGCGAGATAATTGCTCTCATCATATAACTTATACAATTGTGATTCAAAAATATTTAATAGCACATTTTAGTATACCATCTCTCCACCAGAGAAATAATATTACTGAGTCAACGAGTAACCATCCAACTTTTAAACCTCTAGGAATTCTCACTAACACCACTATTTTTAATAAGTCTTAAATCAAATTAGGTTTAGACTTCACTAATATCGCATTAAAAGCGCAAAAAAAAAAAAAAAACAAAAAAACAAAAAAGTTTTGTGCAACAAATACAGTATGTGATGTTTTAAACGCTAACTAGCGATATATCCCTATTTCTTGCTTATTGTTTTCTATATTCTCCAATCCACTATAAGAGAGAAAATAAAACTTTGCGAGAAATTATTTTAGCCTAAAACCTATATTGCATCAGTGCAATTACGAGCAAGATTTTTAGGCTTAATTAAGTCGTACCTAAATTTCAGACTTTTGCCACAGTTTCCATGCTAACCTCCAAGGTGCTTGGTATTACTCTCAAGGGGTGCTCTTAAATTCATGTACCTGCAAGAACCTATTATATGTGAGTTAATTTAAATTGCTTCAGATTAGCAATTTGAGCAAGATTATCAATGCTAATACCGTAGAGAGGTGCACTAATAAAACCTTTAAAATGGATATGCAATAAAAAATGTCCTCAACACTCTTGTACATTCAGATTTTAACATCTTTACTTGCCAGACATACTAGCAAGTTTTAGAAAGTATGTACTTATCTTTGATTTCATCTAAATTGCTTCAAGATTATAATGCTCAACCTCAAATATATAAGCAATTAATCTTTGCGTTATAAAAACAACACGCAACTTCCGTTATTACCAAAAAGATTCTCAAATGCAAAAGAGTGTTTTAGCTCTAATCTGATAGTTGATATCTTCAACTTCTATAAAAATTGTAGTGCATGCGTCCCACGCGCACTTACAATTTTACTCTAGACCTTTAAGAGGTTTTTTTCTTTTTTTTTTTTTTTTTACAATACTAATGGTCTAAAACTATCTGACACTCATAATAATCTTCATTCGTTTCCAACTATTACTCATGGAGGAGATTAATGAGACAATTAAGTTGCATACGTAATCTCTAAGCTTTCTTCTCAGTTATCTCAAAGTTACTAACCTATGTGCATCTGATTGCACACACATCTAAGAAAATTTCCTCATTAATCTAAGTCATAACAAAAATAATTAATACACGTTGCAAGATCAAAAATCTACTATGCTTCCTAATCATCTCTTGCGCCAAAATGCCCAATTATTAATTTCTAACTTAATTTTCGTGCAAATTTATATCGTATAGGAGATTGATTCCAAATCAATCTCAACCATATTTCCACTAGGATAAGCAATCTACTAAGCTATTCACATGCCAAATAATAATAATAATAATTCTTCTTAGATCGAAGAAATTCATTTGGGCTAATTATAAGCATGGACTATTCATACTCAAGCTACTTAATCCTCTATTTTATCACATTCTAACAATTTGAAGACTAATTCCTAAAATTAGCCTAACAATGAAAGTAATAAAATAAGCACACACTTACATGCAATCACAGTACGTGTACAAAAAATATCACATTTCATCCAAATAATTATTATTCACAGAAAATAATATTCTAGGAAATTTATAATATAAAATAAAATGCCTAACAAATGTGATAAAATATCTGATAATTTCATGGCAAACATGTGTTCAATAATGATAATCACATGCAAAAATAATTCACAATAATATTTATGTGCCACAATGATATGATGAATTAATTAATAAAATCAACAAACACACTAACAATGAGCTCCAACCCAATGGTTGAGTTCATTACTCTAGTATTTGAGGTTTTTGGGGTCAAAATAACAAGACCGTCTATTTAACAAAAATAAAAGATTTCAAAACACAATCACCTCGCACCCTATGTGGCTGGGTCGCACCCTCTTGGGCGCTCATCTGCATATTAGGCCTTTACCTGCTGCACTCACTGCCTAGTCAATATGAAGCCTTTTTTTAAATTAAAAAATTTGATTCTGATTAAAAATCTATAGGCCATTCTTAAAACTAAAAGATTCAACACAAATAGCTCCAAAGTTGTTCTAAATCCCACAACCCGATTAAGCCCATAAATGACTTAATCCAAGCCCGACCAAAAAAAAAACAAGTGCATCACAAAAAGGATTGCATTGTTCATCTCCTTTACTAGCCAACTATTACAAAACAATGTAACGGAAGAGAAACAAAATCCATGTAAATGTCGTTACCCTTTCAACAGCCCCACTGCAGCTCCTAGCGGTAACAAAAGATCATAGTAGCATTGCCTCACTTGGTGCAATATGTAGCACTGAACCTCCAACTCCTGTGCTTTGGGCAGCACCGAACTGGTGCACTCAATTCCATGGACAACGACACAGCTGGTACGTGCAACATCTTGTGCGGCGCAGCATCTAGCTGACCTCGCTAAAGCTTTAGTGCTCGCCACCACCCAAGGTCATGTTCGGCACTTCTAGACAGCCCCACAGGCCACATATAGGATACCACAGGGATTGTGGTGCTCCTCTGCGTGTTTCAAAGGCCGTCCATAGCACTACTATGGTGGTTGGTGCCTTGCACGCAACAAAGGGCACCTTCTCAGTAGAAGGTGCACGCCAAGTAGAGTGCAGCGGACTCCATGGTGTGGACAAAGCCATGAGCAACGTAGCATGGTGCTGCCATTTACTCTTCCTCTTGATGTGCTGTGGAGAAGCTCTTCATGGTGCACACCATGGCAGGCAAAGCAGATCTGGTGCACAGTTTCATGTGCGGTGCTGCTCTGGGTGGAGCAAATCTTGATGTGCACGGTAGTGTTGCTCCTTACCTACACATAGTGCTGCACTTGGACGTGGCCATGGTAGTGGAACACCAAACAGTTGCTGTCCCAACTCTGATGCGTGCAGCACCATGGGCTGCACAACATGGGTTAGCATCGCACCACATGCGACACAACAATGATGCACCTAGATGGTCCTCGTTGTGTCTCTTGTATCATACAGCATAGGGGTGGTCCACTTGTGTGTCTGACCGTAATATGTAGCATAGTGCCTAGGGCATGCAATATCTAGATAGTGATCGCAGCACCGTAGGCTACTCTACTCATGGTCGGAGTGCGATGTACCCAAGGTTTGCACAATGTACAGCACCCATGCAGTGCGCTCTGGTGTCTCTTGCGACCCATCACCGAGGTCCACAAGCACCTCTTACTCCAAAACCATTTTTCGACAACCATGGTTACAGGAAAAAAAAAACTTCGTCACTGAAAAGTTATTTCTTTAAAAGAAATCTCAACACGCAAAACAAAATATAAATCGAAAACAACAAATCATGCTCTGATACCAATGTTAGAAATACTAGGTCAAAATATACAGCAAAAGTCATATTACCTCAATATAAATATCTTGAATCTAGTGTTGTTGTTCCACGGATTTTCCGTTGTCGTAGTTCATCCAAAATTTTCATGTATCGATGGTGGAGTGCGCTACGTGGTAAGACTAGAGAAACACTCACATATTCCATAACCTAAATGCTGGTACTAGAGAGAACTCTTTGAGAGAGAGATTTGAACTTAGTTGTGACAAGCTTGAAGCATCACATCCAGAGGGGGGTGAGGATTTGTAAATAGCCCCTCTAAGTGAAACCCCTGGCTAGTAATTAAGGGCCAGCCATCAAGGCTCATGAAGTGGCTGCCACTTCGTAGTCTCCAACAGAAGGGGAAGGGGTGCCCGCTATGGGTGCCCCTATCTTACAAAGTACATTGTAAATAAGGGCTAGACCACTTATGAAACTACTAGCAGTTAGAGGGCAAGATAGGCCAGAAAGCCAAGGCAAGAAGATGGTGTAAGATAGATATATGTGTCATTCATTGGATAGAATGAACTTCCTAAAACAAAAAGTTGTCTTGAAGATCAATATTGTGTAGTGGTTGTTTGAAGGCCACATACTTTGTATTGATATCGACACAAACAAGTCCTCTCATTTCTGTAATCTGAACAATTTTATTACTCAATCTTGTTAAGGTCATAAAATGATATTAACCTTATATTGCTTGAATACGAAATAAATTATTACTTTCAGACAAGTACTACATCTTAAAAGTAGATGAGTCCAATAAGAGGTATGTTGATGTCGTTTTTTACAGCCTAAGCAGTTCCACGAAAACCCAATGCCGAAACCTACAACCAAGAAGAAATATGGGCTCCATGGTATATGGGGCACCTCCGATGCTGAAGTTAGAGGATGTTTTCTGTGTAGAACTATGGAGAACAAAGTGTAAAACACCTGGAAGAAGAAGAAGTAGAAATCATCCCCCTTTCCTTAGTGGGGGCTGAAGTATTTATACCTAGCTCGGGCCCAACTACAAAGAGGAATCATGGGGTGTCAGTCAGTAGCCTGGTCTATCCTATCGCCAGCCTCACTACCAAGTGACAATGTGTCAGGGCATAGTCATGCAGACCACTGGCATCCTAGGAAGCACATTGTTGCGTGTCTAGGCCCTAGTGGGCATTGAATACAACATGGTCTCTAGCCGTGGCATACCCTCCTCCATGTCCCATTTAATGCGATGTATCCTCGATCAGATGTGCCCCACTCTTGGACATGTTCAGCCACCAGGGCTCTTGGGGAAGGCATTGTTCTCATCCTTACTTGCAGTGTCCTTCAGCCACTTAGTTGTAAGGTGATTCCCTAACCTTCACTTGCCTTCCAGTTGCTCCCGCTGCCAGGCTTTATAGTCTTGCCCGACGTGGCTATTCTCTTGTCTTGGAACCCTGGCCTTCCTGTGCCCTGTGGGCTAAGCCGTTTGGCCCTAGCTAGCCTCAGGAATACCCTCCTCACAGTACCCTATGAATTTTCATAGCAGATAGGTGATAGGAATTCAAAACACTACCAGCACATTTCCCAGGAACACGTACCATTTGACCATTTGTCTCATCATCCATGCCGAAGGACCTTTGGGCTTCCAGCGTCTCATGAATTCCCAACGGTTGGGCTCGATCTGGTGCCTTACCACGTCTCACAAAGTGGATTGGCCCGTGGTTGTCACGCGTCCTTTACCACCTTATTATGTCTGTGTAGACCTGCGTCGATTGGGTTTCCTGAGGCCCGGCTGTCTTCTTCACACTCTTCCCAAAAGCTGGAGGTGGACTCCTACCTCAATTCCCTGAAGAGGTCATCTCAACAAACCCTCCCATCGGTCGGCCTTAGTTCAGCTGGATGGGGGGGAGGCTCACTAGGCGACTAGTGAGGGGGACCAAAATAACGAGGGGTCCAGGACGCACAAGGAGCCCCCCACCAGTTTCTCAATGCCTAAAGTGCCCGAACAGGAGGAGTGGGCCCCTGAGCAGGAGGAGCGGGTCTCTGAACAGTAGGAGGAGGTTGGTGCGTTAAAGGTCCTTGGCTCGGACTCATTTGAAGAGGACACACAGAGGTTGTCATGGCAGATGGGGTGTGCTGGCCCCTCCTCTCATGTCGGGGAAGGGCCCAGCTAGGCCACTGGCCTGGGTTTTGAGAAAGATCGAGCTGAAGCAATCGAGCTTCAGGCTCGAAGCTGTAGCCCCTCTTTGCCCATGTATGCTTCTTGTACTCTACTTATCATTTGAGCCTTTCTTTTTCCCCCTCTAACAGTTCCTCGCATTAAAGGCAGCAAAGCAGTTGGCAGGTATGGTCATCGAGAAGCACAAGGAGCATAAGAAGATGAATAGGGCACTCGAGTCCCTAGTTCATCTCAGCCACCATAAGCTCAACCAGGCGGGCCGAGAGCTGGATAGCCTCTCTGCACACAAAAAAGGGATAATCGATGAGGTCAAGGACATGAGGAAGTGAAACAAGCTCTTGAAGAAGGAATCCCAGAGGTGCAAGGCTAAAAAGAAGGCAGTGAAGCGAGAGTTGGTCAAGGCCAAGGAGGAAATTTCCCAGTGGCAATCGGAGTGCAAACGCCTCATAGATGCTCATACCGAGATCTCAAGGGATCTGAATAAGAGGGAGGCAAAGCTAAAGTTGGCCCAGAAGAGGTTTCTGAAGCTTCAGTGGGAGTGGATCTCGACTGCTAGGCAACACTCGAAGTTGCTGTTCAAGCACTTTGAACTCAATCGGGAGGTTCGACGCCGGAAGGGATAAGTGCAATGGGCCAAGATTGGGTCAATGCTCTTATGGCTGAGCTGGCCATGAAGTCAAACACCATCATGGCTCGAGATCTAGAGATCTCAGTCATGAAGTCTAGCCAAGAAGCTATCGTCAAGTACTTTAGGTAGATCAGGTCCTAGATTGCGAACACTCGGGCCATTCAGGATGCAGCCAGGGTGCACGGTTATAGGGAAGGCCTCGAATGGCTGCACGAATATCTGCGAGAGCATCCTGGGATGGATTTGCACACCTTGAGTCTGGCCTCCCTCCTTTCAGACCCCTTAGCACACGCCTTTGTTAAGAACTTCGAGAAGCTTGGGTTCCCTCTAAACCCTTCAGGTGCTCCTCGTCTTCCCCAATGATCGGGATTGTGTAGGCATTGAGCCCTCTCTTCTTCTTCTTCTTCTTCTTCTCTTTTTTAAATATGTAATCCTTTGGTTTCCTTGTAAAAATTTTTCCTTTGGCTTGTAACCCCAATTTGTATAAAAGAGATTTCCTTTCATTTGCTATGTATTTCTTTGACTCGCACTCGTTGTTTTCTTTTTGGCTAATTTTCTTTGTGGCCTCGAGGGTGGGGGCTTGGGATGCTTTAACTGGGGTGGCCATTAGGGTAGAGCTTGAGATGCTTCGGTCCCGGCCTCAACCTCGCAATGAGTCAAGGGACTCGACTTTGTTGAATGGGAGATCGGTGACTCTGAGGACTTGGCCTTCACCCATAGCGAGTCTAAGGACTCAAATTTTCTTGGAAATGAGGCTTCACAAGTTTAAGGACTTATATCCAAGTGGCCATGAGGGCAAAGCTAGAGATGCTCTATGATCGACCTCACCTCGTGGCGAGTTAATGGACTCGGCTTTGTTCAATGGGAGATCAGTGAGTCTAGGGACTTGGCCTTAACCTGTAGTGAGTCTAGGGACTTGTGCCCTAGTGTCCATAAGGGCAAATCTTGAGATGCTCTAGGCCCAGCCTTAACCCCACGACGAGTCTAGGGACTCGACTTTGTTGAACGGGAGGTCAATGAGTCTAAGGACTTGGCCTTAACCCGTGGCTAGTCTAGGGACTCGAATTTTCTTGGACATGAGGCTCGTCAAGTCTAAGGATGTGTATCTGAGTGGCCATGAAGGTGGAGCTCAAGATGCTTTGGGCTAGGCCTTATCCTACAGTGAGTCTAGAGACTCAGCTTTGTTGAACAAGAGACTGGTAAGTCTAAGGACTTGGCCATAACTTGTGGTGAGTCTAGGGACTCAAATTTTCTTGTACATGAGGCTCGACAAGTCAAGGGACTTGTACTCGAGTGGCTATGAAGGCAAAGCTCGCGATGCTACTAGCCCGGCCTCAATCCCGCAGCGAGTGTAGGGACATGACTTTGTTGAATGGAAGGTTGGTGAGTCTAGGGACTTGGCCTTCACCCATGTTGAGTCTAGGGACTCAGATTTTCCTTGTCACCAGGCTTGGCCAGTATAGAAACTTGTATCCAAATGGCCATGAGGGCAAAGTATGAGATGTTCCAGGCCTAAACTCAACCCTGCTGCGAGTCTAGGGACTCGACTTTGTTGAACGGGAGGTCGGCAAGTTTTGGGACTTGGCCTTAACCCTTAGCGAGTCTAGGGACTCAAAGTTTCTTCATCAAAAGGCCCGACAAGTATAGGAATTTGTATCTAAGTGGCCATGGAAGCAGAGCTCGAAATGCTCTAGGCTCGGCTTGAACCCCGCAGTGAGTCTAGGGAATCGATTTTGTTGAACAAGAGATTGGTGAGTCTAGGGACACAAATTTTATTGGTCATGAGGCTCGACAAGTCTAGTGACTTGTATTTGAATGACCATGAAGGTAGAGCTTGAGATGCTCCCGGCCTGATCTCAACCCCGCTGCGAGTCTAGCTAGGGATTTGGCTTTGTTGAACTGGAGGTCGGCGAGTCTAGGAACTTGGCCTTAACCCATGGCGAGCCCAGGGACTCAAATTTTCTTGGTCATGAGGCTTGGAAAATCTAGGGACTTATATCTGAATGGCCATGAGGGCAAAGTTTGAAATGCTTTAGGTCTGGCCTCAACCCCGCGTTGAATCTAGGGACTCAGTTTTGTTGAACGGGAGGTTGGTGAATCTATGGACTTGGCTTTAACCCATGGCAAGTCTAGGGACTCAAATTTTCTTGGTCACGAGGCTCAGAAAATCTAGGGACTTGTATTCGAGTGGCCATGAAGGCTGAGCTCGAGATGCTCTGAGCCAAGCCTAACCCCGTGGCAAGTCTAGGAATTCGGCTTTGTTGAACGAGAGGTCGGCAAGTCTAGAGACTTGGTCTTAACCAGTGGTGAGCCTAGGGACTCGATTTTTCTTGGTCATGAGCCTTGGCAAGTCTAGGGACTTATATCCGAGTGACCATAAGGGCAGAGCCCAAGATGCTCTAGGCCTAGCCTCAATCCCGCAATGAGTCTAAGGACTTGGCTTTGTTGAACAGTAGGTCGACGAGTCTAGAGACTTGGCCTTAACCCATGGCAAGTCTAGGGACTTGAATTTTCTTGGTCACGAGGCTCAGCAAGTCTAGGGTCTTGTATCCTAGTGGCCTTGAGGGCAGAGCTCAAGATGATCTGAGCCCGGGCTCAACCTCGCAGCGAGTCTAGTGACTTAACTTTGTTGAATAGGAGTTTAGTGAGTCTAGGGATTTGACCTTAAATTGTGGTGAGTTAGGGACTCAAATTTTCTTGGTCATGAGGCTCGACAAGTCTAGGAACTCGTATCTGAGTGGCCATAAGGTTAGAGCTCGAGATGCTCTAGGCCTGACCTGAACCCCGCGGTGAGTCTAGAGACTCGACTTTGTTGAACGAGAGTCTAAATTTGATGACAGAGAGTTCATGGCAGACATCCATACATTTTCATTCATTGGATAATTTTACAAGCACACGGAGTCTTTACAAGTTCATGGCAATTCGTTCATGGGTGACGCTTTCCATTCTTAGGCAAAATATTTCCTTAGGTGCTCAGCATTCCATGTGTGGGAGTGTTCATGGCCCTGACTGTTTTTAAGACGGTAGGAGCTGGGTTGGTGGCTTACGATTACCACAAATGGGCCTTTCCATCGCGATCCCAACTTCCCTTCATCCTAGGTAGTCACACCAGTCTGCTTCAGCACCAGATCGCTTACTTTAAAGGACCATGGCTTGACCCACTTGTTGAAGTATTGTTCTAACTTCCTTTTGTTATTTTTTGTTTACACAGTTGCCTCTTCCTGCCTTTCCTTCAAGAGGACCTAGCCTTCTTCTAATCTGTCGTTGTTGATGTCCTAGTTGAAGTGCTCAACTCAATATGTGCGTATCCCTACCTCTACGAGGATTACCATGTCGCTCCCGTTGGTGAGAGCAAAGGGTGTCTCCCTAGTGGGGGTCCTGATGGTTGTTCAGTATGCCCATAGTACACCCAGAACTTCTTCAGCCCGTCCTCCCTTGTGAGCTCTCAACTTCTTTTTAAGGGTGGATAGTAGAGTTTTGTTGGTCGCCTTGGCCTGGCCACTGGCTTGCGGGTGTCCCTGTGAGGAGTGCTTGACTTTGATCCCAAGCTCCGCGCACCATTCTCAGTAGTGCGAGCAATCAAATTGCTTCCCGTAGTCTGATATGAAGTTTTGACGAATGCCGAATCGGTAGACTATTGATCGTCACAGGAACTTCGTGATGGTCTAGGCGGTGATGGTTGTCAAGGCCTCTACTTTAATCTACTTTACCCCTCCTCTAGCTGTTGGGAATGGGCCGATCAAGTCCTGTTCCCACTGGACGAATGGAGAGGTTATCGAGGTCAGCTCCTCTGGGGGCAGTGCGGCACGGGCGCATGCTCTTGGTATTGTGGGCACTTATCTGCAAAGCTGTCCACATCTCGGAGAGAGTGGGGATAACAGTACCTAGTCTGGGTCACCCTTGCAACCAACACCCTTCTGCCTAATTGGTTTCTGTAGATTCTACAGATTTCCTTGTGAATCTCTGCTAGCATGTACTGGGCTTCGTCTAGTGAGAGGCACCTAAGGAGAGGTTTAGAGAAACCCCTTATGTACAGGACACCTCTTGACAAGGTGAATCTTGTAGCTTGGTTCCTAACTTTGCCTACTTTTTTTGAGTCTCATGGTAGCTTGGCTTCCTGCAAAAATTTCATGATGTCCATAGCCCACTCAGGGGATGTTGAGGTGATAACTGATACCTTGACCCCGATGGCTGAAATGTTGATCTTTCTGATTACAATGTGCTTTGGAAAGGGAAGCTCTTCCTGTCCTGACATGGCCTTCGCCAATCGGTCTGCCTTCTAGTTCTTTCCCCTTGGGACTTGTCTAATGTGAAACTATCAGAAGAGATCACGCTCATCGTAGACCAACTGGAGATATCTCCAGCTTCTCTCCCTTCGTGGAAAACTTTCCTAACACCTGACTGATGACTACTTAGGAGTTAGCTTGCACTTCAACCTCCTTAGCCCACAAATAGCCTAGTGACTGACTCCCCTACTAGCAGTGCTTCGTACTCAACCTCGTTGTTGGTTGCTTTGAAGGTGAGCTTTATGGCATAGTTGTGCTCTTCTCTATGTTTGGTCACTATGTGCACACCTACCTCTCCGCCAGCCTAGCAAGATGATCCGTCCTCGAAGACCTACCAGGGCTTTCCTTGGGGTGCAACTTGTATCTCTTCTAGGAAGTTTGTGAACTCGACAATGAAATCCGCCAGCACCTGCCCTTTAAATGTTGTATGAGGCAAGTACTCTATGTCAAACTCACTGAGCTTGATTTCCCACTTGGCGAGTCGGCTGGACGTATCTGACTTCTACAAGATTTTGGTGAGGGAGACATTGGTGAGCACTTTCATCAGATGGGCTTGGAAATATGGCCTTAGCCTTCTTGCAGCAATGACCATCGCAAATACCAACATCTCGGTCCATGGGTATCTGCCCTCTACCCCCACGGAATGCCCAGCTTGTATAGTAGACTGGCCGCTATCCTTCCTCCACCTCCCAGACCAATACTATGGACATGGTGTGTGGCGACACGATCAGATTCTCGCTTGGCTTAGTTTAATTGAGGAGTAGGTGGTGGGCTAGGTATCCCTTCAGCTTGGTGAATGCTTCGTTGTAGGGGGCATCTCACACCTGGGCCTTCCTCAAGACCTTGAAGAATGGGATCCAACGATTAGTTGACAGAGCGATGAAGCGGTTCAAGGCTACCACCAGACCGGCGAGCCTCTAGACATCATGAAGGTTGCTGGCCCCCCGCCGGGGTGGGGGGGGGGGGATCCTTACTAGAGCCTTAACATTCTTTGGATTGGCCTTGATTCCATGCTCGGAGATCATGAAACCAAAAAGCTTTCTCGACTCCACTCCAAAGGTGCACTGGTTGAGCTTCATTTAGTACCGTGGGGAAACCATGAAGGCTTCTTGAAGGTCCTATAAATGTTGCTTGGGCCGCTTGCTTTTCACTAGTAGGTCATCCACATACACCTCCATGTTTTGGCCAATCTATTGCTTGAACATTCAGTTGACTATCCGCTGGTAGGTGGCGTCGACATTCTTTAGGTAGAATGGCATGGCTTTATAGCAGTAGAGCCCTCAATCTGTGATGAAGGCTATCTTCTCTTTGTCGTTTGGGCTCATCCGGATTTTGTTATACCTGGAGTACACGTCCATGAAGCTGAGAAGCAGGTGCTTGGCAATCAAGTCCACTATCAAGTCGATGCATGATAGTGGGAAGTTGTCTTTTGGGCAAGCTTTGTTCAAGTCAGTGAAGTCAATGCACATCTACCATTTTCCACTTACCTTCTTCACAAGGACTACATTGGAGAGCCACTCGGGGTAGTGAGCCTCCCGAATGAACCCCACTGCTAGAAGATGGTCTACCTCTTCATCTATGGGTGCGTACTTCTCAACCCTGAAGCTTTGGTGTTTCTACTTGACTTTTCCAGTTGTCGGTTTCAAGCAGAGGTGATGCTCGATGATGGAGTTGTTGATCCCGAGCATCTCGTCATGACTCGAGGTGAATACATCCTAATGCTTGGTGAGGCACAGCTTTAGAGCTTGCCTTAGCTTAGGAACCGTTCGCTCGTGCCTTTGTTGATCTACCACAACCAGTTCTAAGGGCTCATTAGGCTTTGCCTATCGAAGTGCCTACTCATCCTGGACCTCCTCATCCCACTCAACCAAGACTGGCAGTGAAGGTGGCTCAGCTGCTTCTCCCACTTCCCCAATCATCTCAACTTCCTTGACTTCATGCCTTAGCTCCCGAGTGTAAAACTCCTGGGCAAGCACCTATTCACCGCGAACCTCCCACACTCCCAAATCCATGGGAAATTTCGTCTTGAGGTAGGTAGAGGTTACTGCCCTCAGATTATTCAGGGTCGAGCATCCAAGTATTGCGTTGTATAGAGAATGAGCTTTAACCACCAAGAAATTGGCCATGGTTGTTGAGGTCCTAGGGGCCTTCCTGGCCAAGACGGACAAAGTGATGGCTCCCATCAATAGGACAATATCGCCCGTTGTCGATCAAAACTCTCTGGGTCGTGAAGTTTGCGATCTGCATAGTCACAAACAGTGCATTGTTGTATGGATGGAGGATGCCTTCTTCATCCTTCTCATTGAAATTTATAGTGGCATTCCCAAACTATCTCTAGGCACTGGTGGAGACCTTTCCTTTCATGAACACCTCCTCATATCGTGCTCTTTGGGCGTGTGCCCTCCAAGCTGATGAGGTGGTTCCTCCTCCTGTGTGTCCCCCCACGATGGTGCGGATCTCCCCAACTAGGTTGTCCACCCTTACTAGGATCCTCCGAGCCTCCCTTCTTGCCCTTTGCCTCTTTGGGCTCACACTTCACTCATGCCTTAAACGGCCACCCTCATGCTGTTCCTGTTGGTTCTTTGTCCGCTACCACTAGTCCCATAGGTCTTCTAGCACTTCCTTCCTTCGCTTTAGGTTGTAACAGTCCTAAGGTGTTGTGCCGGTCCATCATATGGTAGGCACAATACTGGCTGCCCTCCTTGCCCCGCCTTGTTTCCCTTCGTGGGCTCTGGCGTGCTTCTCTTTCACTGCTATAATCATGTGTGTAATGGGCCCGCCAAGTGTTCGAGCCGATTATTCCCCCCTCTCCTCTCTTAACCTCTGGTGCTCCTTTCTTCTCTCCTTCGTTGTTGGGCCCTCCCTTTTATCCAATGGCCCTTTTATCAATTTGCTCTAGCTCAATCCGTCTCAGAGCCGTTAGGGCCTCAAGAGTATCTTTAGCGTTGATGAAGCCGTCTGCTCAATCCATAAACTCTCTTAGGCTTTTCAAGGTCCTCCACGCTATCTTGGCCATGAACGGGTTTCGAGGCCAAATCCTTCCCATTAAGGCCACCAGTGTGATCTTCTTATCCTGGTTGTCCATGGTCATGCACTCTCAATTGAACCAGGAAAGGTACAACTTCAGGCTCTCAACATCTCGCTGCTTCACCTTCAAGAGATAGGCAGCCGGGCACCTTCTCTTCCAACTTTCCATGAACTGCATCATGAAGAAGCGGGTAAGCTTGTTGAAGCTGTCTACAGTCCCAAACGACAAGGATATGAACTAGGCTTGTGCAGCTCCTTTCAAGGTCAATAGGAAAGCTCGGCAGGCGATCTCTCCCAGGAAGCCATGCAAGGTCATGTGGGCCTTGAACGTCTCCAAATGCTCTAACGGGTCATTGGACCCGTCTTACACCTTTATCTAAGGGCCTTTGAACTTGGGTGGGAGAGGCACATCCATAAACCCCGTGTTGTATGGTAGGTTGGTGCTAATGAGTAGATGATCCAAGGTGAACAATGTGCCCATCCTCTTAACCATCTCCACATACTTGTCTTCGAGCTCTCAAATTTCAAGGTGCATCTTGCGCCTTTCTTCCTCGGCCACGGCATTCCTAGAGAGACGTCGTGATTCGGCGTGCTTGTTGCCGCTTGGCTCTGTTCCTCCCGCCAGTTCTTCATTGATCTGCCTAAGTGCCACATTCTCTTGGCAAAGCTCTCCCATCTCCTCCATCAGCTTTTTTATCATGTCCCCAATCTCTGCAAGTCTCGCCTCCATCACTTCACCTTATTCTCCTTCTCTTTGCATGGTTTGGGACCACGTCGCTACCGGCATGCCAAGTACACTCTTCTATAAGAAAGATCCCATAGACAGTACCATTGTTGATGTCATGCTTCGTAACTCGAGCAATTCCAAAAAAGCCTGCAATCAAGAAGAAATATGGGATCCAGAGTGTATGGGGCACCTTCGATGCTAAAGTCAATGGGTGTTTTCTATGTAGAACCATGGAGAACAAAGTGTAAAACACCTGGAAGAAGAAGAAGTAGAAGTCATCCCCCTTTCCTCAATGGGGTTTAAAGTATTTATACCTGACTCGGCCCCAATTCGTACTTTGGTCAGTCCTACTGCCACCCTCACTACCAAGTGATAGTGTGTCAAGGCATAGTCGTGCCGACCATTGGCATCCTAGGAAGCACGTCGTTGCTTGTCTGGCCCCTAGTGGGCATTGAATGCGACGTGGTGTCTAGCCATGGTGTGCCCTCATCCGTGTCCCACATTGGGGCATTGAATGCGACGTGGTGTCTAGCCATGGTGTGCCCTCATCCATGTCCCATTTAATGTGGCGTGTCCTCGGTCAAGAGCACCCCACTCTTGGATGTGTTCAGTTTCGGGGGCTCTAGGAGCAGACATTATTCCCATCCTTGCTTGCAGGTTCCCGTCAGCCACTTGGGTGTCAAGTGATTCTTGACCGTGACATGCCCTCCAGTTGCTCCAGCTGCCAGGTTTTACAATTTGGTCTAGTGTGGCTCTTCTCTTGTCTTAGGCCCTGGGCCTTCCCATGCCCTGTACGCAGAGCCCGTTGGGCTCAGGCCGGCCTCGGGAATACCCCCTCACAAGGTCATAGGAATATCTTCACCAATTAATTATTAAGGAGAATAGTAAATGAAATTATTGCGACTAATTACATGATTTTATAAATGGCTCAAATCTGCCATGAAAAGTACTTATTCTATTACTCTTTATCGAGTGAATAATTTCAGGAGTTGCCTTAAAACCGATTTTGGTCTAGACATCATGGAAAGTTCTCATTTTTTTTTCTCTAGCTACCACTGCTAAAACTTGTCAAGAACTTCCCAGGCCAAACTATAAAGCTATATATATATATATACACATACTAGGGCAGCAATCGAGCCAAGCTAAGGTAGGTGTGAATTAAATGTTCAAGTTGAGGTGTGCATGGCTTGGGGGTCAACATTTTATTGAGGCACACCCACATGTAGTGATATGATATCTCTAGGTCTATTTGCAGTTTTATTGTGCTTGGAAGAGGTAGGCCAGCAATGCATGTATGCAAAGCTTGATACATCAATCATTTTCTTTAATTCTTTTTTTGTGGGTTATGGATTATTTGCTCTTCCTTCAATTCCTTAAAAGCTAACAACAACAGCTACTACTTTTATTAATATTGCAGCTTTTTGCTACGGATAATAAGCTTAGTGATCACTTACTCATGAACTACTGCTAATTAATTAATGTTGGTCTATAGCTCTTCTTTCTGTTGTTGTCTTCTATGATTAAAGGCTTTGAAAAAAAAAATAATAGTTGGTTGGTTAGCTTTCAAGTTAGTTCAAATTGTTTTTTTTTTAATTAACTTAGTGGGTCACATACAGAGGTCATTAACTTTTTGCATGCTCTTGTTAGAAGAGATCAAAAAGGAAGAAGAAAAAGAAGTTTCTGTCGAAGAAATGAAAAACAAGTTGATGAATGTGATGAGTGTGCGAAAGGTGAAGAACAGATAAGTGACTTGAGAGAATTACTTGAGACAGCACTGATGAAGAGAAGAAAAATGCTTTTCTCATTGAGTTTTTTATCTGTTGTATACAAACCTTTATATATAGAACATGTACATAAAGCATAAATGCCAAAAATAGAAAAAGAACAAAAGGGACCAATTCTGTCAATTGTACATAAAGAATGCTTTTTGTCTACTTTATTCCTAGCCAACTTTATCAAATAGTTGCTATGTCATGCTCCCACTATCACCCTTTGTTTCATATATTCTGATCATAACAGGTGCACTACCACAATGTACATTGTCTTATGCCTCACTTATCCCTTGGACACCAGCTTTATTCTGCGAGTTTTGGATAGTAGCTTCAGGCAGCAAGTTTTGGAAAGTAGCTTCATGCTGCTGGTTTATTAATGAACTTTGTGACTCCCCCTCAAGATGGGCATGGATGTTTAAGGTGCCCATCTTGGACAGTAGAAAATAAAAAGCATCAGCAAGGAGAGCCTTGGTGAATATGTCTACCAATTGAAACTTGAAAGCTATGTGCACAGGTGTAAGAACCTTAGATAATACATTTTCCCTAACAAAATGGCAATCTAATTCTATGTGTTTAGTTCTCTCATGGAGCACTAGGTTCTTGGTCAAGTGAATTGATGATTGACGGTCACAATACAAGAGTGTTGGCTTGGGATGGTTTATGCTAAAATCCTTGAGTAGAGAGATTAACCACACAACCTCACAACTGGTGTGAGCTAAGGCTCTATACTCTACCTCTGCAAAGGATCTAGAAATGGTGGCCTATTTCTTGGACTTCCAAATGATTAAGGAATCTCTAATGAAGATGCAAAAACCTATTATAGACCTTTTGGTCTCTAGGCAAGCTGCCCAGTCAAAGTCACTAAAGGCTTTTTAGGTGCACAATTGACTATGATGAGAGGAGGAGACCTTGTCATATGGAGCCTTTCACATACCTCAAAAATCTATAAGCTGCAACCATGTGAATCTAAGAAGGCTTGTCCATGAACTGGTTGAAGATGCTAACAGCATATGTGATATCTGGTTGAGTTATAGTTAAATAAATTAACCTTCCAATTAGTTTCTATTGGAGTGTTGACTGGTTTGCATCCAAGCAAACCAACATCTTCAAGGATTTCCAAGCTGTATTTCCATTGGCACAAGTGAATTCCCGAAATTGATCTTGCAATTTCCAAACCTAAGAGGTATTTTAGATTACCAAGGTCCTTAATCTTGAATTGAGAGTGGAGATATACCTTAATACTATCAACAATAGCCATGTTAGAACTTCCAATAATTATGTCATCAACATAAACTAACAATGCTACAAAACCTGATTTGTCATCCCTTGTAAACAATGAATAATCTGCTTTGGACTGTTGGAAACCAATTAAAATTAAGGAAGAGGAGAATTTTGAGTACCACTAGTGAGAGGCTTGCTTAAGTCCATAAAGGGACTTATGCAACTTACAAACCAATCTCCTATCTTTAGAGTGTGATGACTCCCCCTAAATTTGATACCCTGGAGGCAAGTCCATGTAGATTTTTTATCGAAATCTACATGGTGGAAGGCATTGTGTCATCCAATTGATACAAGTGCCACTTGTAGATAGCTGCCAATGTTAAGAAGAGTCAAACTGTTGTGAGCTTTGCTAATGGACTAAAGGTTTCTTGATAGTCAAATCCTTCTTTTTGTGTGTGACCTGTTGCGCCTAAACTTTGACTCAAACTAGTGAACCAAAAATTTAGTGCAGTTTTACCTACAAGTATATAGGTATTGTAGTACTTAACAGGATCGAATCCACAGGGATTGACTTATGTGATGAAGAAAATAAACTCAAACAAATAAAATAAATTACTAAAATGAACGTGCAATCGAATATAAAATAAAATTACTAAGATGAAGATTTGTGAAATAACTGAATAAAACTAAAATGATAAAATGAATTGATATGGAAAAAGACTAAGGTTTCGAGGATCCGTCTAATAATTTATAATATTGTTTCCGATCGATTTACTTCAATTAAACTAGAATAATGATTCCGTTTAATTGGAAGATTTAGCATTTAAGATCAAGAAAAAAAAAGTCACTAATGATTGAGCATGAACGATTGATGATTAAAACATTCACAAATCTATTTGAATATCACAGATATTCCTCAAGCATTCACTGTATTCGAAAATCACAATGAATCAAGATAAATATATAGATAATCAAAATATCTAATAATAAAATCTTTCAATGGATCAAGCTCACAAAATAAATTTTACGTTGATCCGAAAACAATGTTTAAATTATTAAACTTCACCTCTAACCTTAGTATGAAAATTTAGCCAATCATGTTCATCACAAGTGCTATAGAAATCAAAGAAATATTCTCCATTACGAAATTAAAATAAAATACACAAATCAACACTAGAAAAAACCCTCCAAAGAGAACAAAGATGTAGAGAAGATAGAGCTAAAAACTCCCTCAAACTGAAACCATCCTCTTGAAAAGTAAGGACACACCCATCCGTAAGTCCCCCAGTGTCTGCCAAAAAAATAATATTCTGCCAAAAAAATAGCTCCAGTGTCTCCTCCTAAAATCTGGACGAAGAAAAACGCGTTCCCTCCTCCACTCGATTATTTTTTAGCTCTTCACATCTCCGTTCAGTTGAAATCCATAGCAGAAAAGAACCCCTTCAGTCCGTGCCTTCCCAGCTTCTCACGTTCCCACCGACTGAACAATGTAAAACCAATCCAGGTCCCAGACCTCCAACCGACACCTCTAGCAAAATAAATTCATTCCCCACCTGCCGACTTCCTCTAAGAAACCAATCCCAGACCGACACTCTCAACTCCAAACGTCCTTCTCTACTCAGCCAAATAAATCCCAACCGACTCTCCCTCCACCCGTCCAAGAACAAAGCAAACAATATATATATATATATATAGCCGCCTCAAGTCTTAGACGCTAGACGTGAACTCCCCTGTCCATAAATTTCATCCAATCTTTCCCTCAATCAACGTAAAAGTCAAGCCAAATAATCAACAAGCTGCCGCCTCAAGCCTTACGTTCACACTCCCACGTCCATTCCTCAGAAAAAAATATATTCCCCCCAATGAAACTGACACCCTCTCAAAATAATCAATAATAATCCACCGACTTCGGTCTCTTTTTCTTTTTCACGTCTAAATTCATTTCTCCCCATAAACGTCAAAATTAGCCGAAAACCAGCCTCACATTTCTTCCTTTTCATCCGCTTTCCTTAGATGCAGCTTCTTTTCTTTTCTTTTTCAAACCTTCACCGTAATTCAGCCCCCTTATATGACTTTAACGTTGCATGTGCTATCCACCGAAAACCATTTTCTTCTTACACTTTCAACTTGTCTCTGTGATTCATTCTCACCGAAAATTATTTTACGTTCAAAGTCATCTTTGTGTTTATTTTTTCAGCTGCCCAAGTACACTACCTCCTTCCTTCTCTTTGTCTTATCTTCTGCATGTTTCTTTGTATTTCCTCTCAAATAGCATGTGCTTTTGGTCAAATGTTTCAACCGGATCCCATGTGAATTTTATTTAAGCTGAAAATAAGGAGATAAAAATAACACTCAAACATAAATTAAAATGAAAAATAGATTATCAAAAATATGTTATATATGTGAGGAAATATTGTCCAATTAAATCATAGTTATTTAAGCATAAACATGATATCAATCAATTAAAAATCACAACTCGTATTTATGCTTATTAATCATTTTTTCATCTAAAACCAATAATAGTGTCACGAAGAATTTAAAATACATTGGTTTTAAATAGCTAAAATATGCAATATTTCAGTTCAATCATGACCCTTAGCCACTAATTTGGCTTTAGTCCTTTCTAAGGTCCCATAAGATTTTAACTTCACCTTATACACATATTTGCACCCAACAGTGGACTTACCAAGAGGGAGAGTAGTGACAGTCCAAGTTCCATTGTTTTCTAAAGCTGTTAATTCTAAGTTCATTGCCTCTTGGCAATGTGGAAACTTCATAGCTTCTTGTTAACTTTTTGGCTCATGCAAAAGGGATGAGGAAATGGCATAAGACCTATGCGTGGGTGACAATTTTGTGTAGGTCAAGTGTTGATGTAGGCGATGAGCGGTTGAGGTAGGATAAGTTGGGAAAGGATCAGTGATGGTGGCAAGTTGACAGTGATAGTCTTATAGGTAGGTGAATTGCCATCTAACTCAATATGACCTTCTAAAAGGAGTGACATGCACTGACTCATTACGAAAAGGTGATGAATGAGGGGTTTGAGATGAGGGTGTATAAGGCTGAGTAGTTGGGGACTGTTCAAGTGATGGGGAGTTGTTGTCAAGTGAATTAGGTGATGACATATCTGTATGAGTGTCTGAGTGTAGGACAGTTTTAGGATAGGAAAAAGTGGAGTCTGATAGTGGTGAAGGAAGGACTAAACTAGGTGGGGGAATGGAATGGATGGTGTTACAGCCAAGATTTTGAAAAGGGAAGGTGGACTCAAAGAAAATGACATCCCTGGAAATAAAACAAGAATGATTCTCTAATTCATATAATTTATATCCCTTGACACCATCTGGGTAGCCAAGAAAGATGCACCTCTTGACTCTAGGACTTAGTTTGGTTCAGTTATGCTTGAGGGTAGATGCAAAACAAAGGCATCCAAATACCCTTAGATGTGTGTATGATGGCACTGCTAAGAATAGGACCTCAAAGGGGTACTTATTGTTCAAGGTAGGAGTAGGTATTTTGTTAATAAGGTGGGTGGTTGTAATGATAGCATCCCCCCAAACAGGGAAGCTTGAAATATGAGAGCCTTAGCCACGCATAGGATGAGTTGATGTTTTCTCTCAACCAGCCCATTCTATTGAGGGGTATAAACACATGTCTTTTAGTGCAAAATTCCATTGGAATTGTAGAAAATGGGCAGTTCGAATTCCAGTCTATTGTTAGACCTGATTTGTTTTATTTTGGCATTGAATTGAGTGTTGATCATGTGAACAAAATTCTACAAAAGGGTCATTGTCTCAGATTTTAATTTCATCAAATAAACCCAAGTGACCCGAGAGTGATCATCAACTATAATTAAGAAATAATGATGACCCTAGATTGATGCTTGTGAATAAGGCCCCCAAATGTATAATGAACCAGTTCAAAATGAGCTAAGATGCAAGAGGTACTTAGATTGAATGATTTTCTTTTCTGTTTAGCCAAATGACAAATGGTACATTTCATATTTTTGTTACTTTTTACATTGGGAACTGATTGAGCTGAAATATTGCATATTTTATATATTTAAAACCAATGTATTTTAAATGATTCGTGACATTATTATTGGTTTTAGATGCAAAAATTGTTAATAAGCATAAATACGAATTGTATTTTTTAATTGATTAATATCATCTTTATGCTTAATTTTATAACTATGATTTAATTGGACAATATTTCCTCACATATATAACATATTTTTGATAATCTATTTTTCCTTTTAATTTATTTTTGAGTGTTATTTTTCTCTCCTTATTTTCAGCTTAAATAAAATTCACATGGGATCCGGTTTGAACTTTTGACAAAAAGCGCATGCTAATTGAGAGGAAATATAAAGAAACATGCAAAAGATAAGACAAAGAGAAGGAAGGAAGCGGTGGACTTGGGCAGCTGAAAAAGACACAAAATGAAGATGACTTTGAACGTAAAAGAACTTTCGGCAGGAAGGAATCACAGAGACACGTTGAAAGTGGGGACGTTTTTACGTAAAGAAGAAAAAAAAAACTAGTTTTCGGTGGACAGCACATAAAACATGAAAGGAGGATTAAGGGGAGTATGGGAGGCGAAACGTGAAAGTCATAGAAGGGGGGCTGAAAGTCAAGGAGCAGTTTTCATGCTGAGAATGACGGACGAACTGAAACAGTGACTGCTATTTTTCGTTTGGACCAGAGGAAAGGAGTTGGGAGTTCATGGGGTTACAGTGAGAACTGAGCTACGAACTGAGCTACTGACTTAGAGAGAGAGAGAGAGAGAGAGAGAGAGAGATTGGGGCATCTGGTTTGACTTTTGGTGGAGAGAGGAACGACGGGAGGTTGCTGGACACTCTTGTTCTTTTACGGGAAAAAAAAAAAAAAAAGCAAGAGAAATGAATGGAGGAAAAAGGTGACGAGAGTTTTTATTTCTTTTCCTCCGAAGGAACACTGGACCGAACGTAAAGGGAGTATTTTTTGTTTGATGCTCTAATCTTCTCTTTACTTTCGTTATATTTATCAGTTATTTCTCTACTATTTTCTTGTACTTTATTTTAGTATTATCATGGAGAACATTTATTTAATTTCTATAGCACTTATGATGAACATGATTGGCTAAATTTTCATACTAAGGTTAGAGGTGAAGTTTAATAATTTCAATATTGTTTTCGGATTGACATTGGAATTTCTATTATAAGCTTGATTGATTGAAGGATTTTATTATTGGATATTTTGATTATCTATATATTTATCTTGATTCATTGTGATTTTCGAATACAGTGAATGCTTGAAGAATCCCTGTGATATTCAAATAGATTTGTGAATGTTTTAATCATAAATCGTTCATGCTTAATCATTAGTGATTATTTTTCTTGACCTTAAATGCTAAATCTTTCAATTAAACAGAATCATTATTCTAGTTTAATTGAAATAAATTGATCGGAAACAATATTCTAAATTATTATATGGATCCTCGAAACCTTAATCTTTCTCCATATCAATTTATTTTATCATTTTGGTTTTATTCCATTATTTCAAAAATCTTCATCTCAGTAATTTTATTTTATATTCGATCGCACGTTTCTTTTAGTATTTTCTTTTCATTGTTTGAGTTTATTTTCTTTATCACATAAGTACATCCATGTGGATTCGACCCTGTGAGGTACTACAACACCTGTATACTTGCAGGTAAAACTGCACTAAATTTTTTGTTCATTAGTTTGATCAAAGTTTAGGTGCAACAAGTTTTTAGCACCGCTGCCGGAGATTGCAACGTGTGATAATATTTTTTTTTTAAGAAAAAAAAAATATTTTAGTAATCTTTTGCTTACTTTCTCGTTTTTTTTTTTTACAGGTACAATTTTTGTTATTTTGACAGGAAATGGGTCAAGTAACATTGCCTTCACATTCATATCATTTGGTAATCTCGTTCCAATTTTATTTTATTTTATTTTTTTTACTTTTTTGCTTGTTTTGCATTCAGTTTTTAGAATAGAAGATTTTAGGTGGTGCATATGCATTAAATAATTTTGAGACATGTCCATATCTTTTAGTTTTTGAATGTGCTTGAGCCTCTATGATGAATGATCTCGTGGCAACGTGATCAAACTGGTAGATTGAGAAAAGAAGAAATTATTTTAAAAGAATTGGTTGATAAGTCGTCTGGTGATTCCAAAAAATCTCATTCTAATACCATGGCTGACAATCATAGTGTTCATGACGAACTCGAAAATGAGGAGGCACAAAATAATCCACCAATGAGAACTTTGCGCGAGTATTTGCAACCAACAATGACAAGTACTCCATCTTGCATGATTTTTCTTATGAATATGGGAAATTTTGATTTAAAACTGGGAGTAATTCAATTACTTCCCAAGTTTCATGGCTTAGACTCAGAAAGTCCTTATTTCCATTTGAAAGAATTTGAAGAGGTTTGTGCAACTTTACAAACCCAAACTATCAATGATGATTAAAGTTGTTTCCACTCTCTTTGAAAGAAAAAGCTAAAAATTGGTTGAATTCCTTGAGACCAAGATCTATTAGCACATGGCAAAACATACAAAGAGGATTTTTGAAAAAGTTTTTTCCTACTCATAGGACCAACACTCTTCGCAGAAACATTATGAATTTTTCTAAAAAAAAAAAATGAAACATTTTTTCAGTGTTGGGAGTGTTTTAAATAATTATTACTAACTTTCTCACATCATGGCTATGAGACTTGGCGCACCATTAGTTTTTTCTATGAAGGTTTAACATCTCAAATGCGCCAATTTGTAAAAATGATGTTTAATGGTGAATTTTTAAATAAAGATTCTGATGATGATTGGGACTATTTTGACCAATTGGCTGAAAATGCCTAATCTTGGGATAGCACAGATCGTTCTGATTAGTCAAATAAGACCAAACTCAATACCATGTCTCAAGAGGGTATGTATGTCCTTAAAGGAAATGATAATGTGAATGCTAGGATAACAAGTTTGACAAGAAAAATCGAGGCCATGGAACTTAGGAAGGTAAATTCGGCTAAGGCCATTGAAAAAGAAGAAGAGAATTGTGGCATATGTGAGATTAGTGGACACCTAACTCAGGATTGTCCACAATCCCCACTTTTAAAGAGGTGTTGCACGAACAAGCAAATGTCATGAATTCTTATAGGAGACCATTTTCTTCCCCTTATTCGGAACCCCAACTTTAGTTGGAGGAACGAGTCCAATTCAAATCAAAATCCTCAAGGGCGTTCTTCTTCTACTACTAATGTGCCTCCACATAAGAAAACCCTTGAGGAGACATTACAAACTTTTATGCAGAGGCAAGCCAATATTAACACTCAGACAATGTAGGCCATTATTGAGATGAGAAGTTCTATTAGCGACTTGACCTCCGCATTGCACGCTCAAGAAAAGGGTAAGTTTCCTACTCAACCTCAGCCGAATCCCAGAGGGAAATTTGAGGTAAGAAATTCAAATTCTTCTTATTCAAAATTTGAACTTGACAAGGTCGAGCTAGATATGCCTATGAAAGCCCCAATACCTGCCCCATCTCCCCAAAGGTTGCAACATTCTCACAAGTTGGTTCAAAATGCTGATATTCTTGAAATTTTCAACAAGTAAAAATCAACATTCCTTTTTTGGATGCAATTAAACAGATTCCATCGTATGCTAAATTTTTGAAAGATTTGTGTACAGTGAAGCGTACGATGAAATAGCAAAAGAAAGCTTTCCTCAATGAGCAGATAAGCGTCATCCTTCAGAACAATTTTCCTCCAAAGTACAAAGACCCAGGTTGTCCAACAATTTCCTGCGTGATTGGAAATTTTTAATTTGAAAAAGCTTTACTTGACCTTGGAGCCAGTGTTAACCTTCTACCCTACTCGGTATATGAGCAATTGGATCTTGGTGAACTTAAACCCACCAAGGTAACACTCCAACTTGCTGACCGTTCAATTAAAATACTGAGAGGGATAGTTGAGGATGTGTTAGTGCAAGTAGGAAAATTTTATTTCCCAGTGGATTTCATTGTTTTTGACACAGAACCTGTCTTTGATGTTTGCACTCAAATTCCTATAATTTTGGTTAGGCCATTCCTTGCGACCTCAAATGCTTTAATAAATTGTAGGAGTGGTGTGATGATAATTTCTTTTGGCAACATGACTTTGGAGTTGAATATTTTCAATATTTGTAAACAACCTGGCGATGATGATGATGTGCATGAAGTAAATTTGATCCAAACTCTTGCGCAAAATAAATTTGATTTGTCAATTCTTTCTAACCCCCTTGAGGCTTGTTTGGTTCATGGTAAAAATTTTGATGATGATTATGTGCTTGCATCTATGAATTTTTTGCTACTCATTCCTTGCCAAATTCATCAGTCTGATTCTATCAAAGCATCTCTCAACCCCAGTTGACAGCATAGGCGAAGCCCATCAAGGAGAGCTCTACATTCCGCAACATTATTAGTAGCATTACCATAATTATGAGCAAAACCCGCCACTACTCCACCATGAGCATCACGAATAATCCCTCCCCCACCTGAAATACCCGGATTACCGCAAGAACCTCCATCAACATTTAACTTAACCTACCCACCCTCCAGTGGTTGCCATGCAATTAATTTTACTTTTCTTGTGACAACTGGAACAATTGGACAATCAAGATCCTCCAAAATTACCCGATCCATGGGGCCTTGGCACCAAAAGCGTTTTAACTTGCTTGACATTTCAGCAATTAACATTTTAATGGATCTAATAATAGCATCTGTATTAAAGTTCATACCTTCCATTCTAGCCGCACATCGAGCTCTCCATAGAACCCAGGAGATAGCAATAGTGAGAGCCCCCCGGATCCATCCAGCTTGCTAGACATGGAAGCCTGTCTCCACCAAAAACTCATCATGCCCTCCCAATTTCGGATTGGAGGAACTCTCAGTCTACAAGAAGTTGCAAAGAATTGCCAAATTTTCTGAGCACCAGCTCCTCCACATAAAATATGATTCAAAGTTTCCATTTGTGACTGTTCACAACATTCACATTTGGAAACAACTGGTATGCCTTAATTCTGAATTATGCCGTCTACCGGAATAGCGTGCTTCTTAGCTCACCAAACAAAGAAAGACATCTTCTATGGAACCCAATTTTTCCACAGCCATTTCTTCCATGCACAACTCTCACCTTGTTTCCTCACCATATGCCAAGCAGATTTGGTGCTAAATATTCCATTAACTATGGGCTACCATACACATACGTCCCTTCCGGTTCTCAACTTAATACCCGCATCATGAATTTTGGCAAGGTATTCCTCCGGAACAAGTTCCCTCAAGATGTGATCAATTGGACCTACCTCTTAAACCACATCCGCCACCTGTAAGTTAAGCCACCCCACAACAGGGACATGAGAAATAAGAGGACCATTTCCAAAACCGAGATCCAGTCCTACATTGACTCACAGAAAAAACATGAGAATTCCCAATTTATTTGGAAGTGAAAAAATTGGACCACAAAGACTTTTCATGAGTAATTTTCCACGCAAACTTCATAAGTAAAGATGCTTGCACCTCGTGCAAATCCCGAATACCCAAACTTCCCTCATCCACCGGCATACAAATTTTACGCCAAGATATCCACTTTCTTTTTTTGAACTCCAACTCCGAGCCCCACAAGAAATTCGAGAAAATTCTCTTAATCTTCGATAGCACTCCTTTCGGTAAATTCAAGATGGAGAGCATATGTATAGGCATGCTATTCAACACATGCTTAATAAGAACAATTTTACCTCCGAAAGAAAGCAGCTTACTCTTCCACCCTGCCAATTTCTTCTGGATTTTCAGCAACAGAGGATCAAATGCTTGGATGGTTACTAGACCCACAATCAAAGGAACTCCCAAGTACGTACAAGGCCAACTACCTTCCACAAAACCCGAGATCATCTTCAACTCACTTTTAAGGCCAACCAAAATAGAGGAGGAAAAATACATTGAAGATTTACTCAGATTAATCAATTGACCAAACATCAATTCATATCTATGTAATACCTCCATAAGACATCGAATACACAATTTAGTCCCATTAGCAAAAATCAGAATATCATCCGCATATAATAAATGAGATATCAAAGGACCTCCACCCGGATGGAACGGCTTGATTCAACCCAATCCAAACTCTCTATGGAGCATACGAGAAAGTATCTCCTCTGATAAAATAAATAAATAAGGAGAAAGATGATCACCTTGTCAAAGCCCACGTGACGGCTTGAAAAAACCTTTGGCGCACCCATTCAATACAACTGAGTAATAAGGGAAGGATATAGTATTAAAAACAAGACTTCGCCACTTCTCAGAAAAACCCAACCAACGAATAACTTCCAGAAGAAAGCTCCAGTTAACTCGACATAAGCTTTGGCCATATCAATTTTCAACAACATTTGACCATATCCTTAAAATTTTGGAAACAAATTTAAAAAAAATATTCTAGGGTAAAAATGACAATCATTTGACTTTTAAAGATTTTGAAAGTTGTAATTATTTTAAAGTTGTATAAATGTTTTCGCCTATTGATAGCCTTTTTAAAATTTGAACTACATTTTGGATTATCCATAAAAGCACGTTTAAGAAAAAGCATAAAAAACATACTTTTTATCTCATTTGAGATTAAAAAATACTTTAATATGTAACACCCAATCAACTAAAATTTTTCATTAAAGAGCTTTTAAGGCTATTTAAGCACTTTTTAAGACTTCTAATGCAACCAAAGAGACATGTCTACGACTAGTAACTAAAATTGTTTCTTTATTCACTTGCCAATCTCTGCATTTTATTAATTGGGTTTATGTTGCCTTTCCCTTCCAATCGAGTGTCTTGTAATGCATCATTTCTAATTGCCTCATTTTAGCTTTGAAATTGATTTAGATAGTTTGAAATACTTGAAATATATGGTTCTAGATGATGGAACTGGGTTGTATTGGTAGATTGCCTGGAGATGAGTTAGATGCTAGGTTATATTGTGGGTTGATATTTCTTGCAATTGTACAACTATTCTCTTAATCATGGTGTGAAGCCCAAAATATTCATGTGTGTAGGTGCTTTCCTTTAAGTGAAAATTTGAGCCCAAGTGGCTTATTATGGTTTATTTGGTTGTGAGTGCTGTGGGGCCAAATCTAGGCTATGAAGGAGGAAGAAATCAAGCCCAGCTCGTGTGCTCTGAGCCTTTAAAATTGGACCCAACCCAGCCCCTTATCCCTTAAAACTACATCGTTTTTGGCATGTGAAACTAGAAAATTTTCTCCCCACTTTTTTTTCCAGGTGCTACACACTCCCCTCTTTCTTTTTCTTTCTTTTATTTTCTTATTTTCTTCTTCTTCTTCTTCCTCCTCCCTCTTGCAACCCTTGAACTGCCGCCACCCATGTCGCCTTTGCGCCACCGCCATAAGTCTTTCAAGCTTTGGCCACCGCCCTCATTTGCCTCCACCTCCCCTTCCACCAATCCGAACCTCCCAATTTGCCAACCCACGCACCACTTGAGCTTATTGTCTGCTCGCTACCTTTGCAAGCCAATCATTGCAGACCAAGTGTGCAACGCTAGGCTTCCTCTCACCGTCCTACACCACCAATTGCAACCACGACTATGTTCACCGAGCCCCAACCCACGTCCTATAAATAAGCCATGCCTCCCTTACTCGAAACTCACATCCAAGCCTCTTAGCCTCCCTCAAGCCTCCTCCTGTCATCTTCCCATTCTTTTGATCTACGATTCTGTAGCTTTTAGGAAAGATTTTCTATAGCGCTGTCGTGAGCCATCATTCCCAGTCATGTTCTAGTTAGGGCTGAAAACCGACCAGCCGGTTTTGGTTTTATGCCTAAACCGAAACCGACTGGTCCTTCACAAAAATCTGCATCAACCGGCCGAAACCGACCGTGCTGGGGGGAGAAAATTGGCATGTTCCTTTGCCGGCCTGTTTCGGTCGGTTCACATGTTTGGGTCGTGGGTTTTGGGCCCGGTTTTGGGCCCTGTTTTGGACCTTTTATCCAATACATGTTTGGGCTTTTATATATATATATATATATATATTTCCTGAATTCATCATCCAACATCTTTTTAATTTTTTGTTCTTAACTAATAATTCAATTCATCATCCAAGATCTTGTAAATTCATCATTCATCATATTATAAATAAATAAAAATAATGAATAACCAAAGCATTCATCATATTAACTAACTAATTACTATATTACTTACTACATAATTAAAAATAAATAAAAACAACTTCACTAGATATTTAGTATTACATATTACAAATTTGAAAAACAAGCCAAATTGTCTTAAGCATAGCAAAAATGCAAGTAAAAAAATAACATAAATAAATGAAAACAAATTGTCTTAAAGACTTAAACATAGCAACAATGCAAAAAATTAAGAATATCGATCTTCAAGTTCACTCATTATTGCTTCAAGCCTTCAATCTTCAATCGTCAATACTTGTCACGATCGATTGTGCGATCAACTCTATAAGAATAAATAAGAATAAAATATCAAATGTTAGTGAATTCATATTATGAAAAATATGCAAAATTAAATTACAATGAAAACAAAGAAAACATTACCCGATTCTACTACAAAGCTCTCCACATTATCCATAGCCTCTCGGATATCAATGTGTGTTACCGGATGCCTTAACCAATTTTGAGTGCAAATAAGTGCCTCAACAGTTCTCGGAGCCAACGAACTCTGAAAAGGATCAAGCACACGACCTCCGTGCTAAATGCTGACTCGGATTCAACTGTGGAAACAGGTATGGCTAATAAGTCTCGTGCAATCCTCGCAAGTATAGGATAGTTAGCCTCATTTATTTTCCACCAAGTCAACAAGTCAAACGATTCACTGAGTGCCTCATAACCATCTGATAAATATCGATCCACTTCAGTTTTGGAAATATTAGATCCCATGGCGGAAGATGCCCTATACCACTCCTTGAACCATTTGGTCTCACGTTTGCCATCACCTTCATTCATGGATCTAGATGTTGGAGGGGGTTGAGAAACTGGAGTACTCGTGGTGGAACCGGCATTATACTTTGCATACAAATATGGTAATACCTGTCTCACATTCGAAACCAACTCCTCAGCACGAAACTCATCATGGATTTTCTTCAAATGGAAAGTAAGAAGTCCTAACTTGTTTTGTGGATCAAGCACAACAGCAATTAACATAAATAAGTTCATCCTATCTAATGACCCCCAATACTTATCATATTTGGTTCTCATGTTTATGGCCATACTCCTCAAACAAGTATTAGTACTCTCACTCAGCATAATCAATTCAGTTTGGAGATCACAAATCTCTAAAAAACTGGTGTTGGCTGTCACATATAAAGATCCAGAAAATCTAGTAGTGGCTTCATAAAACATCTCCAAAAACTTTACAAACACCCGCACTGTCTCCCATTCTGTAGCTTTAGGAGGTCCTATGTGCCCATCATCAAAGTAAGAGAGGAAATTATAATCCTCACTCTCAATCCACCTGAAAGCCTTCTCAAACTTCTCAGCTGCCTCCAACATCAAATAGGTTAAGTTCCATCGTGTCTGTACATCAAGACACAACATTTTCTTACAATCAATTTTTTCTTTTTCTACACATCTCTTAAACTTCTCTAATCTTGCGGGGGATGAACGCACATATCTCACTGCATTTCTAACCATTGTAATTGCATCATTGCACTCCTTCAAACCCTCACTCACAATAAGATTCAATATATGAGCACAATATCTCATGTGCATATACTTACCCCCCAACAAATTCCCTGTCAAAAACTATTTCAAATAGGAAATTGCAATATCATTCGAGCTTGCATTATCAACAGTTACAGTAAATATTCTATCAATACCCCAATCAAGCAAGCACGACTCAACATATCTTCCAATGGTATCCCCTCGATGATTAGGGATTAAACAAAAATTAATTATTTTTTTCTGCAATTTCTAATTCTTATCAATGAAAAGTGCAGTCAGACACATATAATTCAAATTCTGTACTGATGTCCATGTATCTGTCGTCAAGGAAATCCTCATGCCACCATCTCTAAACACTTTTTTAAGTTTTCCCTTTTCTACTTCATACAACTTCATATAATCTCTTGCAACTGTGACACGACATAGAACTTTAAACCGGGGTTCAAGAGACCAAGCAAATTTTCTAAATCCCTGTCCTTCAACAACCCTAAATGGCATTTCATCAACAATTACCATTTCTGCAATAGCCAACCTCGCAATCTCTTCACTAAATTTATGGGTTACAAGAGTCCTTAATGTACTACCGTCACTCTCTCTAACCCCCTCCTCAGGTGATACCCCACCTGTCAATGTTTTTTTATACCTATCTAAAGGTCCACGTTTATGAGGATTTTTACGACATGAAGGCAAATGATTTTGCATCGTTGAAGTTCCGTTCCTCTTTGAGTGGCAAGCGTACATCTTGCCACAATAATTACATTTAGCTTTTGGATCATCTACAGGACAACCATCCACCTTCATAAAATGATCCCATACAATCGACTTGTCCGTCCCTTTCCATTTCTTAGGTAATGGACAAGTACTACTAGTAGGGGCACTAGGGGGTTTTGAAACATTGGTCTCTCTCACATCTTCTTCCAAATTAATGGTTGGTTGAGTTTCATTTGTATCAACATCAATAGGAGACGAAGAAGAATCCATCTAAATTATAAAACAAAATATAAATGTTATACAACATCACAAATTTGAAAATTGGCAAACATAACACAAAATATCCCAGCAGCTAGTTTGCAACATGGCAAACATCACAAGTCTAAGACTCTAATCTAAGTTGTTCACTCATCTTCTCTCAATTTATATAAATAATTAACAAGTCCTAAGTTCTAACAGATTATATATTAACAAATTATATATATATACACAACAGATTATATAAGTTAATATATAACAAAGTATATATATATATATAACAGATTATAATTCATATATATATATATAACAGATTATATTTATACATTATATATATACACATTATACGCATTATAACAGTAAGCATATAACAAATTATATATATATACTAATTACAATTTATGCTAAGCATAAAACAGATTATATAATATATATAACAGATTATATTACAATTATATAATATATATAACAGATTATAATTTATAATTATATATATAAAACAGATTATATATATAATATATATAACAGAAAACAGATTATATAATATATATATATAACAGAAAATAGATTATATAATATATATATATATATAACAGATTATATAATATATAGTATACACTAAGAAGTAAGAAGAAATTGAAGAATACTCACAGAGACCGGCTTGCGAGGGAGTCACGGAGTGAACTGGTTCAGCTCTGCGGTGGTTCACCGGTTCAGCTCTGCGGCGCCATTCAACGGAGACCGTCATGGAGTGAGAGACTTGGAGAGAGAGAGAGAGAGAGAGAGAGAGAGAGAGAGAGAGAATCCGGGGGGGGGGCGGCAGAAGAGAATAGGGAGAGGGAAGGGGGAAAATGGGAACGGGAAGGGTAATAACCCTAACCCATTGCCAACCAAACGGCGCCGTCCCACTTTTTTTTTTTTTTGTTACTCATTTAAAAAAATGACGCCGTTTCATATGAAACGGCGTAGTTTTTATATAAGATATATATTAAATATATACGGTCGGTCGGTTTACCGGTTTTCTATGTGGGTGAACGGGGACCGAGCCTACAGTGATCGGTTTCTATTTATTTCTACCGCCGGCCGACCAGTTCTTCGTCGGTTCCAGCGTCCGGTGGTCGGTTGCCGTTGGTGGAGGTCGGTTCGCCGGTTTCTTGTACACCCCTAGTTCTAGTGGCCGTTCGACCACACCCTCACCTTCCCCTTCCCATTCCCGACCTCATTCTCTCTTGATTTCACCCAACTCGTGAGCTAAGGCTCACTTTAGGCACTACTCCACTGCCCTCCATAGCCAAAAATTACCTCCTCCACCCTTTGTCACGTTAAATTTGTCACCCTTTAATTTTTCCTAGTTGTAGATCTCCTTTAATTTGTCTAGATCCGCCCCTGTCACCATGCACCAACACTGCCGAAGTCGTGCTCTTGCCCTCTAGGCGCCACAACACGTGCACACTCACAATTTTCTCTTCATCCGAGAGGAATACTTTAAGTGGGCATGCTTTATCATCCAGAATTACAATTCTGTGTTGTAAGTAAATTCTCAGATTGACCCTTGAAATACTAACATGGAATAAGTTATTATCTGAATGCTATTGTAGTCTAGTTGTGAATGAAAAGATGTCGGGGACCTTGTGAAGCGTTGGGATATAATATTGTAGTTGGTGTTGGGATTGTTGTCCATGGACCGGGCGAAGCGTTGTTTCATTTAAACAAAACGACGCCATTTCATATGAAACGACGTCGTTTTTATATAAGATATATATTAAAAATATATACGGTCGGTCGGTTTACCGGTTTTCTGTGTGGGCGTACCGGGACCGAGCCTACCGTGATCGGTTTCTATCTATTTCTACCGCCGGCCGACCGGTTCTTCGTCGGTTCTGGCGTCCGGTGGTCGGTTGCCGTCGGTGGAGGTCGGTTCGCCGGTTTCTTGTACACCCCTAGTTCTAGTGGCCGTTCGACCACACCCTCACCTTCCCCTTCCCATTCCCGACCTCATTCTCTCTTGATTTCACCCAACTCGTGAGCTAAGGCTCACTTTAGGCACTACTCCACTGCCCTCCATAGCCAAAAATTACCTCCTCCACCCTTTGTCATGTTAAATTTGTCACCCTTTAATTTTTCCTAGTCGTAGATCTCCTTTAATTTGTCTAGATCCGCCCCTGTCACCATGCACCAGCACTGCCGAAGTCGTGCTCTGCCCCTCTAGGCGCCACAACACGTGCACACTCACAATTTTCTCTTGATCCGAGAGGAATACTTTAAGTGGGCATGCTTGATCATCCAGAATTACAATTCTGTGTTGTAAGTAAATTCTCAGATTTACCCTTGAAATACTAACTGTAAGTTATTATCTGAATGCTATTGTAGTCTGGTTGTGAATGAAAAGATGTCGGGGACCTTGTGGAGCGTTGGGATATAATATTGTAGTTGGTGTTGGGATTGTTGTCCATGGACCGGGCGAAGCGTTGTTTCATTTAAACAAAACGACGCCATTTCATATGAAACGGTGTCGTTTTTATATAAGATATATATTATATATATATATATATACGGTCGGTCGGTTTACCTGTTTTCTGTGTGGGCGAACCGGGACCGAGCCTACCGTGATCGGTTTCTATCTATTTCTACCGCCGGCCGACCGGTTCTTCATCGGTTCCGGCGTCCGGCGGTCGGTTGCCGTCGGTGGAGGTCAGTTCGCCGGTTTGTTGTACACCCCTAGTTCTAGTGGCCGTTCGACCACACCCTCACCTTCCCCTTCCCATTCCCGACCTCATTATCTCTTGATTTCACCCAACTCGTGAGCTAAGGCTCACTTTAGGCACTACTCCACTGCCCTCCATAGCCAAAAATTACCTCCTCCACCCTTTGTCATGTTAAATTTGTCACCCTTTAATTTTTCCTAGTCGTAGATCTCCTTTAATTTGTCTAGATCCGCCCCTATCACCATGCACCAGCACTGCCAAAGTCGTGCTCTACCCCTCTAGGCGCCACAACACGTGCACACTCACAATTTTCTCTTCATCCGAGAGGAATACTTTAAGTGGGCATGCTTTATCATCCAGAATTACAATTCTATGTTGTAAGTAAATTCTCAGATTCACCCTTGAAATACTAACATGGAATAAGTTATTATCTGAATGCTATTGTAGTCTGGTTGTGAATGAAAAGATGTCGGGGACCTTGTGGAGCATTGGGATATAATATTATAGTTGGTGTTGGGATTGTTGTCCATGGACCGAGCGAAGCGTTGGGAATCGCATGTAGTTGTGATTTATGAATCTCTGTGTTGTTTTGCCATTAGTTGATATATTTATCATCATGTCACCAATAACTATTTGTTCACACATTTGCATTTTTAATTGTCATTATTTACCTTTATCATATTAACTATGCTTTGCTTTATGTCTATGCTGTAAATTTGGAAACTGTGTTTTCAGTGTCAAAAGGCTAATGGGATTTTGTGGTTGTGTGTGTATCATGACCCCAAGTCGAGATTGTGCATTATCTTGGTGGAGATTTTTTGGTCACTCGGAAGAGTGTAAAATTGATTGACGTCCCTTAGGTTGTCGCCAAGCAACAACGGGCTCAAACAAGAATGTAACACTCTCATTCTAACTTCGTGGCCTCTTTGCTGGCAAAGGTTAGAGGATGCCTAGTGAAGTAAGTGCCGAGCATGGAGTTGGGCCTCACTTATTACGAAGTCACATGCACGGTCATTACTCGTGGTATGATGAAGGGAGCCAGGGTGTGTGGATAGTCCCTAGGGGAGACCATGGTGCATACCGTAACAAAATTAATATTTTCTATGTATAAAATAGGATCTTAATGTCAGTGGGTTATCTATAAATTTTTCTAGTAAAGGGAAAGCAAAATGTAAATTTTGAAATATCTTTTTAAGCTCGTGGTATGCGTATGGTTGTCTGTTTCCATTGTTTGTATTATTTATAATTGATATGTGGATTTACTTGCTGAGATTGCAAAATCTCATTGTGGTGTTCCCACCTGCAGTTCCATTTCACTAAACCATAGACTTTGATGCAGAGGACGTATATAAGCATGGAGGACCAACCCCACTTGAGGAGTGATAACCTAGGGTTTATCTCTGTTGTTGTTAATTGGACTCTTATTTTACTTTATTCAACTAGATGACTGTAATAACCTTATGGAAGACTTCTTTGTTGGGTTGTATTTAAATTTTCTAGTACTTAGCTTTTGAATTGCCTTATTATTATTTTTTGCTGCATTTATAACTATACACATATTGCATATCTACACACACTTACACACTTGGTGTTGGGGTGCATGACCAAAGTAGCCATCACCTCGATGTCGCAACTCCTACCAAATCACATGTGGAGATTGAGGGTGCCTCACATGGGTTGGGCTTTCATCTACAACTTTTTATTTTGCCCTATTTTATTATCATCAAATTAGATTTCAAGGTAATTACATTTTTCTTTGTCTATCATGTTTATTTCAAGATAATTACAATATAATGATATTCACAATATAATATTTCTCTCTTAAAATTTCTCTCTTATTTTTTACTCACTTTATTTTGTTTTTTGTTTTTCAATTTTCTCATGGCAATCCTGAAAATTCTAAACTCAACTATTTATTATTTTCCAAAAGTAACTTACCCCTTTGAACTTATAAACTTGGCTTCATCCTGGCCCATCTGAACGTAATCAAAATATCATATATTTTTTAGAGGTAAGTTCTTCCTTTAACATACAAAGTAAATAAAGTAAACACCACCTTTCTTCTCATTTATTAAGCCAAAAAATAAAGTACCACACAACTTTCTTGTTTGTTATCAACAAACTTCAAGAGCTAAATGTTTCAACATTTTGACGATAAGCATTAGGGGATGTTGCTGCAATTTCTAGTGATGCTTGTAACACGTCCAACTAACCTGTAACCAAAACAAAAATCTCGAGGGGTTCAATGAGGGATACCTCCGATAGTTAAGTTAGAGGAGAATAAACCTTTTCCTCTTAGTATAAAGCTAAGGGAGAGAGTTTATGCATAGAACGTACTTGGTGACCAATTTATAGACATTAAGAAGCTCAATATGGCATATTTCTTTTGAGAGCTCAATTCGAGGGACTTGATATGGTAACCTTCCTTTCAGAGCATAATTTGTTTTTTGTTAATAACGCCTTCCATCACAAGTATCCCTTTATGACTTGTCTCTGCTAATCTTGGTTTTAGAAAAACTAAATCAATAGTGATTTTGAATTGAGTATGACTTCTAGGTTCCATCCTTGGTACCATATGGTGCATTTCGTTAAGTTTTATCCTTTAGTCGCCTTACCTCATGTGAGTCCATTGTGACTACGTCTTTGGTCGTATGTTATCCTTTCCTTGCTAGCTATGCACTCAAGTTTTCTCATTAGTCTCCTGCAAGACATCTGCCGGCGGGAATTCTCCTTCTTTCAACTTCATTCTTTTTAAATCTGCTATGTTTCTTTGGACATGTGTCACTTTCCGTATAGCACAAGATTTGTACATTCACTCATTGGCCTATCATGCAGCGTGAAACGCAATGACCTGCCTGGTAAAGAGATCGTGCTCGTCTCTTCATGCAATGCAAAATATGAGATTTGTTCAATGTACCCCTCATTTCGACATGTGGCACCTTTTCCTTGGATTTAACTTATGCATTTTTTGTCATTCCGTCTCCCTATAACTATCACTCTTCTTCTTCTTTTCTTTTTCTTCTTCTTCTTCTTCTTCTTGCCTAGTTATCTCCACGTCTTGCTATTCCTTCCTATTTCTCTCCTTTTCTATCTTCAAGCTTTCGCATTCCATCATCTAAATGGCTCCCAAAACGCTTCTTGTTATGCATCGCGCTCTCATCGAACATGGATAGACCTTGAGCACTCGGCTCCTCTCAACTTGCTGCATTCAAGGGGAGTTGATGGGCAGCAACCACTTCCCAAGTGGAGTTGAACTTCATGATGGAGTGGTTTGGCATCCTTGACTCAGTGAGACTAAGTCTTCTTGAGTCTCACAATAGTATAGTTAATTCAGAAGGGACTATAGAATACGTTGTGCTCTACATCAACATGTTCTAGATGGGGCTAAGGCTTCCCTTTTGTCGCCCCTTCCATGACATTTTAGACTATTTGGGCATGGCTCCCACCTAGATTTTACTCAATGCCTGGAGGGTCTTCTTGTCTTGTTATGTGGTATGGAGGCAAGCTCTTGAAGTGGTTGGAGTTGAGAATCTAGACTTGACCACTTGTGAATTCTTCCACATCCATAGCAAGAGAAGGCAGATTGGAATTAATGCAACTTTTGCTCGTGCACCAATTATCATGTTATCCACTTGGAGTCTTGGTATTCCCATGTCAAAAATTGGGACCATAAATTCGTTGTGTTTGGGGAAGGTTGGGAATTCTCTTTTGGCAAGGCCACCCATTGCAAGTTTCAGGTTAAGGCCTCCTAACATCGATCCCAGATAGCAGCTATTTTGACATAACCTAGTCATGCTAGACCAATCACATGTCCTAGGTCACCCGGCTTCATGACCTATGGCCTCAGGTTATCCCACGAGCATAAGAGGGCTCTTTTTTCATCTTTGAACATGAATGGGAAGAGGCCTTGCACAGAGGGATCCAAATAGGATTATGGTCCTTGCGCACATGCCAACCCTGTTGAACCTGAGAGAGTCATATCATCAAGACCTTTATTTGTCATATCGGCTTTCGAATGTGGGCGGAAAACCCAGCAACCGCACCTCCTTTGCACCCAGGACTTGGATTTGCTCATAGACCATAACTTTTTCTACACGATCCTTGACACCTTCCCAGATCTATTGCTCAAGAGATCCACGTTATCGTCCCCTTCATCTGTGACTTCTAGTAACGTTGTTGAGGTGATAAAGACAAGAGAGTGAACGTGTAATCAAAGCACTACCGATTGTGCAAAAAAGCAAGTTGAGGCTTACATCAACCCATCTACTTACAAAGAATAGGCTGCGACCTCAGCTCAAGAGGTTCTGCCAAGTGCCAATGCTTCTGTTAAAGGAAAAGCAAACCTCACAAGAGACATGTTTTCAGTTGTCGCCGCTGATAAGTGTGATTTTATGTGATTTTTATTACTCTTTTATTTATGAAAAGTGTCAGTTTTCCTTTAATTCTATTGATTTTATTTTATTTCTATATATTTTTCTTTATTTTCTTGGATTTGAAGGAACGAGAAGATTTAGTGCAAAATGAGAGCATTTTGGTACAAAAGAAGAGACTATGGATCCAGACCAATGAGAGGCAATGAGATCTGAAGAGAGTCGAGGAGATTTGGGGAAGGAGCCTTGTCCCATGGCCAACAAAGAGATCTGTCTCACCCAAAGGTGAGAAGATTTACCTCTCAGAAGGCTAATAGTCTTTCCTCTCGGTAGGCAAGGAGACCCAAGGGTGACCAGAATTAGCGACAAGAGTTAGGCGATGAGTGAGATGTTTTACCTTCTGGGCTAGAAGCAACAAGGCTTGGGTGGTAGGTGACGAAACTTGAGCTTAAGCGACTATCAGAAGCAGATAGCCTAAATAACTGCGACCAGTCTAAATGATCAACTTAAACGACACATCTTGGGCGACAACTAGCTTGGCCAAGAAGACTTACCGCTCGGTAGGTTATCGAGAGAAGCCTATCATCCTGATCAGGAATCTATCATCCCGGTTAGGAATCTATCATCTTGGTCAGGAGTCTTTCATCTCGGTCAGGAACCTTACATCTCGACCATTAGGCAAGGAGACCAGTTATATTCAGCGCACATGGCATCTACCCGGTGGGACACTCTCGCGTTCCACAATCAATCTATTGATCACCAAATCCTCCTGAGATCCTGGATTTCATAATTCAAGCTGCATATAACTGAATCTTCCATTTTAGATAATCCGTTATTTTTGGGATATTTTTCTCTTCTTTTAATATTTATCTTTAGAAACTATTTTTCAGATTTTTAAACTAGATTGTAGCCGTAAGTCTCTGATTCCATTTTTGTCAACTTTAATAGCTATTTAATCCCAGCTTGTCAGATGAACTAGAGAGTTTTTTAAGAGTCTAAGGGTTTTAGTCCAGACTCAAATGAAAAAAACTAGTTTTATTCCTTTTCTTTTCAGTTTCATTATAAACCAATTTTATTTTCTAGAGCTTTGATGTTGTCTAGCTTTGAACACACAATTTATATTCCAAGTTATTTTATTTTCAATATTTCTATGATTGAGTATTTATTCATTGTTCTTAATGCTTGCAATTTTCTGGCCAGTTATTGTTTGATCTATTGAATCACAAAGAGACCGAGAGGTGATTTGTGATTAGAGCTCTAGGATAAAGCACCATTAGTTGAGTGAAAGTAGAGATACTCCACCTCGATCAGTGGATTTTTAAGAAAAATCCGAAGAACTTAATGAGTCTCCAATTAATTAAATTCACATAGAGATATGGAGTTATTAGTTGGAGATATTTTTAATATTATTTGAGAGAAGATATTGAATAGCTAAGGGAATTTTATCATCAATTTGGAACATTTGAAATTTTATAACGAGGAAGAAGAAATTGTATTGGATTTGCTAGATGAAATCAAACACTCTAGATCTATTCTTATTATATTTACAATCTTAGATTTTATACCCTTTAATTCTTAAATTTATTTTTGTCAATTATTTCAATTTAATTTAGATAGTAGAATCTTTCTATTTATTCAGTTTTCCAAATACTAATTAATTTAGTACATTTCAGTAATCAATAACAAAAATTATTCTCTGTCGGTTCGACATCCGTTCTCTTTAAAACACTTTACTACTTGTTACAATTATGTGCACTTGTAGATATTTTCAAGTGAATCGTCGCCCTTAGTGAGGGGGTATCCACATACACCATTGGTGCTTCCCTACGCAATGCCCAAAACATCAATTAGGACGAAGCCGTTTAGAGGTCTCATCAGGCCAAAATATGGCTTCCCTAGTTCCATGGGTTGAGTTTCCTTACGGCGTGCTTTCGTTGTCTAGGTGCTCTACCTTCTCCACTGAGTGTCCACTAAGGGTGTCTACTCCTAAGGATGGTCTTCAAGGATCTTCATCTCACCCAAGGGTCTTTAACCCAGACGATGGTGAAACCTCCAACCCATTCATCCCCTGAGGTTGAAGTTGTTTCGAGAAGCTCGGTAGGCCAAAACATGGCCCCCTAATCCATGGGTCAAGTCTCTTTGTCATGTGCCCTTGTCGCCTAGGGGCATGTCTTCTTTTGCTAAGTATCCTCCAAGTATGCCTCCTCCTGAAGATGTTCCTCAAGGATCCTTCCCCTACCCCGGTTCTTTGACTTAGAGTGTGTACCACTCCCTCCTTTCAACCTAAAGGTTGGCGAAACTTCTGTTCCATTTGTCACTGAGATTTCTCATATTAGTGAATTGAAAATTTAGTCCTCACGGTAGTATATGTAAGGGGCTTTCCATTCCGTGACCGTGGTGGTGGAGGAAAAGAAATGACAGGAGAAGGCCTACCTCAGTTTGGGTGGCCAATCGCAAGTGCAAGAGGCCGCGTTTTTGTGTACATTGACAGTTAGACTTGACTATGCATTCTCTACAAGGCCTATCCTCTCTAGCTTAGTGGATCGCCTAGCTCCAATACAAATTGGAGGTGAAATTTCATTCCTCCCAGTTGTATATAGAAGGGGCTTTCGATGTTGTGACTATGACAATGGAGGAAAATAAATGGTGGGAGAAGGCCTACCTCAGTTTGGGTGGCCAACCACGAGTGTAAGAAGTCGAGATCACTGTGTAGAAAGGCCAATATGTTAGAGACATGGCACGCCTTGGCCTCAAATAAGTCCTCATTAACAAGGGCTCTAGGTGATTTGGAGCAAGTCTTGGAGCGTGAATGAGAGGTTTTGAAGCCGAAATAATTTAAAAAGACGAGTTGGTTGCCGAGTCCTAACTTAACGACAAGTTGAGGGCTAAGCTAGATGAGGCATCAAAAGCTACCCAATTGAAGAAAAATTGTTGCTTGAGGTATTCCGAGATGTTCACTACAGTTGAAGACTCACATAAGAAGCTGCATATTGATTTTGACATTGCATATGGTGATCTAAAGACCTCACAGCTTGACACAAAGACATAGAGAGGAGCTTCGCAAGGTCAAGGCGGTTATGTGCGACTAGTTGAATCTAATGAGGTGATGAGGGGAAAGTTGAGAAAAGCCTTGTAGCGAGTTATTGAGCTTGATAGCACCCTCCAAGAAGCTAGGAATGATGTATCCCATCTTTCTCCATAATTTTCAGCTGCCCTTGGAGTTGCAACGGGGCATGGAGAATCGAGTACAACCTCGATCTCCAGATGTTGAGGAGGTTCCTACCGGTTAAGTCTAGAGTGGACCTATGTAGCACCCTTCCTGATGTGGCAGCTGTGGCCATAATTTGGGGAACAACATAATTCCGAACACATTCTTTATGCAGCCGCTTCCTCCTCCCAACAGTTGCTCGTAGCCTTAATTATTATTTTTTATGTATTAAATTTTTTTATAGTGGTAGAAGGTTGCCAGCATTCCTTGCATTGATGCATCTTTATCGAACTTATCAATAGTTATCAATTTTGTTGTTATTGTGAGGGCCATGCCAGTGTAAGAGGACGTACCATCAATGGAGTTGAGTAGAGAGTAATATGAGAAATACTCCATTGGTTTGGTGAAGAAAATAGTTGTGGGTGCTGCAAAGTGCAGTGAGTCTAACATCGGTTCCATTTTTCTCCCGGTTGAAACCGATCTGATTCAAGTTTTCTTTTTTCTAACGCCAGACCAAATTAGAACAGACTGGTTCATATATATATTAATAATTTTTTATATAAAATATTTTTTATATGATTTTTTATATTATATATAATATATAATTATAGGTAAAATGATTTTATATTATATGCTAAATTGCTTATTAATATAACATTAAATTTTAAAATTCTATTACACATATATAATAATAATAATAATTTTATAACATAAAATTAATATAACATTTGATATAATATAAAATTAATCTTATAAATCTTAATATAACATTTAATATAACATTATCCTTAAAAATTTTAATATTATAACATAAAGTTAATATAATATAAAATTTTAATTTTAAACATGAACATTTGATCATATATTTTTAATATAAACTATATATATTAAGGATAAATAATAGCATAATAAATTATAATATATATTCTTTTTGATATATACATTTCTATATATTTGATCATATACACTTATATAAAAAGTGTATGTAACGATCATATTATCACTAACATATAGTATTACTAGATAATTTTATACATATTATTATATCATTATATCACTATTTAGTATTAGTATAGTATACTAACACTATATATAGTGGGATATAACGGGCATGGATTACTAGTAGTATATATGAGTATTAATACTAAGTATACTATTAGTAATCCACTATATATAAATAATCGTATATTATCACTATAGTATTAGTAGTTATACTAATAACATGTCACTATATATAATAACATACTATAATATATATACTATATTATATTATATATATATTGGAAAAATTTGACCGAATCAAGTTCTGTTATATATAGTTACTTTTTCGTATTTTTTGTATCCTTTATTAATGTGATTAGTTAAAACAATTATTTTATATTAAAAAAATAATACAACTAATTATATTAATAAAATATATAAAAATAATTATACGTATAATTTTTATAATTTTTTTATTCCTTAGTGCAAGTGCAACCCCTTCCACCTTGTGGAAAACACAATGTTGCACGTGCTTTACCAACTCTATATCACGACAACGACCCCACTCTCTAAGTTCAACCTGAGACCCCACTCATGATGGATTCTCCCAACCCCCCACCTGGCCTACAAACCTCAGCTTGACTTTTCAACTTCATACCAACTTCAATTATGTCACGTCCCATTCCCTTTTCAAAAAGCATGCTATTATTGAAAATAAACTTCAAACATTGTGAATATTCCATCCGAACTCAAGTTCTCTCCTTTTTCTCTTAGGTTAAAAAAAAGGAAAAAACAAAACAAAACTCATCCACCTAACCAAACAGTCGACCGATACGTGAGCCTCAACTCGTCCACCCTTATTAATATTGAGAGTCCGGGTTTGTTTGAAAAAATAATTATATTCAATTATTTTTAGATTATTTTATTATTATTTATAAATTATTTATTATTATTCATAAATCAATTAAGATACTCTTAAGAGTTGTGTTAATATCGTATTTTGCAACCCAAGTAACTCCATGATGGGTCGATTTATTCTTGCAAAAATGGAAAAAGGAGAGTTGGGATGGTGAGAAACACTTCTGATGCCTTAGTCAGTGTGAGTTTTCAACCTACGATTTAAGAGAGCTCAAATGAGAGTGCTTAGAGAGTTTTTTGCCCCTGGGATGATATATATACCTGGTTGGGATAACCCCTTGGCAAGCCGATCGTGGTGATGTTGCTCTGTACTCTGGTTAATCGTGGTATATATACCTGCTAATAGTCTAGGTTACACATCATGGCATGTCTGTCTTCGACCTTCATTAAATGCAGCATGGTCTCGACTTGGCACGCCCACCCTCTAGGTCTGTCCAGCCGTCAGTGTCCAGGGGCCAGAGTTGTCCCTAATCTCTATATATGGATTGTCATTGTTGAACCCAAGGTTTCAAATTTCGTGTAATTATATATCTACACATAGATTTTGATGATAACAAATGAATTCAAAGAATAAAAGAGTCTCAAGTTTAAGTTGTCTACACAATGGAGTCAAGCACATCAAGGAGCCAAGCATGAGCAAGAAGGGAACAAGTTTACATTAAAGTCATAGAGTAATGCTGTAAATCTCTTAAAAATTCGAAATTAGGATTAAGGCTCAAAATTAATATTTTATCATAAAGTATCAAAATACATTTTCCACATGTGCATGAATATTTTGAAAATTTTGAAAGATGATTGATTGTCATCTTTCACATATGCATGTTTTATTTGAATATTTTTAAAAGTAATTGAGATTTTTTTTTACTTATGCAAAATGTAGATGTTTTTGTTGGAAAAATTTGAAAAGTAAAGTATGCTCCTTTTGTCATATACAAAAAGTAAAAAGATTAGATTTGAATTTTTTGAAAAGTAAAGTGTGCTTCTTTTGTCATATGTCAAAAGTAAAAGATTAGGTTTGAAGTTTTTGAAAAATGAATGATGTTGTCTTTGACAATTGAAAAAGAAGAATCATTTATTTGAATTTTTTGAAAAAATGAATGATGTTGTCTTTGACATGTGAATCTTTTTAAATTTGAATATAAAGTCTCATATACCTATAAATAGATCATTTGAGAGCTTCACATTTACAACATCAAGAGCATACAACATTCATTCAAAACTTTCATTCTCTCTTTTCTAAGTATTGAACCTTAATCCTTATTCATTTTGAGAGATATATAGTTTGCATTGTATTGTTCTTATTTCACTCATTGAGAAGTGTTTTCTGATAACCTACCCATTATCAGTCCTTGTATCAGTAAAAGAGTGTGTATAACTCTTGTGCATGTAGAAAGTGTTCTACACAGGAAATAGTTGAATCACCACGTATAAGGTGATTGCAAGTGTAGAGGGTGTTTTACACGGATCCTTTGTAGCAGTATTGTTCAAAGGTGTAATAGGTTTCTATTTCCACCTGAAGGAGGTTGAATAGTGAATTTGGAGATCCTCAATGGATAGCTTGAGACGAGGACGTAGGCAATGGGGCCGAACCTCGTTAACATTCTGAGTTTGCTTCTCTCTTACCCTTACTCTTTATATTTATTGTTGTTTTGTATTTTGTTTATATTTTATATTGTATATTTGATTTATAATTGTTATTTTTTTTTTAAATACAACTCAATTCACCCTCCCTTTTGTGTTAGTCATCTGGGCAACAGTCATCCAGTATAAGTGTTAGGCCTTCTGACTCAGGGGTTCACGTCCCACGCGTGCTACTTTGCTCCTTCTTTTTGGGCTTCTAGAGCCAGTCTTTCCCTTCCGCCCAGCCCATCCTATTTCCTCATTCTGATTCCCTTCTACTAGAGCATCCCATGGCCCATCTATCCCTCTAGGCTGGGCTTGCGTGGCTTGGCCCGATGTAAAAGGTGGGGCCTACCTCCCTCACAGTTTGCTTGGAGAATGAGATGAAATAAAAAATTTGTGAATAATATTGAAATAGTTTGTGAATAATTGTAAAATAGTTGGAGTTATAATGTTTTATGGAATTTTGGAAGAGGATGGAAAAAAGTTAAATAAAAATATTATAAAGTTAAAATATTATTAGAATATAAATTTTTTAATATTATATTTGTTTTGTGATTTGAAAAAATTGAATTGCTTTTTATATTTTGTTTGGAAGTTTGGAAAAGCTGTAATGATTAGTTTTAAAATGTTTATATTTGTGTAATGTTTAGAAATGAAATATTAAATAAGATGAGAAAAGATGAGACGAGAAGAGATGAAATGAAATGAAATGAAAAATATTACCAAACATCCCTTAGTATCTACACAAAGCCTTGGACATTATTCATCAGTGTCATTTCCTTTTTTACCCCCTCTTATCTTGCATTATTACAATAATAATAATAATAATAAATAAATAAATCATACAATTTGTATTTCAAACTTAGCTTCATCCCACCTAAGCTTGTCTCCCATTTTTATTTTTTTGGTAAAATAAAAGGCCATTAAGAGGGATTAGAACCCACAACTTCAACATCGTTTAAGTATTATAAAAATTATAATGATTAGTTTGAGTGATATTTAGAAAAAAAATAATATAAAATGATATAAGATAAAAATTACTTCTAAACATCCCTAATGTAGGATTCATTGTATTCATAAAAGGAAAATTAAAGTACCAAATATCAATAATATACTATATTGCATATATTTATGGATTTATTTTTATCTAATCTATTTGTATAATCTATTTGTCCACGGAGCATGTCTCTAGAATGTCTTGAAGGGTGCCTCTTACCAATTTGGATTCTTGCGCTGTCTGTCTATCCGTAGGAATATTTATATATCTTATTATTATATCGAAATAACACCTAGATGATTTTAGAAAAGTTCAAAGAGGGAAAAAATAGATATTTTCTTTCAAAAGTAACAACACCATTAATGTTAACTGTTGTGCAAAAGAGACTAATTAAGTACAGTCTAATTACACAAATAAAATAAGATAAAAATTAAATAAAATATTATTTTGATAAATTTTTAATTATAAAATTAAAAAAAATTAAATTCTTTATTATATTTATTATAAAAAAATAAAAATAAATTATTATAATTAAATAAGATGAGATGTACTCACGAATACTGTTGCATGAGTTTTACTATGTACAAGTAAAGTCGCGTACTAATCTGCATACTAATATTGATTTCTTCATATTTAAAATTTAAATTAATATTATTTTCAATAAAATTTACTTTTTGACCAATTATATTAAATTAATGTATAGATTAATACATAATTATACTTGCAATTAAATTTTTACCTGTTACATTCCGAGGATGTTAAGCCGAATGGCGACGGCACTAATTTCCCTCCACCTTTCGGCTTTAGGCTTTGAGGGACCCTGCGGCTGCACATCCTCAAAAGTCCACAAAAATTAAAATCAATGTACTGACTACTAGTACCGCGTCGACAAATTCACAAAAGCATCAAACCGTCTGTTCTTGGAATGCTCCTCCCTTCCTACGTATTAGGTAAAAATAAATTGATAAATTGATATAAATTAAATATATTATATTAAATTATAAAATTATTTTTATAATAAAATAAATTTAACATATTATATAAAATTAAGTCAATTTATAAATTTATTTTTATTTGATTTTTTTACAATTGTATTAATTACTTCTCTCTAATTAATATAAACATTGTGGGAATAGTGGAAAAAATAACCCTAATGGCTGTCTAAAGTTCTCTCCACCTACACATGTTAGTGGATCTTGGTGATTAACTACCACCACTCATATCTCAAAAGGATAATGATGTATATATTTATATATGTAGCTAGGAATTAGGTTTTTCCATGTGCAGTTGGACGGGTGGGTGTGAGCTGATACTTTTAGGCCAATATGAACATGCTCGGAAACTGATTGGTAATCAAATAAAGTTGAAACATTAAAAATGGCTGGGGAGATAAGAACAAAACAGTGCTTGTATGGATCAGATCACTAAGCAAATGTTAGTGCATCTAAAAATTTTCGCTTTATATTAATGAAATCCTCTGTATCGGAGTAGTAGCCAAAATTTGGAAATTCTGCGTATGATATGATCATGAGTTACAGTAAATATAGGCTTTTTCCCATCTTTAGCTAGACACTGTTTACAGTCAAAACACATATTTTATTTTAAAATATTGCTATCTCTAATTATTAATTAACATTAATAATAATAATAATAATAATAATAATAATTAACTGATTTTGTGAGTAGTTATTAATATATGGTTAATGTAGTAGTAAAATATGAAAAAAATTTAAAATATTATTATTAAAAAAATAATATTATATTAAAATTTTGACTAATATATAGATAATTCAATGTGGAATTATATGTTAAATTTCTTTAGCTTAAGACAAAATATATGATTTTAGATAAATTTTAATTTTAATTTTAACTAAACCATTGTGAATGCTCTCATTGATATTATAAATTTCTTCTTGTAATGTTAGGTAAAAATTTTAAATAAACAAGTTTTGTACATATCTTTTATAAAAATGTAGATTTCACTAGAAAAGAAAAAATCATTTTATATTTTTTAAAGTAAGGTCTATATTTTTATAAAGATACGTGAAAAATTTATTTATTTAAAATTTAGAAAATCAATTTTTTTTCTTTTATCTTGTCATGATCGTAATAGTATCGAGATCTCTTATGGGAGATTTGGACGTACGGGCCAATGATTGATGTAATATTAAGAGATTGTTTAGATTGAAAAATACACTTAATCTATTTTATTATTATAATTTTCTTAAATTTTGACACAAAATATAATAAAAAATTTAATTTTTTCAAATTCTAATTTTAATTTTTTAAATTCTAAAATAATAATAATATTAAAAATAATATCCTAACAAAATTTTATTCAACTTTCAACTTTTATCTAAAGCCATCTCATTTTATCACATTATCCAAAAACCTCTAAATGTGAAGAACCAACTATTAGTAGTATTCCCTTGAATGAGTTTGAGATAAGTACAATAGAAAGTTAATAAACAAGGATAATGAGTTTGGGTCTCGAATCTTTAATAATATTATTACCCTTAGAGATCAGATGGATGCATGGTGTCTTATAAATCATCTCAACCCATCTCATCTTATATCATATCATTTAATCATTATAATTTTTTAAAACTTCCAAACAAAATACAATAAATTATTCAAAATTTTTAAATTTTAAAATAAAAATAATATTAAAAATAATATTTTAATTTTATAAAATTTTATTTAACTTTCTTCTTAACTCATTTCATCTCAACTGATTGTCTAAACCAGGTCTAAGAATATATCAAAATATGTGTGAATAATAATGAAATAATTTGTAAATAGCAGTAAAATAATAGTGAAAAAGTAGCAAATAGTTTATAGATAAAATAAAAATAATTTAAGAATATCTTAGAAGAATTATATTAATCCCTAACTTAATATTGCAAGAGAGTGAAGAGTTTTACCCTTGGATGTAGACTCCAAGTGTCGGTAGATATTTTTAAGTGCTTGAATCTGATGATTGAGTAAGCCTCGGAGAGTCGGAATGATGCCAATGCTTTGTATGCTCGTACATGCATACGCATATATATTATACTTATATACTTTTGTATTTGTCAAGAAACATTATATTTGTACGTAAATGGATATGTTGGACATAAAATCTTACCATACTATGAATATAAAAGATATATGCTCCACATCGGGTTATAAGCATATGGGCTCATTTGTTAAACCTATTTCTAGTTTCCATATCACTACTAAGCATAGGTGTCACCTAAAACTATTTAAAATTGAGTTTATATACCATAATTTTTTTTTTTTATAGGAAATAGACTTTATTTCATTCATGAAATCGAAATTATTGCTGTGACTAATAAATACAGAAAAAAAAAAAAATCTAGATTACAAGTCAAACTATTCACATGTTGGGACTTTCCTGCACACAAATTTCTTTATGGCAAACATTGTCTTAATTTCTATAAAAATAGAGATATAAGATATAAGAATCTGTAAAAACAGCAATTTTTATTTCAATTTGTCAAAAATCTAACACTGTAAAAATAGAAATAACCATCATCCAACCTCCAAAAGGAGGAGAGGGTATCTAATTCCTATCCTTCTAAAGAGGAGAGAAAACTCATCGCATCCTCTAAAGGAGGAGCGAGTACTCCTACTATAAACAAAAGTTCAATAGCATATTTCTTTTTATTTTTCCTAACACAAATAACAAAACAAAAATTACTGATTGGTAATCAAATAAAGTTGGTAATTAAATGAAGTTGGAACTTTATAGATGGCTGGGGCAGGTAAGAAAAAAACGGTGCTAGCTTGCTTTTAGATATTTTAGTATGAATTAGATCACTAAGCAAATGCTAGTGCATCTAAAAATTTTAGTTTTATATTAACGAAATCATTTGTATTGGAAAGGAGCTCCACATATGAGCTACAATAAATCTAAACATATTTAAACTCATCTTAAGTGAGTTCCATAAAACTCACTTTACCATCTTAACTCATTACTATTTATAAAGAATTCAACTCATCTCAACTCAGTTCAACATCCAAACGGGACCATTAAGCTTGATTTGGATAGTGAGTTGAGATGAGATGAGTTTAGATGAAAGTTAAATAAAATATTATAAAGTTAAAATATTGTTAGAATATAATTTTTTAATATAATTTTTATTTTGAGATCTGAAAAATGTGAATTATTTATTATATTTTGTTCAGAAATTTAGAAAAATTATAATGGTTAAATAAAATGATATGAGATGATATGATATGAGTTCAGATGATCTCTAAGACACCTTGCATGCATCTAATCTCTAAGGGAATAATATTATTAAAAAGATGGGACCCAAGCTCATTATACTTGTTTGTTAACTTTCTACTCATGTTATCTCGCACTCATATAAGGGAATGGTGCTAATAGTGTGTTGTTCATATCTAAAAATAATAATGAAATAGTTTGTTAATAATAGTAAAATTATAGTGAAAAAGTAGCGAATAATTTATAGATAGTAATAAAATAGTTTGAAAATATATGAGAACAATTATATTTCTCTAACTTAATCTTGCAAGAGAGTGAAGAGTTTTACCCTTGGTTTGATATACTATGGGACTCCAAAGTGTTGGTAGATATTTTTTAAGTGCTTTGTATATACATGTATACGCATATATATTATACTTGTATACTTTTGTATTTGTCAAGAAAGATTATACTTGTAAGTTGATATGTTGGACATAACAGCTTACCATATTAAGAATATAAAAGATATAAACTCCACATAGGCTTTTAAGCAGAAGGGCTCATTTGTTAAACCTATTTCTACTTTCCATATCACCACTAAGCATAGGTGTCACTTAAAACTATTTAAAATTGAGTTTATATACCATAATTGGTTATATAATTTGATGACATTTTATCTCAATTTCTCATCTAAGATATTTAGAGCTGACTTATATACCGTATCCTAATCCTTTTATTAATAAGGAAATTGAGGTGAATTGAGTTTTTCTAATTTACTACAAATTTTACTAACAAAATCTTGCAAATTGAGGTGACAATTCACATAGTTTGTAATTTAATACATTACAAATGTAACAAATATTAATTTTAACTTACTATAAACTCTTATCAGAAAAGCTTAAGTTTTTAAAGTCTAGATGGCAAATCTCGTACTATCTCTTACATTACTTTATTGAAATAATCCTATAAAGATTAGGGATGTAAACGGTTCAATTCAGTTGGTCTTAAAAAATATTTTTTAGACGGGATTAATTCTTTCAATCCACCAAAAGTATAGGCCGGATCGGACCGATAAGGCCATTGGACTAGACCTGATCACTTTGGTTTGGTCTAATTGGTTTTATCGGGTTGTTTCGATCGGTCGGATCATTTTTCTCTTTTGTTTTTCAAGTTTTTAATAAAAAAATTATATCAAATGATAAAAAATATAATTAAGTGAATGATTGGTCAAAGTTGTCTTATTAAATATATACTTAACTAATTAAGTATCTTAACTAAGTATAATAAATTAATAAGGTTAATATATAGAATATGTATTATCAAAATATCTTAAAATTCTTAAAACTTTAATACTTTATATTATTTAGGTTAGAAGAAAATTATATAATTATTTACTTTCAATTTACATAATTACTTCAAAAAATTATTTAAAAATCTATATTGTAAATTCAGTGGGTCCGAGTGAGAAACCCTACAACAAGACCAAATGAAAGAATGAATTTTCCTATATACTTTCTTAGATCGTGACTGATTGATCTGGTTCGGACGTTGTTTTGGTTCAAAGTACCGTACACAGGAGGGCTCCACGGACTCAAAATTCATTTTGGGATAAAGGAGAAGGAAAATGATAGGGTTACCATTGGTGGCTCCCGCTGGGGTCATTGTTAGCCTTATTTTATTTTATTTTATTTTTAATTTTTTTTAATGATTAAGAAATTTTTTTAATATTATTATAATTTTTTTATATTTTTTTAAAATATTTAAAAGTATTAAAAAATAATTTAAAAAAAAATCAAAAAGATAAAAATTTTTTTTTACCTAACGATGACTTCCAGCGGAAACTACTAACGGTGCCTGTAGCACCGTGAAAGGAGAATAGTAAGTTAATATTATTACACGCTGTGAATTCCATGGGTGCAATCCTCCCGTGTGCATGAACAGTAATTTTTCTCATGTGTAAAATATTTTCCGAATCATTATCTCGCTTACCCTCGGCCCTTACGTGTATATATATATAGAGCATTCACGAACCCCATTGACACTTTCACATATACGGGGGAATAAAGATGATTTCGAGAATGAAGCAATATTCAACAACCACCCCATATCACTTTCTCTGCTTCTGCTGCTCCTTCTTCTTCTTCTCGTTTCAGATTTCCAGCGCTCAGAATGCTACTACCGACCCATCTGAAGGTTCTCTCTCTCTCTGGGTGTGTGTGCGTGTCTGGAGGTATTTTGGAAGCAAGTAGAACTAAGAGGGGATCGATGAACCAATATCCTACCTTTCTCGTGAACATGACTATAAACTCTGACTTGTTGTTCAGTCCCCGAGCTCTAGATCAGTAAGAGGCTTGTTATTGTTTGTTTACACTCCAGAATTCATGAGCTTGGAGTTGTTAACATGATCTTGATGGTCATCATCGTACTATGCATTTACATGCTTTAATTAGATCGAATTAAGGAGAGCTATAAACCTTTCATCAAACATGTATCTTTTTTACTGGCTGACTTATTTCACACGTCTTTGTTTTTTTGTAAAACAAATTTCTAAAGTAAATGAAAGGTCAGAACAATCTAATAAAGATGTATAAAGTGCTTGAGGGGTGGTTTTCCGGGGGTGCCAGAACTGATGAGAGATCCCTCCATTAATCCTCAAGGGGGACGAAATACTATGTTGTATACATCTAATATATAGAGAATAATGTTAAGTACAAATTTCGCTTATGTGTTTTGTAAAAGGTAAATCATATTAAAAAGAGATATGCTATACATCAGCCACTATTCATCCTCACACTCCATACTTGATAGACTTTTTCTTAATTTTTTTTATTTAATATCATACCCATCATCATTGAACCCATCTCTCTTCTACCTCTCTCTCCTCAATTATCTCTCTCTTCGACCTCTCTATCTCTCTCCTAAAGCTCTCTCATCAAACACCACCTCTCTCTCTCCTCAAGCTCTCTCTCTTCAACTTCAATCTCTTTCCTCAAGCTCTCTCTCTCTTCAAGCTCTCTCTCTCCTTTAGCCAAAACCCATTTCTTTATAACTCTTCGTTTCTCCATTTCTTGCTCCAAATCCACCTCTAATACCCTCTTCTCTGATGCCCATTTCTTTCTACTCCTATCTACACCAGAAGATCTCCTTACTCTATTAGCCTTAGGCAATGAAGCTACTGATGTGTTTTCATTCGTATGGGGTGAGTTTTGAAGAGCCAGTTTTTTTCGTTAGTGATTGGGTTTGACTGCCACGTAAGGTGTAGGGTGTAAAATGGATTAAGAGGCTGATAAGAAGAATATATAATTCTATTTAAAAAAATAATTTCTTTTAAATCTTTTTATGATAAGGTTTATTTATTTTTTATAAAGACGCTTTACAAGACTTGTATAATAAATTACTAAGTATATATGATGTGATATAATAGTAGAAGTAATGCATCTAGATGGGTTTTAAATACAATCAAAATATAAGTTGATTAGCTTTACATGATTCTAGTGTTAATTCATGTACTTAGCTTCTTATAAGGTATTTGGATTGCAATTAAAAGCCTTTAGTTTTGTGTATGGATGGTGTTTTCTAAAGTAATTTTTGTTAATTTTGGAATGATGTGAGACAGCCAAGGCATTGAACTCGATATTCCAACAATGGGATGCGCAAGCTAACGCATTATGGAACAATAGCCGCGGAGAGCTATGTACCGGATCTGCCCTTGATGAAACGATATTTGAAGACCCTAGTAATAACCCATCCATCACTTGCGATTGTACTTATGACAATGGTTCAACTTGCCACATCACTAAACTGTACGTCTATCTCTCTTCTAATTATTTATCATTATTATTATTTATTTATTTATATTAAATGAAAAAATCACTTAATGTATTTTATCAAATGACAGACGAGCTAGATTGATTATGATAAATTAATTAGTTGATTTATCAACTAAATTGATGATGCATAATACATTGGATGTGAAAACTGTGTATGTATATGTATGTGTTATATTCATATACATATATATATATATATATATATATATAAAAGCTCAGGTGATTAGTGGAGTCTTATATATATATATATATATAGGAAAATACTTCATTTCATGAAGGCATAAAACCTCAAACCAAGTTACAATAGTGTTGATAAAAAAAAAAAAAAAAAAAAAAAAAAAAAAAAAAAAAAGAAGAAAAAAAAAGCTACATTCTTAATAAAAATAGGGACACCATGCCACCAAATATGCATATCATTAATGGACCATGCATGTCTTGCAAGTTGATATGCTATCACATTTGTCAATCTGTTGCTATGTTGTAAACTGCACTAGTCAAAACATTGCATCAGTTTCTTAATATCGGAAACTAATGTTCTTGTTGCTGCATGAGACTCAGTTTCTTTGTTAACTTCCTCTACCAAAAACATACAATTACTCTCTAGGATAAGGTTATAGATGCCAATGTTTATGCAAAGTTGTATTCCCCTTAGTAAAGCCACAGCTAACCATTTCAATTATTTCTGGTTCCAAAATTTCAATTTCTGCTCTACTAACTGCTATAAGGACTTCTCCCTTTGAATTTTTTAAAACTACACCCATACCTGCCCTCTTAAGATCAAAGAACAGTAAACCATCAATATTAAGTTTATAAAAATTCTTAGGAGGAGATCACCTGTAAACTATATCCTTCACTGAAACAGATCCTTGCTGCTACACACCAGAAACATTCTTCAGTTTTTTCAAAAGAGCAAACCCAATGACTTGTTTTGGAGGAAAGATAATATGATCATGACCCATTTTATTTTTTCTGAACCAAAAACCCAGGTCATTAGTAAAAAATCTGTCAATTCATCAGAGGAACCTTTCAAAAAACTTCCATAGCAACAAGCATAAATGAACTGATTTGTGGAAGCTGTTGCAGAACAGAAAATGTCCGCAACCAAGTCTCGTGTATAGATGGACACAAAAGCCGTGCATGAGCCAAATCCTCCATCTGGTGCTGACAAAAACAACATTGCCAATTCACATCTATCTTTCTGCTAATAAGATTAGCCACAGTAGGGAGGCTTTCCTTACAAGCCCTCTAAGCAAAGATTTTAACCTTTTGAGGGATTTTTAATTTCCATATAGAAGTCCAAAACCTTTTGAGATTTGCCCCATTAGAAGACTCACAAACCACATGAGCTATATAAGTTTTAAAAAACCTATAAGCACTTCTGACACTGAACATACCAGATTTTCTGTGCTCCCATATCCACTTGTCCATATCACCCAAGGCACTAAGATGTAGCTTTAAAACAGCCTCTGCTATCTTTGGATTGAATAGAGCTCTAACTTTTGAGAGATTCCACCAGTTGGTTGAAATATCAATCAAAGAAGCAACCTGTTCATCCAAATGGCTAAACGCTACCCTCTGATTTGAGCTACCAGAATACAACTCATCCCTTAGATTTCAGAAACCTGGTATCCAAACATCCCTCAAGATATGAATAGATATCCCATTCCCCACAGTCCATCTTCCACCTTGCATAAGCAAATTCTTGGCCTCCCAGATTCCTCTCCAAGCATAGGAGAGATTTCCACCAAGAGAAGCTTCCAACAGATTACCATTAGAGAAATATCAAGCATAGAACATCTTATAAAATAAGCTCTCTTTATTCTGCTGAAACCTCCAAGCTTGCTTTGCCAACAAAGCCATATTGAAAGTCTCCAAATCCTTGAAACCTATCCCTTCAACAGATTTTGATTGGTACATCTTCTTCCAACTGATCCAATGTACTTTCTTTTCCTCATTTCTCTACCCCTACCAATACATGGCCATCATACTTTCTATATCAGAATATAACTTGGAAGGAAGCTTGAAGCAGCTCATAGCATAAGAAGGAATTGCCAATACTACAACCTTTAGAAGCACCTCCCTTCCACCTTGAGAAAACATATTTCCTTTCCACCCTTGTAATTTATCCAAATTCTGTGCTTAAGCTTAGCAAATGCATTATTTTTAGACCTACTAACCATAGGAGGCAGGCCTAGATATTTTTCATATTACTGCACTTGAGAAGAACCCCACAGATTCATAATAGCTTGCTACCCACTAGCATCAACATTTTGACTAAACACCATTATTATGTTGTCTCTATTAGTATGTTGCCCTGAAGCCACCTTATACTGATTCAGAAATTGTTGTAATTTGAGATTTGTATCCATATCAGCAGCATATAAAATGAGACTACTATCTGCAAACTGTAGATGATTAAGTTTAGGAGCCCCTTGACAGATCTAAATACTAGGAACAACTTTAGATATAGCAGCATCTTTTAATAGATTGGTTAGTCCTTCAGTATACAAGAGGAAAAGATAAGGAGAGATGTGGTCCTCCTGTCTTAAGCCTCTTGAGAGTACAATATGATCAGTTGGAGATCCATTAATCAAAACAAGATTAGGCCAAAAATTTTGGAAGAATAAAGGTGGCATGGCATCAAGTCTGGGAGCTTTTGAGGGTTGCATCTCCTTCATAGATTTAACTACTTCATCAATAGTGTACTCCTTTATAAACTCATCATTCATAGATTCTGAGACTTTTCTCTCAATTTTATCAAGAATCACATCTTCATCTCGAGTACCTGCAGAATTAAACAAGGAAGAGAAATAGTTAATAATTAGCCTGTCACATTGCTCCCATTCCTTCCAACAATCCCCATCATCCATGAGTATTAAGATGCTATTCTCTTTTCTTTCTTTAGGAAGCTTTGGCATGAAAGAATGAAAGAATTTGGTGTTTTGATCCTCCTCAGCTAAGTAAAGAGCTCTCGACTCTGTCTCCATATAATCTCCTCTATCTTCATCCATTTCTGCACTTCCTTAGAAGCTTCACAGACTCCACTAGTGCTAAAAAATATTGAAGCCCTCTGTTGTTCAAGTTCAAGCTTATTTCTAGCTTCTTGTAGCTTAACATGAACCTTGCGAAACTTGGTCCTATTCCATATTTTTTATTTGGAACTATAATTAGAGATACACTCCATCACTCCTTGCAAACAATTATTTGAAATAGGAATTCTCCAAGCGTTCTTAACAATCTTAGAACATTCTCTTTCCCCTAACCACATTGCCTCAAATTTGAATGGTTTAGGCCCTCTCCTCCTATTAATAGCACCCTCCTATTCTAACCAGATTAGAAGATGATCAGAATAGACAGTTGAACCATGAGAAACTAAGGCTCTATCATATAGATTGCACCACAACAGGTTTCCCACAAACCTATCAAGTCTCTCAGAAATCAGAGCTGAATTTTCCCTTTTATTGCACCAAGTGTACCTCCGGCCACTAAACCCCAAGTCTTATCAATTCCCAAGTTTCTTTTCTTCTAGCAGTTTTAAAAGAGCCAGTCCCCCATTGTGACCCAAAGCATCAAATGTCAAATAACTATTGAATCTTAATCGAACTCTAGAAAACTCCATACTTGCAGCATTCAGTTATGTCTCTTGCAAGAACGAAACATCAGTATCTTCTTTTCTAATTAGAACAAAAAGTGTACGAATACCTCAAGGGTTCCCACGCCCTCGAGTATTCCAATTTAATATCTTCATCGATCTTGGTGGGGCTGCGAACCAGCCACCACCTTTTGTTCTAATACAAAATCAAAATTAGAAGGCCTTTTGTTGCCCACCTTGCTCTCCACCTTAGAATTGATAGTAAGAGGTTTGTAACTATGAGGCCTTAACACTCTCTTACTCTTTCATGAGATACAAGAGAGAAAAGAAGCATCAGACACGTCATGAGACAAATCCTTCCTGCTAGTTTGTTTTTCTAAAACCTCCCCAGTGGCAAATATTGAAGTGCCCCTATGTAGAGCATTATCCATAGAATCTTCCATTAAATAGTTGCCATTTAAAGCTCCTACAATATCGCTAGAATCCTTGTGTAACGACAGTTTCATCGCGATATTCTCCTCACAATAAATGAATAAACTGCCTATAACGGTCCCTGCGGATCAAGATCACTACTCTTCAAGCCATCCATAACCACTTCTGAATTATCATCATTAACTACCTTTGCAGGAGTTACCAATGAAACTCTAGCAACCGGAACAACTACATGATCTAGTGAACCACTCCTACCTTTATGATTATTGTATCGACTTTGAGCAAAACCACCAAAGTCTCCAAAGTTACCTGCATGAAGCCATGGACTGTAAGGAAATTTAGAAACTATCGTCTTCTCCATGGCTTCAGTCTACTGATCACAGTCCCGATGACTATGTCCAAGAATTCTACAAGTATAATAAAAATTAGGAAGACGTTCGTAGGAGAACGATGGGTTGGGATGACGCCACACAGATCTTCTTTCCATGTAACAATGGCTTAGACACATCCAAGCATACTCGTATCCTCATGAATTACCCCCAAGCCAACTCATCTTTCTCTAAATCCACTTCCATTGCCTTCCCCACTACCTTTCCAATGATGTTACCAATGTTACAATTCTTGGCCATAATTGGGAGATCATGGATTTTAATCCAAAAGAGAGCCTCTGATAATGAAACTTGGTGTACCTGCTATAGACCCTTCACATCACTTGTCAGCACTAAGTATTTATAAAACACCCAAGGACCCTCACGTTTAACATGCTCTTTATCACAAAGATCTTCAAATGCTGCAATAAACAATGTAGGGCTAACATCCCTAATGGAAATCGTCTTCACAGCACGTCAAATCCTCCTCATGGTATGCTTAAAAGCTTCCTTATTGAAGTGCTTAGCAGTGAGGAGCTTGAACAGCAAGCAATGCTCACTCCTTTCAAGACCATCATCCAGAGATTCTTCCTTTACCTCTAAGAGTTCCTCCTCCTATTCTGTCAAGGATAGACGTTCACACATCTTCAGATTAACATCCATTCTATAACCTTATGCATTTAAGAGAAATAGCAAGCACAGACATGCATGTAGTAGGGAAAGAAACCTCTACATGAAGAAACCCACGAGAAGAGCTTTTTACTTCTTCGTCTTTGGGGATATTTAGTATGGCTTGACTAGCGGAGTCTTGATGAGCAATAAAATAGCATTTTCTTTGTATTATTTTGTCTTCTAAATTTAAATTCTAATAAATTAGAAAGATGAGTAATGCTACTCATTATCTTAATTTTTATCATCCTTTTATCATTTCATGATGAAGCATTAGATGATAGATTCATAAATAAAGAAATGATGAGAGGATGATGAAAAATAAATGAAAAATATATTTTTTATTATAAATCTTTTGGTGAACAAATTTATTTTTTATTTTAAAAAATTATAAAATCATATAAATATAATTAAAAATTCGTAGAAATTAAACAATAAAAATACTAAAAAATGTTAAAAAAAATCAAAACTTTAAAAATTAAAAATTAGAAAGGGTGTACGGGCCTACGGGTACAACTATACAAGAAGGTCCTAAATTAGGGGTGAAAACCAACGTATTCGGCACGGTTTTTAAGCAAAATCGATGCTGTTGAAGAGGGAGGAGCCACCGACCGTAACTGGTCAATGAGAAGGAGGAAAACTAGCCGTATTGACTCTGGCAATTCTCTTTTGATTCTCGACCGGTTTTCGGTTACCCTAATAGCTTAGTTTGTCTGAGAGAGTAGAGAGAGAATGTGTTGCAGAGGAGAGAGAGGGATCTGGTGCCACGGATGCAAGGAATGGAGGAAGAAGAAGCTGGAGGTTGAAAATGGTCTGATCTTAAAATGATACCGTTTGGTTTAAAATAAACGACGTCGTTTCAATTAATTTTTTTTTTTCATACATCTTAAATGAAATGACATCGTTTCAATTATTTGTTATTTACGTATAAATTATTTGTTATATACTTATACGTAAAAAGACGATGTCATTCCATTTATGCGTCGCTTTGAGTATGTATATTAAAAAAAAGGTTTTATTGGTTCAGTCAGCTCAGCGATTTGAACGTTGGTCAAATCACTGCCGAACTAACGTTGGTCGATTCACATCAATCGCAACCGGTTTTTCAGTTTTCTGTACACCCCAATCCTGAACAATGTTAACGTTACCGTCTCGAAAGACAACGTGGTTCTAAAATCTAAACAACGTAACCTCGCTGAACGACTGCACCGAATCTAGCGCCTGTAAAATTAACAGGCATTACCCAGAAAACTCGAGCCAAAACAACTGCACGCAAACAAATTAGAGAAAATGGAAGGAAAAATTTTTGTGGCCAGTGTCTTCGAATGCCCCCAAAGTCCACTTCTTGGGATTGATTCATTAAACAGGCACTGCCAACTTAGGAAAGTATCTTGATCCAGAGTCAAGACCAAACCAGCGCTTTGAGATTTCCTCAACTATCTTCAGCGCCCAATCCATATCAAGAAATGGATTTACTTCCGTTCTTATCCAGGCTAGAATCTGTTGGTTTGATAAATATGCTAGATGTATGTCAACATTGTAGTTTTCAGTATAACATTTGCACGCACGGTGATCGAAACATCTCCATTACTTATTGCATACTAACCGTTTGTTTGTTTGTTTGTTTTTTCCAGTAGAGTTTATGCTCTGGACAAACGTGGAGTTATTCCAGAAGATATTGTGGCTTTGAAATATCTGACCTTTTTGTATGGATTACTCAGTACCTCTCTTGGCCTTTATTTTCTGAAAATTAACTTCGTCTTTTTACTTTTTTTTAACTACACATTATCTTTTCATGATACAAGAACTAGAGCCGGTGATGATTATTGTTTCTTCTTTGGAATTTTAGGAAGATTGATCAAAATTTCTTCACGGGTACCTTACCAGCATTTATTGGAAACTTATCCAAATTGCAGCTTCTGTAAGTCTAGAAAAAGCTATCATTTGTGATTGGAAGTTTTTCTGTGCTTGATAATTGACTTGCCTTCAGCAAAACTTACTAATTTCGTTTATGTGTTGCTGCTTAATCACGCAGCTAGTCATCACATTAATATAGTTATTATATATTTCTCATAACTTTAGGGAGAGATTAAGCTCGTGGGATTTAAAGTTGGCTTTCAATGGTAGATTGCTGTTTCTTCAGTGGAAACATTTACTTACAAAAATAAAATTTCTATTTAGTTGCAAAAAGACTAGAGAAAACAGTAAGGTAACTGAAGAAATGATCAAAGTGAAACAATGTAACTGTAAAAACCATCACAGAGGTTACTCAATAATGTTGGCATTAACTATCATATACAGGATGTGGTTGCATCTTTTGAGTCTTTTTGATTTATCTACCATGTTTCTTCTTATATATCTATAGTACATTAGCAGATAAAAATGATCTAAGGATTGCTGAGTTTTTCTTTCTTCATTTTTCTCTTTTCCCTCTCTCCCCCTTTGGCTGGTGTCGGGGATTTTCTCTAAACTTATACCCAGTCGTTCACTTGAGAAGCTTAAGTGGGATTTCTTAATTGAGGAGTTAGCAATGAGTTCAAGTTCCACCTAGTCAAGTGATCAAAGGTCTGCACCCCTAGCTTTGTCAGGCAGTTCTGGGGATCAGAAGTTTGCTTTTACTGAATAAAGCTTCGCTAGGGAAATGGTTATAGTGTTATGCAACAGTGAGGTACACTTTGTGACACTTGGTGGTTGTGCAAAATATGGTAGCATGTGGAGTATATGGTGTTCATATATATATATATATATATATATATATTCAGTGGGCCTTATGGGGTTTGTGTGTGGAAAAACATTAGGAGAGGGTGGGGGAGCTTCTCTTGTTTTGTTAAACATCTGGTGGGTGATTGTTCTAAAATCAAATTTTGGTTAGGGGCCATCCTTCGAGGACTATCTTCCCTTAATTGTTTGGTCTATCCCAATTATTGCAGAACACATGGAGATTTTTCATAATGTGCTCCACTGGAATGTAAATTTTATTAGATCAGCCCATGATTGGGGCATTGAATTTTTCTCTTTGTTCTTTGAAAAGTGCTATTTTAGGTGGAAAGAGGCAGTGAAGATCAAATATATTAGATCCCCTCCAAAAGGTGGATCTGAGGGTAAATATTTCTTTAATGCACCCATCCCTCCTGTTAGAGGTTGGATATACAAGATGCTTTCAACGATAGATTGTTTTTGGCGGCCACCTTAGGAAAGATTTTCTCTATGGACAATTTAAGAAAGAGGCAAATTTTAATAAAAGAATGGTGCCCAATGTGCAAGTAGAATGGGGACAGAATCGATCACCTGTTGTTACATTGTGAATTGTTTGGAGAATTATGGGCTGCAATGTTAGTATGTCCAGGATTGATTGGGTCATGTTCTAGCGGGTGGAGTTGTTGGCATGGTGGCAAAGTCCTTGTGGAAATTGTAAAAATTCAGTAGTTTGACAGATATCCCCTTTGCATTTGGTGAAAACACTTGGCCAAAGTTTTGGAGACCATGATAAAATGGCGAAAGAACTAAAAGCCACAATGTTCAGCACCCTCTATTGTTTGGATGGCTGCTCACAATAGTTCTCAACTTTTTAGCTTTCTGGATTTTTAAAAAACTTTTGCTGCTTTTATTTATTTATATTTTTTAGTTGGCTGTATCCTTTTATATTTCCTATGTAATAGGGTTGTGTCCATCTGCACATTCAATAAAATTGCATTACTAATAAAAAACTACTTTACAAATGATTTTACAAAAATATGCTTTGTCTATTTTGAAAACTAGTATTTTTTTGACCACTCATCCAATCAAATCTTATATATTGCTGCATTTCAATTTAGGCTTCTATCATCATTCAGGGTGCCATTCCTCAAATGGTTTGTGATGGAGTACCTTGTACAAAAAAGTTGACATTGTGAATTTTCATGGTTTCACAGAGAGCACCATTCTGTAATTGTTGAAATAGTCAACATTATGGTTGTTACCTGAAATATAAGGTCTTCTGGTTAGCTCTAATTCTGATTCCTGTTTTTATTTTTTATTTTTTGTTCTATCTGTTAGGTCACTTGCCCATAATACATTTTATGGGACCATCCCAATGGAGCTTGGAAATCTTAAGGAGTTGACAGTGCTGTAAGAATTCAGAGCATTCTCTACAATTAAATGTAATTTGGTTGTTAGCAGGCATTGTCAATAGTGATCTTTTTTTTGTAATAAAACTTGGTTATACTGCGTAAGGCCTTGCCTTTCAGATCAAAGTACTTTGCAGATACAATTTATGTATTCATACACCATCGGAGCAATACTCGTGGGAGGTTCCCTTTCTTTTTTGGAAAAAGATCTCAGAATTGAAGGGCTCTAAACTGTTCTTCGCATGAAACCCCACCCCACAGTCTCAAATTTCATCCACCTTTTGCAATACCCAATCTGAATGGAGATCTGCCCAGTTTGGTCCCAAAGGCAACGAGCAAATAGGACTCGGCTCATACCCAGACTCCTCCAGCCCATTCTTAGAATAGACAGAGCCATCCTGCTCCCTCTCAAACTGAAGTATAAATCTGGGCAGGTAGCTTTCTTGCTAGTTTAGGGTCGATGGTGGTCAGGTACAAGAAGGCCATTTCTGTCCACCACCCTTCTTATGTAGTCCTGCAGGGACGTTACTGCTCATACAGCTCTCAGCCAGCATACAGTTAGCCTTCACCTTCAAACAATGGAAGTGTGGATGGCTCAATGTCAAATGGGGAATTTTGTTTTTCTTTTCAGCAATAACAGAGCAACCCTTTCAAAAAACCTATGGATCCTCCACCCTGTCCTGCCACTTCATTGGTTGCTTAAACTCATCCTAGCAGCAGAAGCCATGTTTATTATTAGGATTAAACTAGGTTTTTCTTACTCATCTAAAAATAAAAAAATAAACTAGACTTTCCTTGGTCCTCTAGGTCTTTCTAACTAGTTGCCTGTCTGAAAATGCTTTCAATTTGTCTTTTAGACATCTACTTCTTTTGCTCTTGCCTTGTGTTAGCTCAGGCATGCTTCCTCTTACTTGATGGCAACCCTTGGTGCTTGTTTTCTTTCCTTTTCTGTGTGATCTTTGATTCTCACTGCTTTCTCTAATGCTAGCTGTCGGCAATAGCATTTATGCTGCTAGAATGATGTTTGCTCCTGGGAGATGGGAAAGGGGGTAGGGAATAGGAAGATGTTTGCCAGCGAGATCTTGCTCAAGTGACCAGTTGCTTTATAATAGTTGTAAATTAAACTCACTCACCACAAGGGGAGTAAAAAAGACGTGGAAAGACCTCTTTACTTGAAAATGTTTCTATCACCCAAAATATAAATAAATTACTTGATGGCCTCTTAAATCAAACTGCTTCTAGTCCTGAAAGGATGGTTCACTTTTTTTTATTTTGCTTGGGGCCAATTAACTCCGCCTCCCTTTTGACATGCCCACATAGGACGGTGATGGGTTTCGGAAAGGTTCAAGTGATTCAAATCTCTTGACGCTGGGACGTGCATGGACAATTAATGAATTGATGCTTTATTTAGACTAAAATGAATTAATGCTGATGCAGATAACTTCCACAGATCTTTGAATGATAATTACCGGAAAACATTTGACTATAAAATGTTCAATGAAAACAATTATCTTACAAAACAAAGAATTTAATGATTCTACTTGTAGATTTTTAATTTTCCATGGTACAATTAAGAAACATCATATGTACGAGAGGATTGCTAGAACTTTTCTAATGGCACGACAATATGCTTAATAACTTAGAAATGAATTATACTTGAAATAACGATACAAGAAATTTACTTCGCTTCTTATTCATTCCAATAACTCTTTGTATATATGTTATGCAGGTCTATTGCTAATAACAATTTCTCTGGATCTCTCCCTCCAGAACTTGGTAATTTGGTCAAACTGGAGCAAATGTAAGTTCCAACATTTATTCTTTTTAATTATTTTCTTCAAATAAATGCATGTCTTGCATGTTTCAACATTTCAGATGATGATAGTGTATACATTGTTTGGTATTACAGTTATCTAAACAGTTGTGGGTTGGGTGGTGAATTTCCCTCAACATTTGCTAAGCTTCAAAACATGGAAGTTCTGTAAGCAGGACTGCTACTCTCACTGTATATGTTTTAAGCTCCCAACCCCCCCCCCCCCCCCCCTTTCTTTTCTCTCTCTCCCCTCCCTATACCATCTTATGGTTACCTTACTATTAGTGAGCTTTTTGAATTTCAGGACGGCATCTGACACTCCTTGGAGGGGAAAAATACCTGAATTTATTGGTAATTGGACAAGACTTAAGAAATTGTAAGCAATAAAAAACGATCTTTTTATTTCATCTTCTAGTTCATATATTATGAAAGTAACCGGTATTTCTGTGATAGATATTGGTCTTCTTGACAAGTCATCCAATTGTTTCTGTAGGAGATTTCGAGGGAACTCCTTTGAAGGTCCAATACCATCTAGTTTTTCTATGTTGATCTCACTGAGCTCTCTGTGAGTAAATATTTGTTTCTGATTCAGGCTCTCTGTCTCTGTCTCTGTCTCTGTCTCTGTCTCTGTCTCTGTCTCTGTCTCTCTCTGTCTCTGTCTCTGTCTCTCTCTCTCTCTCTCTCTCTCTCTCTCTATCTCTGTCTCTCTCTCACTTCACACTTTAACAAGGGAAGAAAGACTAACTTTGGTAATGTTTGGTTATGACTGTCCAGACAGATCAGTGATTTACACAATGTGAGCTCTTCCCTTGATTTCATAACTAGCTTGAAGAACATAACAGATTTGTAAGTAAGCATGCCACTCCGCACGCTACAAATATATGCATGTAGTCTTATTATATTAACCATTAGCTACTCCATTTTCTTTTTGACACCTAAGAGTTCTGAGGAATGCCCTGATCAGTGGAATTATTCCTTCTAATATTGGAGAATACCAAAGTCTACAAATATTGTAAGCTCCTGAGTTTCTGATTGAAATGTCAGTTTCATTATTGGAGTTAACGATAAAAAACAAATTATTGGAGTTAGCTTTCATTAATTTGGCTCTTTAAAATGCAGGGATTTGAGTTTCAACAACTTAACAGGCCGAATACCCAGTACTTTGTTCAATATGAGTTCTCTTACATACTTGTAAAAACCATACAAGCTCGTTCTTCCGTTGCTTTAATATATTTACTCATACAGCTATAATTGATTTTTTTTGGTATGACCCTTTCCTCACTTCATGATTTTTTGCCTTTTCTTTGTCTTTTCTTCCACCATATTGCAATGGTCAGGTTTCTTGGAAACAATAGTCTTTCTGGAACGCTTCCTAGCCAAAAAAGTGAAAAGCTTCAGAATATGTGAGTCTTAATGTCATAGAAGTGGTTTACTGCTGTCAGTGCATAAAACCCCAATGGGCATGGTGCATGCTAAAACCTTGCTTGTTAGAAATCTATCTGAAATATATTTCACATAACTTTATTTCATCAACATAATGTAGTATTTAACTGGTTGTTCTATTTTAAAATATTAGTTATAGCTCTATATACATTTTCAAGAACATCAGGCTATCAACATAATGTATCCCCAAAGAATGTACTAGAAATGTCAAATGTAATTTACTCCAACCATTAAAATGCTCTCCAAGATTTGTTACTTAACAGCAAATTTGGATTCTAATGCTCTAGAGTTTATAACTCAAAAACAAGCAAGTGCATAAAAAATTTCTCCTGCCCGATAAACCTCAAAATACAGCAGAAATGTAAGTCACCAAATGACAGATAACTAACATATTACTGCCAAGTATAAGCGTCAATTGCAAGTAACATTAATCATAGAATTAGTGGCAATGCAAGACTTATGATAGGAACTATCTAGAAAACATGAAATAATATGTGAATTATCAAAAGAACAATTGTAAATTTCTTTTGCAAGGTGAGAACCCAATTTGAGTTGTTGCAACAATGTATAGTTAAGCTTCTTAAAGTAAGATTGATTTCATGAATTGCTTAATACATTATGCACTAAAACAAAAAGATCTTAGTTTCTATGGAGATCTCAAAAATGCCGGTTAACCAAAGATAGAGATGCCTTCCATGCCACAAATATCTACATTTGTTAAAATCCATTAGCTAGCTACTTACATAATTAGCAACTTGCAAGAGGATCCAAGATTTTCTTCAAGTGTCTTAAATGAACTCAAAAGGGACTTTACCTATCAAAAAAATGAACTCAAAAGGGACTTACAAAGAGTGGATACACTTATCAAGACTGACACAATAATTAAAGGGTCATGCTACTCAGCCCCCAATTGACACCTATTTGACCGAACTGTTTAATTTTTTTTTTCATGAGGATGTCTCAATTACATCTTACACAAATAAGCCTCGTTCACTTTCACAAAGCTTTTCATCTCATCTAATCATTACAACTTTCTCAAATTCCCACACAAAATAAAATAAATAATTCAACATTTTCAAATCTGAATATAAAAATAATATTAAAACAATATATTCTAATAATATTTTATTCAACTTTCAACTTTAATCTCAACTCATCTTATCTCATCTTTGAAACAAACGAAGCCCGAAAACCAGATAAATGAAAGCCTTAAATTACACTTAAACCTTTGTTTTAATAATATAAATCTCAGATCGAACATATCTGTGATATGAATTTGAAGATGCTGGCCCTATTTTGTAAACGCTACATTATTTTCTTTAATCGTAAACTAATTTTTATTGATCAAAATAGTAGGCAAGAGCCCAAGTATACAGGACATATACAAGAGTAACGCCTAAGCATGCTAGTTTAGTGATACAAGGCATTCATGAAAGGTCATGCCATGAAAATCAATTACACTCGACCCATGAAGTAAAGTATTGAAAAATAAGCTTCTAAGCCCATCCATTGACTGCTCTTGATCTTCAAAACATCATTCATTCATCCTCCTCCAAATGCACCACCATAGACATATTGGGACCATCTTCCATATTGATGCAATTGAAGAGTTGCCCTGAATGCCTCTCCAAGAAGCTAGGCGGTCGCTTACCCTTCTCGGCATCACACCCAACCTAGTCCCCACCGAGCAAGGACTTCGTTCCACAAAGTCGTGGCAATCTCACAATGTAGTAGATGGTCAACGGACTCTCCTCTCTTTTTGCACATACAACACCAATTCATGACTATGATCCAATGCTTCCTCAAATTGTCTAGAGTGAGGATCTTCCCCAAGGAACCCGTCCATAAATAAAATGCTGCCTTTAGAGCTGCCTTTGTCTTCTAAATGCTTTTCCATAGGAATGGCTTTGTGTTGTGCGTGACCGTGGCTTGGTAGAAAGAGCATAATGTGAATATTCCTTTCTTAGAGGGGACCCAAAAAATCTTTTCTTCAATTTCCCCAGGTAAATGGGTGGAATACACAAGGTAAAAAAGTGCCGAAAAAACATCAATTTCCCAATCTTGTACATCTTTGAGGAATGTAACTTTCCATTGGGGGAATACCATTGGAGATGATTAAAGGTCTGCAATTGAGGCTTCTTTCATTCTTGTTAAACCATAAACTCATGGATAGGTTTCCTTAAGTGCCCTATCGCCGCACCATACATCATGCCAAAATCTGACCTTGGCTCCATTATCCACAATAAAACGGATAGTACTTGCTTATGCATCCCAACCTCATATATATTTTTTTGATAAGTAAAAGAAGTTTTATTCAATGAATGTAATAAGCGAAGACCGTGTACATAGGAAGTATACAAAAGAAGCACCTAAATACATTGTAAGAGGGGGAAAGAGAAGATAGAAAAATATGAGCATAAGCTCCATCAAGTCCTAGAGCAGAAGACCATTGCTATAAAGAAAATACAAAGAATTTTCAAATTTCCTCCAAAGAGTTCTCCTTATTATTAAAGCATCGCTTGTTCCTTTCCCACCAAATACACCACATGAGATATAAAGGAACCATCTTCCACACCGCAACCACTTGTTTAGAATTACGAAGCCCCATCCAACACGCAAGCAAATCCACTACTTTCATTGGCATAACCCAAACCAGCCCGACTCTACTGAATAAACCATCCCACAATGCCTTTGCCACCACAAAATGCAAAAGTAAATGATCCACAGATTCTCCATGATTCTTACACATGAAGCACCACTCCATAATAACAAAACACCGCTTTCTCAAGTTATTGATAATCAAAATGTTACCAAGTGAAGCTGTCCATAGGAAGAATGCAACTTTGGAAGGCACATGAGACCTCCAAATTGTCTTCCATGTAAAAGAAGAACAGTGCTGGACAGTCAGCACCTTGTAATAGGACCGAACCGAGAAATTTTTTCATCCTGTATGCTTCCAAGTCAGTTTATCTCTCTCAATACCCCCAATCCGCAAGGAATGAAGGAAGCTGAAAAAATCAGTCACCTCATTGAGTTCCCAGTCCTATACAGCTCTAGTAAAACAAACATTTCAATGCAAGAATCCACTGGAATGGACTAACACATCGGAAACAAAAGCATGCCAGTGAGCAGCTAAGCGAAAGATACCTGGAAAAACACTAAAAAGAGGCCGATCACCACACCAAGTATCAAACCAAAAACGGATCCTTGAACCCTCACCCACAACAAAGTTCATATGGTTAACAAAATTCTCCCATCCTTTTAGGTTCTGCTTGGCCACTGAGATTTCTCAGATGAGAATTTTGAATTTTAAGATTAAATATTAAAATATTATATTTTAATATTATTATTATTTTGAGATTTGAAAAAGTTAAGAAAAAATTGAATTGTTTATTATATTTTGTATGGAGATTTGGGAAAGTTGTAATGATGAGATGAGAATTTTGTGTTTGAGATGAGAAATCTTGATGGCCAAACAGTACCGTATACTAAAGTTCCAAAGACACACCATAGGTCCCCCTAACCTCCTTAGAACACCCCTCCCCCCCCCCCCCCCCCAAAAAAAAATCACATCCATGTTCCTGATCTATAATCTCCCTCCACAACGACTTCCCTTCCAAATGATACCTCCACAACCATTTCCCCAACAAGGCCTTGTTGAAACTAGTCAAATTACAAAACCACCATTTGGAATAGGAGAGCAAACTCGATTTCAACTAACAAGGTGAAATTTAGTCTCCTCACCCATACCTCCCCACAAAAAGGTACGAAATAATTTCTCGATACGATTGCCCACCCCATCAGGCAAAGGAAATAAAGAAAGATAATAGGTTGGAAGATTTGAAAGGGTACTTTTAATAAGAATGATCCTACCCCCTTTTGATAGATAGAACCTCTTCCAACCAGCTAGCCTTTTCTCAATCTTCTCAACTACCCCATCCCAAATAGACTTAGCTTTGAAAGACGCCCCCAGTGGAAGGCCAAGGTATTTCATAGGTAGAGCAGCAAATTTACACCCCAAAAACTCTGCAAAACAGTTAATATTCCTCACCTCTCCCACCGGAGCCAACTCCAACTTACTCAAGTTAACCTTAAGGCCTGTAACAGCTTCAAAGCATAGTAAAACAGCCCTTAAGGCTTGAATCTGTCCACCATCAGCATCATAAAAGATAATAGTATCATCTACAAAAAGAAGGTGAGAAAGAGTGATGAAGCCATTGTTAACATTTCCCACCGTAAATCCAGAAAGAAAATCCTCCTGTTACAACAGCCTCCACCATCCGACTCAATGCTTGTATGATGTTGTCAAAAAGGAAAGGAGACAATGGATCCCCTTTCTCAAACCATGAGAGCTATGAAAGAAGCCACAAGGAATTACATTAACTAACACAGAAAACTGAGCAGTAGAGACACAATGCCTAATCCACGCACACCACCTCTTCCCAAAACTACATTTCCCAAGAATATAGAGAAGAAAATCCCAATTCACATGATCAAACGCCTTCTCTATATTCAGCTTGCAAATGACACCTGGAATACCCTCCTTCATACGGCTATCTAAACATTCATTAACAATTAAAATAGAATCAAGAATTTGCCTACCCGAACAAAGGCATTTTGGGGTTTAGAAATTATTCTATCCATCACTGTACTCAAGTGATTGTCAAGCACCTTTGAAATTATCTTATAAACCCCAATTACCAGGCTAATGGGGTGAAAATTCTTATATGCTTCCACAGCCCCACTCCACAAGGCCCACTCACCTCATTAGAGCACCATCCTCACCACGGTTCCTCATGCTTCAATTTGATGAAGATTCTCCACATGGCTCCTTGTTCGTAGTGATATCTCCATAGCCATTTACCAAACAAGGCTATATTAAAAGAATTCAAGTTCCGAATACCCAGACCTCCTTTGATGGGAGAGCATATTGTGGCCCATTTCATGAAGTGAAATTTAAACTCATAATTTATACCCCCCATAAGAAGTCACGTTGGAGTTTCTCCATACGATGAGCCACCTTGGCAGGGAGCGGAAATAATGAGAGGAAATAAGTTGGCAAATTGGAAATAGTACTTTTGATTAAGGCGACCTTACCACCTTAGGATAAATACATCCTCTTCCAACTAGCTACTATCGTCTCCATTTTTTCTAGGAACATCCCCCACTGACACTACTTTTGATTTTTCCAAGTTCACCTTTCAAGCCTAATACAACTTCAAAGCATAATAGAAGAGCCCTCGAAGCTCGAGTTTGATTATGGCTGGCCCCACAAAATATTAACGTATCATTAGCGAATAATAGATAACATATGTTGAGTGAGCTAGTAGTTGCCTCCCCCACTAAGAATCCAGATATGAACCCACCCTCCACAGCACCTAAAATAATCTTACTAAAGGCTTCCATCACAGAAACAAAGAGTAGCGGAGATAGAGGGTCACATTGTCTCAATCCTAGTGAGCTTTTAAAGAAGCCTTTTGGTGTGCCATTCACCAATATAGATAAACAAGCCGTAGAGATACAATGATGGATCCATGTACACCATTTCGTATCAAAGCCACATCTCTTGAGGATGTAAAGTAAGAATCTCCAGTTGACATGATCATAGGCGTTTTCCATATCCAACTTGCACAAAAACCCCGGCTCTCCTTACTTGAGTCTATATCCAAACATTCGCTGGAAATAAGCACCGAGTCAAGGATTTACCTACCTTTGACAAAGGCATTCTGAGGCTTCGATATTAACTTCTCCAACACCTTGCTCAACCTATTCGCCAATATTTTGGAGAGAATTTTGTACAACCCGCTCACCAAGCTATTGGGACGATAATCTTTTACCTGTATAACACCAGACTCTTTTGGTATGAGCACTATGAAAGTTGCATCTAGGCTTTTTTCAAACCTTCCATTTTCATGAAACTCATGGAAGACCCCCGTGATGTCTTCTTTAAGCACTTCCTAGCATGTTTGAAAAAAAAGGCCACAAAGAAGCCGTCCAGACCTGGAGCTTTGTCACCCGCCATGCGTTTTAATACTGGCCTAACCTCTAACTTGTCAAATGGCCTTTCGAGTTGTTCCATTTCCTGTGAATCAAGGACGTCAAAAGCAAGCCCATCTAATCTTGGTTTCCAAGAAATTTGTACTGAGAGCACATTCTTATAGTAATTTACAATGTGATCTGTGATCTCATAAATGCTACATTATGTTTTTTTTTTTTTTTTTTTTTTTTTTTTTTTTTAAGAAACTTTATTGAATGAAACTAGGCGAAGCCCATGTACACAGGAAGTATACAAAAGAAGTACCTAATTACATTCTAGAAACCTGGAAAGAAAACAAAAACTCATGAGCATTCCCTCCCTTAAGAACAATAGCCGAAAACCATTGCAGCAAAGAAGACATAAAAAATTTCCAGATATCCTCAACAGTTTGCTTCTTGTCGTTGAAGCACTTCTCATTCCTTTCTATCCATAAACACCACATAATACACAAAAGGAATCATCCTCCACGCCGCTGCCAACTGAGAGCTTTTGTGCTGCCTATTCCAACATGCTAGTAGATCCACCACTCTCATTGGCATAACGCAACTCAACCCAGCTCTACTAAGAACCCCAACCCATAACTCCCTAGCCACCTCACAATGTAAGAGTAAATGATCAATCGATTCACCATTTTTCTTACACATGAAGCTCCACTCCATAACAACCTTGCCATGGTTCTTCAAATTGTCAACCGTAAACTCTACATTTTGTGCAAGCCGAAAACATAATTCTCAACTATTCTCAATCCAATCACAACCAAATTTAATTGAGAATTCAAGCTTATATTTTTAGATGTTTTCTTGTAGTAGCACAATTAATTCATGATTGGACCAATAAGTTCCCAGAATCATGCATAATTGAAACTTTTTAACTTTAACATTCCTTCTATACACCTCAATATAACTGAAATCAAGCTAAAATTAGCTCAATTAGAGATGTTTGGAGGATGAGATGAGATGAGAATTTTGTGAATAGTAGTAAGATGGTTTGTGAATAGTAGTGAGATAGGTTGAGTTATGGGTTTTGGGAAAGGAGAGAGAAAAAGTTTAATAAAAAATTTTATAAAGTTAAAATATTGTTAGAATATAATTTTTTAATGTTATTTTTGTTTTGGGATTTGAAAAGGTTGATTTTTTTTTTTTTTTTGTTTGGAAGTTTGGAAAAGTTGTAATGATTAGTTTGAAAGTTGTAGTTAGCTGTTACTGGACACTCATAAGCATTCTCATGCTATGTTTGGATAAATCCATCCCTTTGTTTCTTTGGATAAGTAGATCCATCTCATGCTAAGTTTCCTATATTACCTATTGAATATGTCCTTACTAAATCTGAGGAAGAAGGACATCTTCCATGTGATAGCATGAAATCAATCTAAATGCTTTCCTAATTTCTTTGCAAGTGTGAATTTTTTGTGCATTACTTATTCATTCCTGTTAATATGATTTTGGATGCAGAGATTTATCTTACAATGATATATCAGGAAGCTTTCCGAGTTGGGTAACTACCTCTGGTTTACAACTGTATGTCTCTTATATTCTTATACATCTTTTCTCGCTCAAGTTTTGCAGGCTCTAACATTTTGCTTTGAAAGATTAGATATTCTGGTGCTCATATAGAGCTTCTTTTCTATCTTTTCTCAAACATGACTTGCATAATCTTTCTTGGACAAATGTAAGGAATCAACTGCATATTTTAATTAACCAATTATACAAATATTAAAGAATCTCCTGCTTGTCCTCCTATCATTGGGTTTCCAGATAGTTATTTTAAGCATTCCAATTGTTTTGAATGTTTGAATCCCTGCAGTGATTCTGTGTGTGTGTGTGTGTGCACACATGTTCGGTTTGGGTGGTACATGAAGACAAAAACATGATAAGGTTCTTTTCATGGAATTATACAGGAACTTGGTGGCCAACAATTTCACATTTGATAGCTCAAATGGAAGGTGAGTAATTGAATTATGGTATCTCTTATTCATTCATTATAAACCCATTATTGAATATAAGAATGAGAAAAAAAGAAAGAAAGAAACAATAGGAGCAAGCCTTTCTTCTGTGTGTTCAGAAAACAAGAAGAAAGTTTAGAAGGTCTGGGTTTATAATACACCTCATGTATGGTAACACACATTTCCACACTGATTCAGTAACACATCGTACTTATTCCAGTAATCCTAATTCTAAAACAAGAAAAGAATATAGAACACATTGCATCGATATTCTAAGAGAATAGGCTGTCTTCAACAATAATTATCTGAAAATAGTTTTTAAAGACGTACAAAAACTGCTTTTAAGAATAAGAACCCTACCAGCCCAAATTAGCTGCAATTTTTTACTTTTGGAGATGATAAAATTTCTGCTAGATTGAGCATTTATCATTTTCTATGCTTGCAGTACTTTGCCAGGGCTGGATTGTCTTCAGAAGAACTTTCCGTGCTATAGGAATTCTCCACGCTGTAAGTTTTTTGGTTCTCTGATTTCTTGTTTTGTTAGGTAATTTCACCAACTCATGGCAAAGTAAAAGAATTTATATTGTACTTTTTTTTCTTCTTCTAGTTGTCCATATATATCATGTATATAACCAAATTGGGCTTGGACGAAAAAATGCAAAAGAGGTATGAGGGAACTTCAGAAGAACATGGGAAGGATTCAAATTACACATTTATCCACATACTCATTGCTGCCTGAAGATGTACAATGAAGTGAGGAGCATGTTATTGAGAGTAGTTTTAAGTGTTTTGCCTATATGTTGTAGCTTTCGTTCAACTTCCAACTTGAGTCCGATAAATTTAGTTCCTTCTCTAGGTACAACCTTACTGGAACCACTTTGAATTATTTTCAATCATTTCGGCTCCACCATGAAACAAGATTTTTTATTATTTATTTTAATCTTAAAAGAAATAATAATCCCAGTCAATGAAATGATTTCTTATATCCGGTTCTTAGACCCCCCCCCCCTCCCCCGGTTTACCTATGTATACATCAACACAGATGCTTTCATTTTGAATCTTACAGATGCAAACTTCTCAATCAAATGCGGTGGCAACACAATGAGAACTGCTGATGGCACAGTGTATGAGGCTGAAAATGCATCTCTTGGTGCAGCTTCGTTCTATGTAACCAGTTTTGACAAATGGGCAGTGAGCAATGTGGGGTTGTTCTCTGATCGCAGTGAACCATCTTATCTACAAACTACCTATGCACAAGTAACTAGGACGAATACGCCAGAGCTTTTCCAGAGATCAAGAATATCCCCTGGATCACTTAGGTACTATGGCCTGGGTCTTGAGAATGGACCTTATACTGTAAGCATGCTATTTGCAGAAACAGGTTTTACAGATCGAAGCTCACAAACTTGGAAGAGTCTAGGGAGGAGAGTATTTGATATCTATATTCAGGTAAGAACTGTATAAAGCAAAACTCTAAACTATCCCTCATTGAAGTAGAACCACTAAAATGTTTCTACATGGTAAACCTTCAATGCATTATGTTTCAGATAGAATATATCACTATGCCCTCTCTGTTGCTTTTTTAGGGGAGTCTCCGACAGAAAGACTTTGACATATCAAAGGAGGCAGGTGGTGTTGAAAGAGCACTTGAAAAGGTTTTCAATGCTACTGTGTCGGAGAACTACCTTGAAGTTCATTTGTTTTGGGCTGGTAAAGGGACCTGCTGCGTACCAGTGCAAGGCTACTATGGCCCAATGATTTCGGCCCTCCGCGCTGTTTCAGGTACCATTTTTAATAATTTACAGGTCTCTATTCAACTTCAAATGGCATAATGTTCTTCTCTACCTTTGACTGCTACTGATCATTGGCTTCTATTGCTCAGATTTCCAGCCTACTGTAAGTGGGATTCCACCAAGTACTTCAGAACGGAAGAACAGGACAGGGTTGATTGTTGGTATTTCAGTCTCTGTAGGAGTTGTTAGCTCAATACTGATAGTTGCAGTTTGTTTTATAAAAAGAAAATCAGACAGCAATGTCGAGGAAGGTAAGCGCATGGTAGTTCTTTCAACAAAGCCTTTCCCGTGTACTGGGGCTATGCCTATTATTTCTCATTAATAAAATTCTTATTTACCGATCAAAAAATGTTATTTCAACAAAACCATTTTTGCTTTGATAAGTATGAAATTATTATTTCAACAAAACTTCATAATGGCATTGGCACTGATATCTCCTAAAAGTACCAGTCAATATCTAACTTCTTTAAATATTAAGCTAAAGTGAACCACATATTGGTCTTTGAATCTTCTTGGGTGCTACAAATATTATTTTTTGTATCTTATACTAGAATTTATATCTTACCCTATCCTTGCTTGACTTTGCAGAACTTCTTGGTATTGGTCCTAGACCAAATACTTTTAGTTATGCTGAGCTCAGATCTGCCACAGATGAATTTATACCTTCTAATAAGCTAGGAGAGGGAGGATTTGGACCTGTTTACAAGGTAAACTTTCTTAATACTACATATCCATTTAATACACAATGACGATTCGATATTAAAAATAAATAAATGATTCTAACTTTTCTTCAACAAAGGAGGGCTTTTTTTCTTTTGCTAACTGTGGTACATTATAGGGTACACTTTCTGATGGGAGGGTAGTGGCTGTGAAGCAACTTTCAGTTGCGTCTCACCAGGGAAGGAGTCAGTTTATTGCTGAGATTGCTGCCATATCTGCTGTACAACATCGCAATCTTGTGAAACTGTATGGATGCTGCATCGAAGGAGATAAGCGTCTCCTTGTTTATGAATATCTTGAGAACAAAAGTCTTGATCAAGCACTCTTTGGTATGATACTAAATAATCATCTCGTGTTTTTTTCTTTCACCATAGAAACAGAATTCTAAAATTTTTGAATAAAACACAAAACAACAAATTGTACAATAGGAACATCTAACTAGAAATAGAAAGTTAGACATGAAATTCATGACAACTCAACCCATTAAAATTTACATAGGTTGCCCAAAGGAGAAAAAAAGTATTGGAAAAGAAAGTTTTAAGCTCATCTATTGTCTGCTTGTGATCCTCAAAATCTCTATCATTTCTTTTCCTCGAAATACATCTCACTATATGATCAGAGACAATTTTCCACATTTTTTTAATGTGTGGGCTGCCATATAAAAATGGCCTTACTATCCTTCTAGGCGTAACCCACGCCAATCCAACTTGACCAAAAGCGACATTCCACGAGGTACTAGCAATTTCAGTGGTGTTAAAGGTTGCCTATTCTTACGTCTCTTATACTTGGGTCTTATTCTTATGATCAATAAGATTTTGTTTATTGATAAAAAAAAAAAAAGGCGGCCTACAAATTTCCCACTCTCCCTGCACATACTAGGGGTGTACAAGAAACCGAAAAACCGGTCGTGACTGACACAGACCGACTGCCAGAGGTTGGAACCGGTCGGCGAGCGACAGAACTTTAACAAAACCAACGGACGTCGGTTCGGTCACGGTTTGAGGCTGGCTCAAACCGCTGAACCGACCGACCACATATACTCTTATTTTTTTTTTAATTTATACCTATCTAAAATGACGCCGTTCCTAAGTGGAATGGTGTCGTTTTATGCCTGCAGTTGTGTTTTAAACACATCTAAACGACGCCGTTTAATACCAAACGGCGTCGTGTTATCTATGAGAAAAAAAAAAAAAGTAGGACGACACCGTTGGATTTAAAACCGAACGACATCATTTGATTATTACATCTTCTTCTTCCTTCTCTTCTTCTTCCCCACGATTCACATCCATTTCTCATCCTTTCTCTCTCCTCTGTAACTCTCTCTCTCTACTCTCTCAAAGAACTAGCGCTGCTAGGGGAACTGAGAACCAACTATGAACCGTTGGAGTCGATATAGACGGTTTTCCTCCTCCCCATTGACCAGTTACGGTCGGTTGCTCTGGCATATTTCATCTCGTCGGTCGGCGTCGGTTTTACCCAAAAACTGCGCCAATGAGGTCGGTTTTCACCCTTAGCACGTACAACACCAATTTATCACAATGAAAATCCCGGAATACCCATATACTATTTGATCACATCCTAGCAAGCTTAAAGAAAACCATTGCAAAACCACCTAGTCTTAATCATGCTATTTACTTCATTGGGAACCTAACTCTCTTCAAATTGTCTCTCAACCTGTAACACCCCGTTCCCGTAGGATAGAGACGTTACTAACAAACATGATAAAATGCCCGGTAAAGAGACTCATTACTCTGAAAGACCTCATTTATTGAAAGAAACTTAATTGAAAGGATATAAATAGTCTTGAAACTTAAAACTGAATAAAGCAAAACATGAGCTAGTCTTAAACAAGACTAGTTATTGAAATGACATAAAAGAAACTTAATCCTTGTGTAAAAGACACTTATTCATCTCTAAGTCCTTATACTAAATCTACTCCTGGCCATCCAGCTCTGCATCATCATAATCACCATCTGTGGCAATCAACATAGAAGAAAACAAAAAGACAAACAACAAAAATGAGTCGAATACTCAGTAAATAATACATCATACCGTAAAATACTATCTAGCTTAACATAAAATTGATTTTTAAAACCTTATCATAACTTTCATATAACATTCATGGATTACATGAATGGAAACATTCATAATCATGACAACATGAAGCGTGAATGCATGAGTAACTTGTTTATCTTGAATTGTACTTATTTCATGGTGAACCACGCTTGAGTCCATAGCACCACATAACTTGTCATGTAGTGAAACACGCTTGAGTCCGTGTTTCACTTAACTTGCATAACATGAAGTGAAACACGCTTGAGTCCGTGTTTCACTTATCTTGCTTGACCTGGAGTGAAACACGCTTGGGTCCGTGTTTCACTTATCTTGCTTGACATGAAGTGAAACATGCTTGGGTCCATGTTCACTTAACTTGCATGACATGGAGTGAAACACGCTTGAGTCCGTGTTTCACTTAACTTGTGGTAACCACGCTTGAGTCCGTGGTACCGTCTTAGCATGACTATGGTAAACACGCTTGGGTCCGTGCTACCCTAAAATGTTTATCTTTCTTAATGCATGATAATTTTCTTGGACTTCATAGACTTTTCTAGCATGGCATATTCTTGTACATGGCATGGCATAACATGATATATTCTTGTACATGGTATAGCATAGCATGACATGGCCTAACATGATTTAATCATTTTATGACATTTCATGGCATGCATGATCTCAAAACTACATGAATATGGCATACATGATCTGGCTATTTATTACATGGCATGCTTGACTTAGGTTATTGCATGAACAATACATGGCATACATGGTCTAAGCACTACATGAATGAAGCATGCATGATCTGGCTATTTTAATTCATAGAATACCTATCTTAAATTATTATATGATCATATCATGGCTTCCATGTGATTTTAGTAACATTCAATCCATCAATCAACAATCCATAAAAGCATAACACATATATAGGCTTACTTTCATGTAAATCATCATAATTCATAGAAGTTCATGAAAGCGATCTAACCTTGACTTGGCTCTTAGCTCAACGTAGATAACCATCAAAACCATATCATATTACTGTACCCAATTATAATATTTACATTACACATACATTTATATGATCATATTATTTACCTCTTAGCGCTGCTTCCGAAGACTCACGTCGTAGCTCGTGACCTATACGAGGCACTAGACGTTACTAATCTTTCTAGAAAACGTGTCGTAGCAATCTAATTATTTAAAATCTTACCATAGAGATAATATAATGAATATTCAAATATAAAAAGATTACCTAAAATAATATTATTCCAAAGCTCATATGATAATCTTAATAATTTTATAAAACTTAGTTAAAGGTCAATTGAAATATTAGCTAAGATAACAAACTGAAACAATATAAAAGAATTCTTTAAAGTATGCTTAAAAGCCCTTCAATATATTGTATAAACGAATGAGTCTAAGACTAATATATTTATTTAAGTGAAACTTTGGTCTGATTTAAGTTTCAGCCCAGCCCCAATTACAGAAAACATTTAAGGTTACTAGAACAGTTTCTGTAAATACAACCAGCCCAATAAAATAATCAAGCCCACAAGAAATAAACTCACTTATCTATTAAAACAAGTTTCTGAAATATACTAGAATCAAGCCCAATTTAAAACAAAAGTCCATATTAATGAAACATGTCTAATAAACCTCAAGCCCAGCCCACAAGGAAAGCCCACGTATATGATCAGGTTTAAAATATAAAGTCTGCCTAGTTACTAGAGGGTAAAGAGGTAACTTCACCAAAAGTTCCTTTATGAGGCAGTTTAAAGAAAGGTTAGGTGCAGTGGGTTGAAGGGCATTTGTGTAATAACCAAAACTTGCATGTGCTTTTCAGTAAAGTAAAAGAAATAAGAGGATATGAACAAAGCAAAAAAATCATTTGCTGGAGAAAGCAGGCCAGCGATGGGATCTAAGGCTTGCTAAGGAAAGGTAATGTGTGACAAGAGAGAGAGAAAAAGGTGGCAGACTGCAGTGGCTTACCAGATAGTGGGGTGTTCAATGAAGTGGTTGACTGGTAGTGTCTGTGCAGATCTCAAGGTGCTCTGATGAGGTGGCTGGGTAAAAGAAAAGAAGGGGCTGCACGAGTGCTATCCTTTTCTTTTCCCTCTTTGTCAAGTGAAATTTCTGAAACATTATTCTGAGGGTCTGGTGAGATTTTATAAAGGTGAGGGAAAGGGTTACGTGAGTTTTCAGGAGATTAGCTAGAGTTTTCAGGGGATTAGCTAGATCTGATTTGGTTTTGATCTTAGAATCTTTTCAAAAAATTTTAAACCTATCCGATAATAACAGAGAATACAAGATAAAAGGAAACCACCCTAAAAAACTAATTAATCTGGTTCATTATCTTATTTAACAAATAGATAATTATAAGCATCTGAAGATAAATAAATAAGTAATTAATAAAAGCAATAAATATAATCAGAACATAACTAAATAATTCTAACTGCATTAACCTAAATTCTAGGTTCGTATGTTACACAACCAATGTGACCTCGCTTCATATATGGACTTAAGTGCTAATCCATCAAGCTCGTCCAAGCAAACCGCTAATGGAAACTGAGCCATCAACCAAAAGCATCTCAATAGCATTGTTCACAATATGATTTCTAATCTCATTTTGATCAGAGAAGATTGAACCATCTACCAAAAGCATCTCAATAGCGTTGTTCCCCTTTCAAATCTCAATAGTTATTCCTAATCTTAGTTAGTTGCTTGATGGAACAACTTTGTACACCTATTGCCCTCTTTTAATCATAGTGCCCTTGGTTTTTACCTCCAAGACCACTCCTCTATTTTGATGACCCTTTCTAGATCAATGATTTCCAGGCTTTTCTTAGCTTATCTTCTTCATATGGTGCCCTCTCTTGTTCCATACCAATTTGACCTTGTAACTCCTCCAGTGCTATATGTTACCAAAGACTTGCTTTATTCCAAGCCCTTAGGACATTCTTTAAAGCATTTAGTTTGTGAGCTAAGATAAAGTTTATAGTTCTTTGGAAATGGTAGGATAACCACCACTGTCTAATGCTATCACCAAAATCTTCTACTTTTAACCACAACCAGTTGTGCACCTGCATGTTATATGGGAAAAATTGTTTCAAAAATTACATATAAAGGAAAGAAGACAAAATGTGTAACAAATGAAATGAAAGAAAACTAAAGTGTTGATTTTGTTTGATGGATTTGTGTCGGAAGTTACATATCAATCAAAAGCTTTTTGAATTTAAAAAAGAGAATGACCTCTGGTGAAGGATCACTGAGAGTAGTCGTAGGGTCTCTAAATTCATCTCCATTGGCGCAGCTGCCATGGATTGGTTAGCATATGCTGTGGGATATTGTAGAGTGTCTACTGGGTCTAATGAGTTTTTTAAAACTCGAAGGAAAGGGAATCAAGTGATGGTAATTCAAAGATGTGTCAATAGCTATGGCAGGTTTCTGTCTGTGTCGGAGTATGGACATGATCATGGTTGTTCCAGAAGGTTTCTAATGGCTTCATTGTTGTTCCAGAAGGTTTTATGGGTGGGGGGTGGAGAAGGTGCGGAGATGTGTTGAGAGAGGTTGTCCCTTCTTCCTCTATTTTGTGTGCTGAAAACAGAGCTCCCGTGATGGCCCTGTCACTTGTTGAAGAGGGTCGGAAGGGGACCTTTGCAGAGGTTTTGAAGAAGATGCCGCTGTGTATGGAGGGAGTACGGAAGTTCATGGAAAGTCTGGTGAGAAGTTTTCGATGTCGGTAGGCCAGGTGCAGGAGTCTGTTCATTTTCTCAAAGGCGACGATATGAATTCTTTAGAAGGTATGTTAGGCATCAGGATGAATTTCTCTCTGAAGGCTATGTATGATGCTTTGCTGGTCTAGAAATACTTAAGTTTACTTTTCTCATTCATACATAAAGTATATTTAAAAGGGTTTATTTATAGATTACAATGTTGAAATAGATAAGGAAAGAAATAACTAATTGATAAGGAAAGAAAAAGATAAGGAACGAAATAACTAAGGAAAGAAATAACTCCTAAAAAAGGAAAAGATAAATCTCCTAAAGAACTCTCCTTAGATATTCACAAATCTACAACAAACTCTCTAAAATGCGTTTTGATTGAATCATCCAAAAGTTGGAAATGAAGACTAATGTGGATCTTATGTTGAATTGGGTTAAGATGGGTTAGGCCCATTGGGTTCTGAAGGCATAACTGATAAGGATTCGCAGATGGGTATTAAGATGGATGGGCTGGATTATGGGTTGGGTCATGAGAAGGTCATTAGAGGGAGGGGTAAGAATGTTGTGGATGGGCCGGGCCTAGTCAAAAGCCTGAAACGAGTGTGGAAGGTAAAATCTAGTGTTAGCATTTCGAGAGTCTTGAGTTTGGTTTCCTCCTCAAGCACGATGGCGCCACCTCTTGCTCCGATGGCCATGGTTGTTGCATAGACTTGTTTGCGGGTCTCTGGCAACTCCTCTAGTGAGACTCGGATTAGGGTTCTGTTGTTGGAGGTGGAAGAAGATGTTTTGGTGGATCGGGACATTGGAAATGAGGTGTTATTTCGATTGGAGGAAAAAGAAGAAGGAGAGTTTAAAGAGATTCAGGATGGCGGGTGTCTTAATTAGGTAGAGATTTTGAATCCTTTGAATAATGAAGTTCTTTCGAGGGCACTAAATCCATTTTGTTCGGAGAAGTCTCTATCAGGGGAGGGGTATCGGCAACTGGAAATGGTTGGGGGTTTTGAGGGAGACTTGGGAGTATTAGCAGTGGTTTCGAAGGGTGCTTTGCAATTGGTAAGCTCTTCTAAGATTGTGTAGCAGGATGCTTCTTTATAGATGGTGGTCAAAGAGGTAGAGGGTGACAAGGAAGACATAGGCAGTCCAATTCCATTAGTGCTATTTCTCCAAAACCAACTTCCAAATTTACATCGGACTGGGTGTTAAAAAAGTGGAGGAATTATAGGAGTGTGTGGGGATTTCATGTGTAGGGTATGAAGAGCAGTTTAAAAGGGATAGGGAGTTGAAGCGTTTAAAAAGCTCTATTAACTATGACCACAAGGAGGGAAGTGTGGGGAGGGATAGGTTGAAAAGGGGGGGTGGGGGGGTGTCTTGGTCTAATAATGAAGCCTAAAATCCCTAAAATCCTATCTTGGAATGTAAGGGGGATCAATGATGTCAACAATGTCTTCGGATTAGATCACTTCTTTGTAGCTGGAATTTGACATTGTTTGTCTTTAAGAGACGAAGTTGTATTTTATTGATAGATATATTATTCGTAGTTTATAGGGTTGTACTTTTGTGGTTTGGTGTTATCTAGCTTCTTTGGGTGCTTCAGGAGGTGTGGAGATGGTAAAGGATTGCATTGGGGATTACTCAATGGTTGTTTCTTTCAAGAATATTGAGAATGGGTGGAGGTGGGCTTTCGCGGGAGTTTAGGCCTAATGTGGATATGATAGAAGTTTTTTGTGGGAGGAATTGGTGGGTTTGTATTCCTTATGGGATTTACCTTGATGTTTTTGTGGAGATTTTAATATTGTTTGATTCCCTAGGGAGAGGGTGGGGGCTTTGATGTTGACAGGTCATATGGAAGATTTCTCGGAATTGATTTTTGATTTAAATCGTGTGGATCTCCCTTTAGTAGGGGGGCTTATACTTGGTCTAACAGTAGATGGTGGCCAAGTAGGATAGATTTTTAGTCTCTTCTTCATGGGAGACGCATTATTTGAATCTATGTTAGAAGAGACTACCATGTGTTTGTTCTAACCATTTTCCAATTTTGCTTGATTGTGGGGGCATTCATGGGAGTAGGCGTTATTTCAAATTTGAGAATATGTGGCTTGAAGTTGATGGATTTGTGGAGAAGGTAAGGAGTTGGTGGACTTCTTATTCCTTTATTGGTACACCTAGTTTTATTGTGGCAGTTAAACTTAAATCTCTTAAAACTGATTTGAAGAAGTGGAATGAAGAAGTTTTTAGACATACGAAAGTACAGAAAAATCTTCTTTGGGATGAGTTGCATGCATTGGAGGATCGGGTAGGTAATGAGGAATCCTTAATTAAGGAAAAATGAGGTTGTGTCCGAAATTGAAAAGGTTTTGTTGATGGAAGAAATTTCTTGGAGGCAAAAATCAAAAGTGCTTTGGTTGAAGGAAGGGGACAAATGCACTAAGTTTTTTCACAAGATGGCTAATTCACATAGGCGCAATAATGCCATTGAAGTTCTCCAATCTGGCCCTAATGTGTTTCAATCCCCCGATGAGATTCAAGATCATATAGTGAAGTATTATGAAGACCTACTCGGTTAAGACTGCTGAATGGCATCCTAAACTTGATGGTCTGAGTTTTGATCAACTGGATTCTGATGTAGCAAGTTGGCTGGAGAGGCCGTTTGACGAAGCGGAGGTGCATCAGGTGGTGAGAGGTATGTGCAAAGATAAAGCCCTAGGCCTAGTGGTTTTTCTATGGCTTTTTTTTCAAGAGTGTTGGGATATAGTGAAGGAAGAAGCGATGCAGATTTTTTATTATTTTCATTCTGGTTTTAAATTTGAAAAGTCCCTAAATGCTACTTTTATTGCTCTCATTCTGAAGATAGCTGGTGCCTATGAGTTTAAAGATTTCCGTCCTATAAGCTTAGTAGGCAGGATCTATAAAATTATTTCGAAGGTGTTAGCTAACTGTATGAGTATGGTGATGGATAAAATTCTTTCGTCCATGGTCGGCAAATACTGGATTCAATTTTGATTGTGAATATGAGTGTTTGGACAGCCATATGAGAGAAGGTATTCTGGGGGTTCTTTGTAAGTTGAATATGAAAAAGGCATATGACCTTGTATGCTGGGGTTTTCTTTTATATATGCTTAGAAGATGTGGCTTTGGGGTGTGGATGGGTTAAACATTGTGTTTTGACCACCCGGTTTTTTGTTTTAGTTAATGGTATCTCATGTGGATTTTTTCAAACTTCAAGGAGATCCATTATCCCCTTTTCTGTTTGTTATTGTTATAGAGGCTTTGAGTTGCATGTTGGAGGCTGCTGGGGGTTGGGCGTCTTGCTGGTTTCTTAGTGGGAATTAATAGTAATGGTGTTATTTCAATTTCTCACTTACTATTTGCAGATGATACTCTTCTTTTTCTTTTTTTCTTTTTTTTTTTTCTTTTTTTTGTGATGCTGAAAGTAGTCAAATTCAAGCTTTAAGGGTTGTTCTGTTGTGCTTCGAAGTTGTTTCGGGCCTCAAGGTGAACTTAGAAAACTCGAAATTGGTATTGATGGGAGTTATGAGGAACTTCCTAGCGGATTTGTTGGGATGCAAAGTTGCTTCTCTTCCTATGAAATATCTTGGGCTTCCCTTGGGAGCATTCTTCAAAGCAAAGAGTATTTGGGATGGTGTTGTAGAGAAGGTAGAGAAAAGATTGTTGGGTTGGAAGTGGCTATATCTATCAAAAAGGGAGAGGTTAACCCTTATCAAAAGCACCCTTTCCAATCTTCCCATATACTATCTTTCTTTATTTCTGTTAGAGAACATGTTTGTAATTAGTATAAGTGTGTGTATAAGTGTCAATTGTATGTAATGTATATATATGTTTGTACATCAATGAAATCATTAAGATCTTTCCCATATATTCTGACATGGTATCAGAGCATCTGTCGTTGAATAGATCTAAGTTAGTGTTATGGTGGTTCACGCCCAAATCGAGTTCATTGTTGTCTGAACTCGTCTGAGTGTTTTTCGGTGTAGCATCTGACTTTTGTGGTCAGATCGAAGCTCACAAGTGCTTGCAATTGCCAGATACGACCTTGTCGTTGTCTTCTATGCATCCTTGTGGTTTTTCCCTTTGTCGTTGGCAATTGAAGGTGTTTGAAGTGGTTTCCAGCCACTCCTCGGCGTCGTCTCCGGTACTGGTGTTAAGGACCTCGGTCTAGTCCTTAAACATTAGGATCTTCTAGCTTCGCTTCTTCTTACTATGACCGAAGTGCCTCTTCCTCTTGCTTGTCTTTACTTGAGTATGGAACTTGAGTAATGGTGTTTGATGTATAATGATGGTTTGTATTGTGATTGTGGATTGGGAAATCTATGGAATGAACATGATGTATGGAATGTTATGGACGGATTGTGGTGTCTCTCTTGGTGTTGGCGCCACTTAGGGAAAATTAGGGTGTTTAGGGTTGGCGCCACTTAGGGTATTGTAGGAATTATGGAAGTGAGGCTAGGGTTTGTGATGTATGGGATGAGATCCAAAAATGTAGGATCACCTTTGGGATTATGGGAAATACGGCTAGGGTAAGAAGATGTAGGGTTTTAAGATGAATTCCTAAAATTTAGGCATTAGTGGAAGCTAGGGTTAGGGTTTCCTAAAATATAGGAAATCTTTATGGATCTAGGGTTTATGGCTAGGATTGTTGGAGGCACTAGATCTAGGTTAGATCTAGGGTTTTATGGAATAAATCTATGGTGGAATATGAATGGATGGAGGCTAAAATAGTGTTTGGTAGGTAGGAAAATGTATGGAAAGTAGATGGATTTGCAAAGATGATAAATGTAAAAAGAAAATAACAACGAAAGTAAATCAACAATGGAATTGAGAAAAGAAACTGATCATAAGATTGATAAATGAATCGTCACCCCTTCACAAACGTCAAGGCAAAGATCCTCTACTTGGGATTCACACAAGTTGCACCCACATAGCCCAAGTGCTAAGCACTGAAAAGAGATCTCAAGACATTAGTCTGTCGACAAGGGAAATATACCAAAAGATGTAAAATGAAATGCTAAGGGTCCTATTTATAGGTTTACAAAGTGAAAACCCTAATAGGTCCCATAAATAATAAAAGACTTAAAATAAATGAAATAAATAAAATAATAAAATAAATCAACTAGATCTGGCCAGGCCCATGGCTTGTCTTGGTGCTTGCCTTGAGCTGGGTATGGCCCATGGCATGGTAATGGAAGCCTCATTCTCACTCACTTTTAATTGGCATGTTGGGTGATTAGATTTAGAGTTTTTTGCTTGTTGGTTGGTTAGATCCAGGGTTACCTTAAGGCAACACAAAGATCCAAATTGGTTGGTTGGTAAAAATAAAGACTAGCTTGAGTTAGCACTTAACTCTCAAAAGAATTGGATAGAAAATTCTCATATGTTGAATAAACATAACAATAATAGATGAATAAACAAGCAAAAGCAAACTATAAATAGGAAATCCCCCCTAGGATTGGTGCCACATGCCTCCCCCTCTCTTCCCTTAACTTAGATCTAGATCTAGATCTCACTCTTGATCTACTCCTAAGTTTTAGGAATCCTAAATTTAAAGAAACAACATCTAATGCCTAAAATAAAGGAAATTAACTAGGAAATAAACTAGGAATTAAACTAAGAAATAACAAAACATATTAAAAATAAATAAATTCCTAAATAAAAGGATCATGGCCAGCCACCACCATGAATGGTGCCTCCACCCTTATTTTTTAGGAACTTGTCATCTTGTCATGAAATTCCTCTAGTTGCACTTGTCTTGGACTCCCTTCGCCTCACCACCCGAGCCATGCATGCAACTCAATGCAACCCTTTTAGCCTTGGCATGCCTAGCCCTCCTAGCAGCATTACGAATGGCTCATCTTGCATCTCCATCAATCATCCCCCCTTCAAGACCGACCTTATCCTCAATGTCCAAATCTGGAAATTAATCATTGAGAACCCGAACACTCTCCCATGTAGCATCCTCATACGGAAGCCCCTTCCATTGAACCAAGGCTTCGGTTCTTATTTGGTCACCCTTCCTCACAAGCCTGTACTCCACGATCTTCTCGGGTTGGATTGCCATTCTTGCCTCTTCATCTACCATGGGCATCTCACTCACAACCTTGGTTGGATCTCCAACCTTCATACTTAGCCATGAGACATAGAAAATAGGGTGAATGTGAACCCCAACCGGTAGATCTAGCTTGTATGCAAGCTGTCCGCACTTCTCCAACACTTGATATGGGCCAAAATACTTAGCCCTCAACTTGCTTAATGTTGCTTTGAATAGTGCCTTGTGCTCTCTTGGTAGGTAGTTGAGAAATACCCACTCACCCGGTTCAAAGGACTCCATAGTCCACCCTTTGTCAAAATGCTTCTTCATTTGGTCTTGAGCACGTGCCAAATTCTTCTTGAGATCCTTCAAGATTTCATCCATCTCTCTAAGCTCCATATCCACTAAATTATTTGGTGAACTCCCCACTTCATAGGCTACATGCACTGGTAGTGGTCTCCCATAAAGTGTCTCAAATAGTGTCATCTTGATAGATTGGTGGTAGGATGTGTTGTACAAAAATTCAGCCCATGCCAAATGCTCTTCCCACTTCTTCGGATATTGGTGCACAAAGCACTTAAGGTATTGCTCAATGGTCCGATTGGTCACCTCCATTTGGCCATCGGTTTGGGGATGATAGGTTGAACTTCAGGCCAACTCCGTCCCTTGCATCTTGAAATACTCATTTCAAAAGTTGCTCATGAAGACACGGTCTGTATTGGTCACTATGCTTCTTGGCATCCCATGAAGTTTCATCACTTGATCCACATAAAGCTTGGCAATTATCTTGGCCGTGTATGGATGCACCATTGCGATGAAGTGTGCATACTTGGTCAAGCGGTCCACCACCACAAGCACCCCATCACAACCATTTGAGAGTGGCAACCTCTCTATAAAATCCATGGTGACATCCTCCCAAGTGTGAGTAGGGATCGATAAGGGTTGTATCAACCTCTTGGGCTTGCTACTCTCACTCTTCACCCTTTGGCAAGTATCACATCTCCTCACATACTCACCTCTCCTTTCATGCCATCCTAATGGAACAAATTAAGCACCCTTACCCATGTACGGTACAATCCCAAGTGTTCCCCTTCCTTAGAATCATGAAAGTGGCTCAAGATCTTCCTTCTAAGCTCTCCCACACTCGGCACCATTACTCTCACCTTGTATTTTAAAAGCCCATTACTCATCTCATAATTTTCAACTCCCTTAGCATCCACCTCTAGCTTCTCCATCACTTCCTTACACCTTAGATAATTTTTTACTCATTCTCTAATCTCATCCCAAATTCCCCATGAAGGACCCGAGAGGGTCTCCAATACCTCACCATCCTCCCTCCTTGATAGGGCATCGGCCACTCGATTCTCCCTACCCCTGCCTATACACCAAATCAAACTCAAAACCAAGAAGTTTAGAAACCCACCTTTGTTGATCCGGAGTGGTGATTCTTTACTCCAAAAGGTGCTTCAAAGGTTGTTGATCCATGACTATTGAGAACTTTATTCCCAACAATTAAGGCCTCCACACCCTAACGGCCTCCATGATGGCAAGCATCTCCCGTGCATACACGCTCCACCCTTTCTTTTGAACACTAAGGGCCTTGCTAATGAAGGCTAGTGGCCTCCCTTCTTGTGTCAAAACAGCCCCTACGCCCACATTACTTGCATCCGTGTGTAGCTCAAATGTCTTCTCAAAATTAAGCATAGCAAGGACGGGTGTAGTTGTCATGGCTTTCTGCAAATCTTCAAAAACCTTCTCCGTCTCTTTACTCCAAACAAAATTATTCTTCTTGAGCATGTTGGTGAGTGGTCTTGCAATAGAAGCATAATCTTTGATGAACTTTCTATAGTAACCCGTGAGCCCAAGAAAGCCCCTCAATTCTATGATAGTCTTTGGTTTGGGCCAAGCCACCATAGCTTCCACCTTCCTTGCATCTACCTTGACCCCATCATGTGAGATCAAATACCCCAAGTACTCAATCTCCTTTTGGCCAAATGCACACTTGGACAACTTAATATAGAAAGAGTTGTCAAGTAGTATCCCCAAAACAACCTCCAAGTGCCCCAGTGGTCCTCCCATGTCTTTGAATACACGCGAATATCATAAAAAAATACTAACACATACCTCCTCATATACGGCTTAAAGATTTGGTTCATGCATGCTTGAAAAGTTAAAGGAGCATTGCATAAACCAAACGGCATCATCAAGTACTCGAAGTGGCCATTGTGAGTTTGGAAAGCCGTCTTGTGAATGTCTCTCTCATGCACCCTTATTTGATGGTACCCAGCCTTAGATCTAGCTTGGAAAAGAATATAGAACCTCCAAGCTCATCTAGCATGTCATCAATGGTGGGGTCGGAAATCTATCCTTAATGGTAGCCTCAATCAAGGCTCGATAGTTGGTGCAAAATCTCCATGTGCCATCCTTCTTCTTCACCAAGAGAACCGGACTTGAGAATGGGCCAGTACTTGGTCGAATGAGCTCATTAGCCAACATCTCATTGACTTGATTTTCGATCTTGATCTTTTGGTAGTAAGCATGCCGATAAGGAGCAATATTAACTGCTTGGCTTCCTCCTTTAAAGGAATGGGATGATCAAATTCCCTTGAGGGTGGAAGTGTCTTCAGATCCTCCATCACTCTAGAGAACCTCCCCAACAACTCCCTTAAATCAAGAGGCAACTCATCTCCTAACTCCCTCTCCAAGCCTCCTTCTACCACCTCATGCCCCTCGATTGCGAGGCCAATGTGATAGCAAAACATTGCCCCCTCACTTCAAGATCTTCTCCATCTCATTAGGCCCAATGGCCTTGCATCCTCCTTTTCCACTCATTCTCATGATCACCCATTTACCCCCATCATAAACTCCATAGTCATCTTTTTATAATCCGACACTATCTTCCCTAACTCCTCTAACCATTGCACACCCAACACCACATCCAACCCAACAATTGGCAAAGAATACAAATCTACCACAATGTCAAGATCTTGTGGTTTCAAACATACATTTTTATAAACTTCTCTACACATCAACTTCTCCTCACTAGCTACCTTGACCTAAAATGGAGTGATAGAAGTCATAGGCAACCCCAAGCTCTCGGCCACCTTTGAATTGCTGAAGTTCAAAAATGAACCATTGTCCACAAGAACCGTTACCTCCATCTTGCCAATGTGTGCTTGTGTTCTTATCATTCTAGGCCCAGCAACACCCGCCAAAGCATGAATAGAAATACGAGGGTCTCCCCTCTCGAGGTCATGTTGATCTTGCTCCTCTTGCCCTTGCTCTTCCTCCACTACTTCTTCCTCCTCCTCGGACTCCACCTCTATGAGAAAGATTTGCTTGGCTTTGCACTTGTGGCCCATAGTAAACCTCTCATTGCAATTGAAGCAAAGCCCCGTCTCCCTTCTTCATTGCATCTCCTCTCAAGATAGCCTATTCACCCTCGCGGGTAAAGATTTAGATCCACTTGATGCGCCTCCACTAGGACTTCCCGGTGAGAAATCCTTGCCAAAAGTCTTGTTTGCACCAATCTTGGAAACCTTTGGGGGTGGTTTCCTCACTTCAAACCAGCTACTCTTCTTTAGATCTTAGAGTTGATCTTCCTTGATCCGTGCAACCTCCAATGCTTGCATCAATGTCTTTGGTTTCTTAAGTTTCATTTCCGCTGCCAACTCGCTCTTCAAGCCGACCACAAAGGTTCCAATAAGGGCCTTTAGGACACTCTTGCATGACCCTCCATGTGATTGTGCTCAAAGTCTTGAACTTCTTCCACTTCAACTCCCTCCTTTGAGCCCCATACGTCTTCCTCATCCATTGCCACCATTGGCTGGCCTTTCTCTCAAGGAAGTAAGCGGCATAGGACACTTTCGCATGACCCTGCATGTGATTGTGCTCACAGTATTGCCAGACTCTACTAATCCACGTGCTCGGGTTATCACCATTGAACTTTGGAAAGTCCATCTTTGGCTTGAGAATTTCCCCCCTACGTGCTCCTCTCCTCTCTTCACGGTTCTATTCTTCTCCTTCACTTTCCCCGATTGATTCCTCATGAGTGCTTGAGGAATCTTGAGAAGATGAATCCGAGTCATTCACCCTCTCATGGCATTGGCTTCTTCTAGATCCAATAGAACCCTCCGGACTATGGACTCTTCTTCTATGGTGTCTTCTCTCTCCATTCCTCCTTTGATTTACCAATTGATGGAGCACCTTCTCTATCCTTCCAAGCCTTTCATTGGTGGCAGTTTGTTATGCCTCCAAAGCAGCTTCAATATTCTCAATATGTTCCCTATGAGTTGGTTGTCGATTGGCCATGGCTTCCTCTCCTTAGATTGGATCTCTCTCAACAAAAGCACCAATTGATGGAAGCCTCACTCTCACTCACTTGTAATTGGCGTGTTGGGTGATTAGATCCAGGGTTTTTTTCTTGCTGGTTGACTAGATCCAGGGTTATCTCAAGGTAACACAAAGATCCAAGTTGGTTGGTTGGTGAAAATCAAGACTAGCTCGGGTTAGCACTTAACTCTCAAAATAATTGAATAGAAAATTTTCATTCATTGAATAAACATAACAATAATTGATGAATAAACAAGCAAAAGAAAACTATAAATAGGAAATCCCCCTCGGGTTGGCGCCACATGCCTCCCCCTTTCTTCCCTTAACTTGAATTTAGATCTAAATCTCACTCTTGATTCACTCCTAAGTTTAAAGAAATAACATCTAATGCCTAAAATAAAGGAAATTAACTAGGAATTAAACTAAGAAATAACAAAACATATTAAAAATAAATAAATTCCTAGGATCATGGTTGGCCACCACCATGAATGGCGCCTCCACCCCTATTTTTTAGGAACTTGTCATCTTGTCATGAAACTCCTCTAGTTGCACTTGTCTTGGACTCCCATTGCCTCACCACCCAAGCCATGCATGCAACCCAATGCAACCCTCCTAACCTTGGCATGCCTAGCCCTCCTAGTGGCATTACAAATGGCTCATCTTGCATCTCCATCACATGGGCCATGGTTGGTGGGCTGCGTGCATGGCTTGGCATGGCTTGTGTGCTGGCCAAGCTAGTAGCCTACGCATGCACCAGGCCTAGCATGGCTTGCACGTACGTGCGTGCGTGCTGGGCTGGCCTTTTGGCACGCCCTATGCTGCATGCTGACCTAGTCACTATCCTCGCCAGCGTGTTGGTGCACGTTGTGTTGTGCTTTGGCTGGGCCAACGGCCTCACTGGCATGCTGGCTGTGCTGCTAGCATGCTGGCTAGCTGCTACGGTGGCCCATGGCATGCTTGCTAAGCGGTACTGGGTGTGCCATGGCGTGCTTGTGGCTCATAAGTGGGATTGACAAGGCATATCAGTTGTTGTGTCAAGGCATGGCCTTGGACCACCTTCTTAGGGGTTCTGACAACTAGGCACTAGGGTTGGACTCGCCGACCTTGTTTGTGGTTACTGGCATCATCATCACCATCGGAAAGGGCTTTTGTCACTAGCAAAAGGTTGAAGTCCCGGAGTGTTTGGTTGCAGCTCAATTTTTAAATCGGTACCGGTACGGACCCAAAACTCAGCCGATACATCCTAAAATAGCCCGGTTCAAACCTGAAACTGACCCGTTCAGGCTGATACCGACCGATACATACCAGATAAAGAACTGAAATTTGTTAGTCGAGTTATTTTTTGGGTACTTGGGCTAAGTATCTACATTTCCAAATTGTGTTTCTCGGATTTTTCAAGTTGAATTGTGATTGCTCTCAGATATTGTGTGGAGTTTCAATCTCCAAGTTCAACTGTGATATTTTTTTTGCAACCATGACAACTAAATTTAAGTCACAGTTACATGATGCAATTACCTCCTATGTTGCTCCTGGTGGGCGTGGAGGCCAAGGTAGTAGAGGCTCACATGGGGGACATGATGCCAAAGGTATGATTAATATATCAAAGGATGAGTATGATAAGCTTTTGGGTCGCACAAGGGTTTCAATGTTCACATGTCTTGCCTCATCCATTCAAGATTTGTGGATCATTGATTTAGGAGCTAATGAACATTTGACTGGTATGTCCTCTATCTTATCTAAGTTAGATACTATGACATCTCCAAAAGGTGTTACTCTCGCTAATGGTTCTCTTGCTAAGGTTACATGCATTGGATCCATTAAGCTCACTGACTTTATATCCTTGTCATCTGTTCTATATGCTCTTAGTTGTCCCTTTAGTTTGCTGTCCATCAGTAAAATTACTCAAAGTCTTCAATGTTCAATGACCTTTTATCCTCTTCATGGTCTTTCAGGATCTCAAGACAGGAAACAAGGTTGGTACAGGGCATGAAGCTGGAGGCCTGTATTATCTTGATGTTAAACAGTCACCCACTGGAGCCCTTACATCCTCCTCATCATCTGCTTATGAATGCCATTGTCATCTTGGTCACCCATCTCTCTCTTTTGAAGTGTCAGGTTAGGAATCTAGGAAATGTGTCTCCCTTTCCTTGTGAAGCATGTCAAATTAGTAAACATCATCGTGTGTCTTTTATACCTTGAGTTGATAAAACAAGCCTTGAGTCCTTTTGAATTGGTTCACTATAATATATGGGGACCAATCAACATTGAATCAAACTCATTTCAGTATTTTGTCACATTTATTTATGACTACTCTAGTGTGACATGGGTGTTTTTTATGAAGGCACAATCTGAACTTCTTTCCATATTCAAAGTATTGTGGAAAGAAATTAAAACTCAATTTAACAAAAGGGTTCAGGTTTTGCATTCTGATAATGCTAGAGAATATCTATCTAGTGCCTTTGCTACCTACTTAAGTAGCAAATGAATTGTTCATCAAACTTCATATTCTTATACACCCCAATAGAATGGGGTGGCTGAACGCAAAAATTATCATTTGTTAGATGTAACCCGAGTACTTTTACTGCACATGCATGTTCCTAAACGATTTTGGAGTGATGGTGTTCTTACTGCTTGTCACCTTATTAACCGTATGCCTTCATCAGTTCTCGATGGTTCTTCTCTTTTCTCCATCTTGTTTCCTTCATCTCCACCATTTACCCTTAACTCCAAAAATCTTCGGGTGTGTTTGCTATGTTCATAACCTTAACCTAGGTTTTGATAAGCTTGATCCACGTTCTACCAAGTGTTTTTCTGTTGGTTATTCTCGGACTCAAAAATGATTTTGTTGTTATAGTCCTGTTCTTAGACGCTATTTCACAAGTGCTAATGTTACCTTCTGAGTCCATATCCTATTTCTCTGACACAGCTTCGAGTGTTGAGTGTGATCATCTACCATTACCTACTCTTACACTTTCTCCTCCGGTTGTCGGTCCTCCCCCTCCATCTTTGGATCCTAAGTTACCTAGTACTCCAGACTCTCCACCTATTACTCTATGCAAAGGTACTCGATCTTGTGTTACTCAACATCCAATTAGTCAATTTGTCTCATATCATGTCTTATCTCCTTCATTATCATGTTTTACCTCTCAACTTTCGAAACTTTCTATTCCTAAGACAGTTCAGGATGCTTTATCTGATTCGGGATGGAGGACAGCTATGAAAATTGAAATGGATGGATGCCCTTAACTATAATGAGACATGAGATCTTGTTTCACTACCACCTGGTAAGCAACCTGTTGGCTGTAAATGAGTATATACAATCAAATTTCATCTTGATGGTTCAGCTGAATGTCTGAAAGCCCGCTTGGTTGCTAAGGGTTACACTCAAACATATGGCATTGATTACCAGGAGACGTGCTCCCCAATTGCCAAAATCTCTTCTGTTCTGGTGTTTATCTCTCTTGCTGCTAATTTAGACTAACATTTATTTCAGCTTGATGTTAAGAATGCATTTTTGTATGGCAACTTGCATGAAGAAGTTTATATGGAGCAATCACCTGGGTTTGCTGAAGATAAGTATCGAGGTACTATACGCAAGTCAAAAAAGACATTATATGATTTAGAACAATCTCCTCGAGCATGGTTTAGGAATATTTCTGATGTTATATTGGCATTTGGTCTTCATAAATGCCAAACAGATCATTCGGTATTTCACCTACATAGTGATGCATGTCACATTTTGTTGGTTGTATATGTGGACAACATTGTAATTACTGGGAATGACTCTGCTGGAATTGCTAGGCTATTTACATGATTAATTTCAAACAAAAGACTTAGGCAAGTTTAGATATTTCCTTGGAATTGAAGTCAGTAGATCTAAAGAGTGTATCACCCTATCTCAGAGGAAATATGTATTTGATCTTCTGGAAGAAATTGGCATGTTGGGTGCACGACCTATTGACACCCCTATGGACCCAAATTGTAAATTCTTACAAGAGGAAGGAGAGTTGTTTGGAGATCCAAGTAGATATCAAAGACTTGTTGGGAAATTGAATTATCTCACTATTACGAGACCAGACATCTCTTATGTTGTCTGTGTACTGAGTCAATTTTTACAAACACCTAGGGTCTCACATTGGGATGCTATAATTCATATTATTCATTATCTTAAGTGAGCAGTTGGCCTTGGATTACTGTATTGACCAAATGGACATTTTAGGATTGAAGCCTTTTCATATGCTAATTGGGCAGGATCCCTTTCAGATAGAAGATCTATCACTGGATATTGTACCTTTGTAGGAGGTAACTTGGTTACATGGAATAGTAAGAAACAAGCAGGAGTAGCTCGGTCCAGTGCAGAAGCTGAATACAGGGCAATGACTCACACTACTATTGAGCTGACATGGTTGCAACACTTCCTTCAAGATATTGGGTTTCCAGCTCCTACCCCCCCTCTCCAGTTATTTTGTGATAATCGAACCACAATGCATATTGCCTCTAATCCTGTTTTCTGTGAGAGGACTAAACATATAGAAATTAATTGTCACTTCATTTGAGATAAGCTACTAAGTGGTGACATTGTTACACCTTTTGTGAAGTCTGCCAATCAACTTGCAGATGTATTTACTAAGTCTTTGTGTTGGAGTCGGTTAAAACTTATTTGTTTCAAGTTGGGTTTATATGATATATATGCCCCCCAGCTTGAGGGGTAGTGTTAGAGGACATGTTTGTAATTAGTATAAGTGTGTGAGGGTATAAGTGTCAATTGTATGTAGTGTTTATATATGTTTGTACATCAATGAAATCATTAAGATCTTTCCCATATGTTCTAACAATTTCCATTACCGGTGGGAGTGGCCAGATTGAAAAATTGTTTAGAGCTTTTTTGTAGGGTGGTATGGGGGAAGAGAATAAATTTCATCTTGTGAATTGGCAAAAGGTGATTTGCCCGATTGTGAACGGTGGCTTGGGAGTGCGAGATTTGACTATTTTTAGTAAGGCATTATTAGGGAAGTGGTTGTAGAGGTATCAAAAGGAAGGGGATTCATTGTGGAGAGAGGTGATTGATCGGAAGTATGGATGTGAGTGGGGGAGATGGTGTTCTAAGGAGGGTAGGGGGTCTTATGGTGTATGCCTTTGGAAATATATTAGAAAGGGGTGGAACATTTTTGAAAAACATCTTAAGTTTGAGGTTGGAGATGGTGAAAGAATCTGGTTTTGGTTTGATGAATGGTGTAGTGAAAGACCTCTGGAAAAATTGTTTAGTCTTTTGTTCTCTATTTTATTTCAAATTTTGTTTAAAACTTGATTGTGAAGTTGTTTGACTAGCTATTTTAGATTACTAATTATAATGAATTATGTATAGAAGTGTTATAGATGAAACAATACATGTTCTTCTTGACTTTTAAAATTCCATGATCTTGAAAATTATAATAAATTTATGATCATTAAAACAAAAAGAAATGGATGACATGGCCCAACGGGAAGAAAACTATTGCTTCAAAAATCAAATATAAAGGAAAGAAGACAATATGTAATAAATGAAAGAAAACTAAGTGTTCCTAACCAAACAATGTTTCCTAACCAATAAAGCTCCATGATCTTTCAAATTATATTAAATTATAGTCATTTAACACTAGAATGGAAACATGACTCTATTGGAGCAAAGCTATTGCTTTGAAAATCATTTATGTTATAGATTTTTGGATTTAAAATACCTATTACCCCTTGATGCCTTCTCAGTCAATAAAAACGGGGAAATGTTCCGAGCAAAGTTGGGATAACCTTTTATACAGATCAGGAAAGTGCACTTCCCAATCTGTTTGTACAAGGAATCTATCAATTCCAAACCAACAAGAAGTGTCTCGGCTAATAGACCATACGGAAGGGCCTCCCCTCCATTGTCCATCATATCCTTCTCAAAGATGAAGTACGAGAAATCCACCGTGGCAAAACAATCATGAGCTTCACCCTATTTTTCACTTAGAAACCAAGTGAGATTGAAATCCCACCTTTGCAATAGTTACCTTGAACTAAAAACTAGAAATATTAGTAAGCTCCTCCCACGAATACCCTCTATTGCTATCTTGCCCATAAAGTTCAGGAGAACCTGTCTTCAACATTTTTAAAAGAACAAGCCACTTAAAATTGGTTTCTATACACAGTAAAGGAGAAGTTTTTTTTACTTTCATTGAATTGTTAATATACAGAATTTCTCCTTCTAGTTTGTTTTGTGGGAAAAGACAACAGAAATTCATATATTCAGATCTTGTCACCAACCTATCAATCAATACTATGGCTGGAAGCGTACTGTGTTCTAACATTTGCACTGAATCCCATTTGTCATGTATACACCTCATAACTAGTGGGGTCATGAAGTTCTTGCCTTGCCAACCTTTATTCAGTTTGATTCGATTCATTCAAGTCAAGTTTTGGGTTTATTTCAAGAGATGGATGTAGTGTTTCTCACTAAACCTGGAGAGAAACACAGAATCATCTAGAGTTTAATGATTGAAATTCTTGAGAGTTATTTTTGTAACCTCGATCAATTCATTGTGAAATTCCTTGCTTTGAACGTGGATGCAGGCCAAAGTTTAATCAAACTTATTCCATTGTTTTGTGTTGATTGTGTTATTGTTTTCTCATTAAATTTTTGAACCATCTGAAGATGAATAAGCCTTCATTGTAGGGTATTCAAACATTTAAAAACTATTGTAGGCAGTTTTTATACATTCTGGAGTATTTCCATGTGATCTGAAGCAGTTTGACTCTACAATAATTCTAGTGATTTTTACTATACACATATTAAATTAATTAACAATAAAGTTTTGGGAAATTGCACTTTTCACGCATAAAATACCACCCATTATATATCTTGCACCTTAAACTACAAATGGTTGGACCATAAACTATTAAATAGGTTTCTTTGTACCTTCCATTCAAATATATGACCATTAAGATTGTGCCAATCCACATTACTCTCACTAACTGTGAATAATTAAATTTGTTTGGCAACATCACACAATCTTAACATATAGATATGAATAGAAGGTAGAAAGTGAAAACTATTAGATGTTTCGGGTGCAAATTCAAACCTTTGTAGTTTAGGATGCAAAGTGTATGATAAGTGGTTGTTAGTGGGTGAAAATTGTAGCTAACATATATTTTTTTGCCCCAAATTTCTCGTGGTTATGAATATTAACCACCACTTTGCAACTGTTCAAGTTTTATAAGATGATAACCACTGCTTATACAGGAAAAAATGACCTGAGTCTTGATTGGCCTACCCGATTCAGCATATGCATAGGAACTGCAAGAGGCCTGGCTTATCTTCATGAGGAGTCAAGGCCAAGAATCGTACATCGAGATGTCAAGGCTAGTAATATCTTGCTTGATGCAGAGCTTTGCCCCAAGATTTCAGATTTTGGATTGGCAAAGCTATACGATGATAAGATAACACACATCAGCACCCGAGTAGCTGGGACCATGTAAGCTATATCTTTCAACTCCTTTCTAAATGTGAGAAGGAAAAAGAAAAATAGTTTATTATAAGCATGATTATATAACCATCGCAAACAAACTTAAGGGGTTGGAGTATTATGTTTTAATATATGGTTGATCTATGCTACTAATAGATTGAATTGAGAACAAGAATGACTACTTTAGCTAGATCCATGGTTAGACAACACTAGTTATTTATTAAGGTTCCGACAAATTTTGTATGGTGGCCAATAACATTGGAAGATATTGTTGCTATAACTTTTAAACACAGGAAAAGTGAGTATATATATTTACAAAATGAAAAGGTATTGAACCTTAGTTTTCATAAAAAGAAAGCTTTGAGCTCGTTGGAATTGTCTACTTTAGCAGTTATGTTTTAGGATATCTAGGTTAGATTTTATTGGGGGAAAGGTTGGGAGAATTTGTTGATTTTACATTATTTTATGATGCACGAGAGGGGTATAGTTTGGGCTTTGAAATAAGCAAGAACGAGAACAACAACACTAGTCTGTGTACTGCTTTGAAATTGTGAGCACCTTTTTAAGTGTTTAGGGTGTTAGTTCTTTTGCTGAAAAATTATATTAGCAAGCCAATGTAGAGGAGATACCCTCTACACTGCAGACATGGCAGAATTTTGATTTGCAGGAGACTGGAGAGTATGCTTTTAAATTCTTTTGCAAATCAAATCCTGCCTTGTTAACAATGTGGCATGCATTTTCTTCACACTGGTTTACAAACAGAAGCCTCTTTGACATTTCATGCTAGAACTCCCATAATCAACAAAGAGGAGCTAAAAGTAAAATATGACCAAAATAAGATCGTGGGCAGGTATGGCCAATGTCCAGTAAATTTGAGAAATTGAAGAAATAATCCAACCGCTTAAACCCAAGGAAATATAATCAGAATACCCAGAAGCTTAATGTCAAGAAACAAAAAAATAAATAAAAGTAGTTAGCATAGCTTGCGGTCATGCCAACCACGCCTACAAAATTGCCAACATAATCTGTTGACTAGACCCCAAGTCAAAGTTATACCATACTTTTTCATATGCTCTTAACTTGGTCATTACACTTTCTCTTTTGTGAGCCTGTTTTTCCTGATTAACTGACTGGTCATGGAGATATCGTCAAGGGTTCTTCACTAAGCAATTTATTTTTAATCATTTTCACTCTTTTAGTGGCTATCTAGCTCCAGAGTATGCAATGCGTGGACACTTAACAGAAAAGGCAGATGTTTTTAGTTTTGGTGTTGTTGCTTTGGAGATCCTCAGTGGGAGGCCAAACTCAGACAATAGCTTGGATACTGAAAGGATTTATCTGCTTGAATGGGTATAGAAAATGAATCTCTCTCTCTCAAATTACTATGTAATTGATATTTATTTGTTTTTTCTTGTGATAATCACTATTATGTTTTCTAGGCATGGACTCTTCATGAACATAACCAAGCATTGGGATTGGTGGATTCAAAACTACTGGAGTTTGATGAAAATGAGGCAACTAGAGTGATAGGAGTGGCTCTTTTGTGCACTCAGGCATCACCAATGATGCGCCCCCCCATGTCACGTATTGTTGCAATGCTTACTGGAGATATTGAAGTAGGCACTGTTACAACAAAGCCAAGTTATTTAACAGATTTGGATTTCAAAGACATCACAAGCAACTTTTTAGATGAAGGTGATACTGTGTTAACCGCCTCGAGTAGTATTAAGAGACAGCAGAAAAACCAAGATGGCAACACAGCTGATGTGAGCCCGACTGATCTAATGCCCTCACCCATGAATATCACCAAATCGTTGATCACTAATATTATTGGAGAAGGAAGGTGAACAGTAGCTTGTCTTGCTATATAATTGTGTCAATCTTGGTGGTATTTAATTTGCCTGATAACTAATCACAGTTGCCTTTAAGTTTCTACAAAAGGTTTTGTTACGATCTAGGGTTCCTCCCTCTGTGTCTCAAGCTGCTGGCATGGAACTGAAGTGATAACTTTGATGACCTAGTTGATTTTTAACTTGTGTTGTATCGTTATCATGGGTCAGGACCAAGTGGCCTAGGATTACTTCAGATGTGGGCCTATGTTATGAGGTTATTTTAGTTAATTGAATCCATTAGTATATATGTAGTATTTCAACCCATTAAGGGCATTACTGTCGTTTCGCTGTAATTTAATTATGCATGGGATATTAGTAACGGTAGAATGTTCTAGTATTTGCTATGAATGAATTACACAAGGCTTTTGCCAAAATTGGAGGTTTTTAGTTCCTTGAACAATCATATCTCATCTCTCATTACAATCTTTTTTTTTTTTTTAATTGAAATTATCACTTGGGTTCAATTAGTATTAGATGTATAGAAGCAACAATGGCGGACGGCACACGGTATAAGGAGCTGGTGCTTGGAATGAGGCAATACCAAGACCTGTAATAACAAAGGGTAGAAAGTCACTAGAAATCGTTGGATGACCTGGCTAAAAAAAAATGGATATATTAATAGAAACCTTGAATGGGGCACACACCCACTCATGGCACCCTCACAACAGAAACAATGAAGAGGAATTACATACTGAAGGCTTCGGGGCTTTAAGGGGAATGCAATTTCGCTCTATTAAGCCTGGTTTTCTCATATTTGATTAGGAAAATCCCACTAGATGGTAATACAAGGTGAATCAATATTTTGCACTACACCTTATGCAAGGTCACCAAAAAATTCTGATGTCTTCCTTTTACGTGAAGGGAGATGCAATTGTTTGGTTCTAGGATGCTGAGGAGATTGGCAGCCTCCACTCTTGGGATACTTTTATTCAGGCACGGTAAGTCAGATTTGGGAGTTCATCTTATGGTGATCCCATAGAAGCCATTACTAGGTTGAGGCAAATGACTATTATGGCAACTTACATGAACTAATTTGAGGTATTATCTAATCGTTTGAGGGGACTTTATGAGAACTATAAGCTAAGTTGTTTTCTCAACGAGCTTAAGGATGAAATTAGCCTAACCCTAAGAATGCTAAAACCACAATTTAAATTCAGCATTTAGATTAGTCAAGATCTAAGAAGAGTATGTTAATAGCTCCAGGAGAATTAATAAACCTTTGGGCCAATACAGTCTACCCTCTCCAACGGGGTTTAGTGGGGGAGGAAGCTTGGGTTCATCAGATGAGGGGTCAAGGAGGGGGTTTCCAACCCCTAAAGGCTTCCCTTCCAAGAATAAATTTCTCATTCAAAAGGTCGGTGCCTCTGAGATGAAAGAGATGAGAGACAAGGTGCTTTGTTATTATTACGATGAGAAATAGAATCCCAACCGAAGGTGCAGAAAGGCCAAGTTATATGTAATGGAGGGTATGGAGTTTGATCAAGAATGTGATACTGAATAGGGAATTAATGGGGAGCATTTATTAGAAGTGGAGGTGGTTGTACAGAATCTAGGGGTGGAGGCACCCAAGATCTCCCTGCGTGCCATTACAGGTTCTCTTAGTCCAAGGATAATGAGAGTGATGGGAAGGGTTAAAGGATAGCTAGTGGTGATTTTAGTGGATGCTAGTAGCACCCATAATTTCCTTGATCCTACCATTATTCCCAAGGCTCAATTAGCCCTTAAGACAATAGAACAAATAGAAGTCATGGTTGCTAACAGAGAAATGATTAAAAGTGAGGGAAAACTGGAAGGGGCAGAAATACTGTTAAAAGGTCACTTGTTTTCTACTAATTTTTTCCTACTGCCTTTAGGGGGATGTGATGTGGTACTTGGGATGTAATGGCTAAGAACCCTTGAGCTTGTGCTGTGGGATTTTGCTTCCCTTACCATTAAGGCTATTCAAAACTTCTGATGGCTCTGACTCTGACTCTGACTTAGGATCAGGGTTGCTTTGAAAATTTTGGCTGGAGGCTTCGACTCTGACATTTATACTTAATATATTTAATATTGTAGAATTAGTAATAGGTAGTTGAGTGACCTAACGATGCAGCCATGAATTTTGCAACATGCGATCCGCATTTGAGCTCCCCCATGTACGAGACTGTGATTTTTTGCAAAGATTTTTTTTAACTCTTAAAACGATGTCGTTTATTTCTCTTATATATTCATCTCTTATTTCAGCCAAACCCTACATATGAACATTTCCTTAGCCCTTTAGCCAACACTCGAGTCTCAACAACAGCTACTTTCTATTGAGTCTTCTTCTATTTTCTCTCTTTGTTCTAACTTCATTTTCTCTCTGCTTGTCTTGTCAATCGTGAAATCATTTAACTAAAATGTTACAACACATACCACTGCTCTCTCTCTCTCTCTCTCTCTCTCTCTCTCTCTCTCTCTCTCTCTCTCATCTTTGTCAACGTGCCCTGAAGCTTCCTTCTTGATTTCTTGATGTTTGGATGCGTGGAAAGTATTTTGATTTTTGATTTTTTTTTTTTTGTATGCTTTGTGTTGTTTGGATGTTGTTTAACTTTTTTTCATATATTTTGTGTTAGTATGTCGTAAAGTATGAAGTATTTTTTTAAGTATTTGAGATTTTTTCAGTTTGGTGCATAATATTGATCAGAAAAAATTATCTATTGTGAATATTGTATAATGTTAGATACATGTAAGGAATATTGTATCTTATATGTTATGAATAGGGGCAAGTAACCTTGTGTTGCACGTCTCAACGCTTCAAATGTCTGTCCCATCCAAAGCAAAATTTGGGAGCTTCACAAAGACCAACGAAGAACACCATTCTGGTCATTAATGAGCTCCTTAACGAATTACATGGAGCCACCATTTTTTCTAAGATGGATCTAAGATCGAGCTACCACCAATTAAGGGTTTAAGAGGAAGATGTTCTACATACAGCATTTAGGACTCATTATGGCCACTATGAGCTCCTAATGATGCCTTTTGGACTAATGAATGCCCCATCCACATTTCAAGGGTTGATGAATGAGATGTTCCAGCCCTATCTAAGGAGGTTTGTGATTGTCTTTTTTTTATGATGTTTTGATATATACAGTAAGAATAAGGAAGACCATGTAATTCACTTGGCTATTGTGTTAGAAATTTTGGTTGCTCATATTCTTTTTGCTAAAAAGAGTAAGTGTAAATTTTGATGTAAGGAGATCAAGTACTTGGGACACTTGGTTTCAATTGAAGGTGTAAAAGCCAATTTCTTGAAGATTAAGTCTATGATCAATTGACCATTACCCAACTCTCTCAAATCCTTGAAAGGATTTTTAGGGCTCAATGGCTCACTGCCCTATTGAAGAAGAATTCATTCCAATGGACTATAGCAGACTCTAAGGCCTTTGAAGAATTAAATATAGCGACGACTAAATCAATAGTGCTAGCCTTGCCAAAATTTTCTAAGCCTTTTTCTCACAGACTGAGAAGCCTTAGGGGTAGGCATAGGGGCTATTTTGATGTAGGAAGACGAATCCTTGACTTACCTTAGCCATGCTCTCAAGGGAAAAGCCTAGACCTATCTACCTATGAAAAGGAACTTCTAGCTCTAGTCTATGCTGTAAAAAAAAAATGGTGGCCATAAATTTTGGCTAGGGAATTTACTGTGAGGACATATCAACAGAGCTTGAAGTTTATGCTAGAGTAGAAAATTGGTACTCCATTTTAGCAAAGTGAATTGATGAAAGTCATTCAACTAAGTACCAAAATTTTAAATGCAAATTTAAAATCAATCTCGCTTAAACACAAGCATATCAAAAATATTACAATTGACCAGTGTAAATATAATACAAATCAAAAGCAATGATTGAAACCAAGAAATATATCTCAACCCACGAGTGATCCCCGATCACTCCTCCGGCGGAGCCGCCTCCTCGGGCCCAGCCTTCTCGTCCTCTGCATCAAAATCTACGGTACCAAAAATGGTACCGCATGTAAGTAATAATCCAACCAAACCTCAAGATAAAAAAATATATCCATGCCACAATAATATGCATGAACATGATGCCATATGCATATGTCCCGAAAATCATCATTTCCCGAAAATAATCATTTTTCCAACGCACACCAAAATCCCATTTTGGACCAAAACATTTCCTCGTCATTATCCCAGATAACGTCCCAAAAATCCAATCCCATCATTTTTCCAAAAAATGACCCATTAACCAAACCATCATAGCAATGTAGGCGGGACTCTACCACCATCCTTACTCATTACCATCCCTACACGTGAACCGTAGGCGGGAATCATAGGCAGGACTCTACCACCATCCCTACAGTCCATATGTAGGCGGGAATCGCAAGCGGGACTCTTCCACCATCTCTGTTTATCACCATCCCTACGCCACATGCACCGTAGGCAGGAATCGCAGGCGGGACTCTACCACCGTCCCTGCTTACCACCATCCCTAAAGTACCTCTGATCAAACCAGTCAATCCAATCATTCAAATATACCCAAAAATCATTTCTCGCTTGAAAACCTAGTTTTCAAGTTCCAACACATGAACATGCATGCAATTATATGAAAACCCAGTTTTCCTTTTCAACACATGTACATGCATGCACTATGCAATGCAAATGACAAGACATAAATATATCCAACATCATCCAAACATAAAATAACTCCATTCTCCAATCCATCCGACCCTCGAACTCCTCAGACTTAGTCCGGCACAACCAACCAACACAGTGTATTGTAAAAGTAATAATATATTTAAATCTTAAAGGAGGTTTGGAAAATATTTACAACGCTATAAAATAATTTTCGAAGGATCAACGAGCTGCAAAAGGCAGAGGAAAAGCAACATAACAGTGCAAAAACACTGTGGCCATGGGTTGTAAAAATATCCACTTTTGAATGGGGACAAACCAAGGCTTGGGATTGATAGGGAATGGCTTAGAGGTGTTTATGAAGTTAGAAGAAGTGAGGGTTGGCCGTGGGTGGCAGCGAAAATAGCGGTCAAAGTGAAAAAATGCCAAAACAGAGTTGAGCTCATGGGGGTTGCTCCGACGATGGATCGGAGCTAGAAATGGGTGGTTTAGGTTGGCAAGAAGTCGGTGATGAAGTGATGGCCGGAGGTGGAACGACTGTGGCAAAAGAGCAACATAACGGTGCGGCTTGGAGAGGAGCATGCAGGCTAATGGCGGCAAGGGAGGAGCTGAAAACGAGTGGGGGAGCTCGCCGGCCGGAGGGGAAGAGGAAGGGCTAGATGGTGACGGCCACGCCGGTTCGTCTGCAACACTACGGCGAGACAAAAAACGAACAAAGAGGGAGGGAGGGCTGGTCGCATGCGGGAGGGAGAAAGAGCAGGGAAGAAAGAAGAAAAAAAAAAGAAAAAAGAAAGAAAAGGGGAAAGGAAAAGGAGGAAGAAAAAGAAAAAGGGAAAAAGAAAAATGAAGGGAAAGAAAGTGAGGTCCAGTCTTTTCAATTGGGGGTCACAAATTGATCCAACGAAAATGAATTTTAAAATGATGAATTAAATGAAATAATTTAAACACAGTGACTTTATAAAATAAAATATTAGAATTCAACAATAAACTATTCTAAAATAAAGAGCACAATAAAATAAATAAAATTCAAATAAAAACACTACAATTCAATATTAATAACATAAAATAGTTAAAGCCCAACAATAAAATAATTCAAACTAGAGAGTAATTTAAATGTGAAGTAATTATTAATATCAAGAAAACACATTATTTAAATCTCACAACTTAAAAATCATAAAACAATACAACGAAAACACGTTTAATTTAAAATAAAAGAACCACTTATTATAATAATTTTAAATAATCCTTCAATACAAATACATGTAAATACGGGGTGGTGAGATGTACGGCGGCGGCGGGTGGTGGTTCTAGGCAGACGAAACGAACGGCGATAGAGAGGAAGGAGAGAGTGCGCGGGGAGAGAGAAACTGGGGAGGAAAAGTGGGGAAAAAGAAAGAAAGAAAGAAAAAAGAAAAAGGAAGAAGAAAGAAAAAGAGAAAAAGAAAAGATGGGGGAAAAGAAATGAGGTCCAATCCTGACCTCTGGAGTCGAGAAACTGATCCAACGAAAGCAACTTTAAAAGCTATAAATTGAATAAAATAATCTAAACACAATATCTAGCTAAAATATAATAAATAACTAGTAAAAACTAACAACAAAATTTTAAATCCAAAAAAATAAATTAAATTAAATTAAACAGCAATTTAAACACAAAACAATAATTAATATTAAGAAAGTACCTTAAAATAAATTTCACAACTAAATAAATCAAATTAAAGTTCAATAAATTTAAAATAAAAGAACTAATATTTTAATTAAATTAAAATATTTTTTCAATAAAAATACACGTAAAAACGGGATATCACATGGCTTTGTGGATTTCACGATGTAAGGCTCGAATAGAAGGATGTGTGGAGTCTTGGAAGCAAATTATTTTTGGGATTGTGTCTCAAAATCAAAATTTCTTCTCCAAAAATATGAAACTGTCTTCATGTGATATCCGCTCCTTCTTTCTTCTTCTTTAATTATGAGTTGAGCCTATGTCAAGCTGTCTTCATGTCAAGCTTTGGTCTATGTGTTGAGCCTCGTTCTACGTGCCGAGCTTCGATGGCGTGTTCCAAAAGTTATCCAGCAGATTTCAAAGTAGGATAGATATTTTAAAATTTACGGATATTTTAAATATATTCTGGAAATATTTATAGGTGATATTTCCAGTATTATTAGATAAGCTTGTTTTTAAAGTAACACAATTATAATATTTTAATCAGCTCTAAAAATATTATAATTGTAAATAATTACTTAAATTAAATATTTTAGTTATTTTAAAATATTAAGAGATTTAACTTTACGTTGAAAACTCTAAATTAATTTAAATGATTTTATTCTCTTTAAGTAATTAATGATACTTCATCATTTTAAATAATGATGGAAAAATATTATTTTATAAACTTTAGTTTATAAAATAATATTCTATCTTTATTCCTCTCATTGTTTTATTTTAAACTTTAGTTTAAATAAAACACTTACGCGTTTTCAAATCAGTGTTTAAACTCATCGTTAAATCATTTTGAGGATCCTGAAATGAAGGACTTGGATTAAATACCCAAGCCCCTATCCTTTTCTCTTCACTTTTTCCTTTCTTCTTTCTCTCTCTTCTCTCTCCTCTCTCTCTCTCCCCATGCCCGATGTACGCACGCTACTCTCATTCACCATGTGGGTTGCACTCCTAGTTGGCGCCACCTCCAGCAGCCGTGCCTCACCTCCCCCATCGGTGTGTTCCTCCCTCACCAGCAAGCTCTACTCCACCGGTAGTGAGCTACACTGGCAACTTCTCTCTCCCTTTCTCCCTCCAATCGAATGGGCCATAGAGCCTATTCCTCCACCTAGCGCCGCCATATACTACCAAAACGGCCAACGAGCACTTCCACCAGCACCACCACATCATGGGCTTCCTCCCCATGTCCTCCTTTTCCTCTACCTCTCTCTCTTTCTCTAATGGGTCTCCACAACCATAGGTTCAGTTGCACCACTGTGCACCACCGTGCATGGCTACCCACGGTGTCTCGCTACCACCATCTTGTTCATCTCATCACCACAACCTTCCCCAACAATTTTCATGTCCAACCGAGGTTTGTATAGCTCTCACTCTCCCTCACTCTCCAAGGCATGAATTGCACTTCTTATGGCCGATCCACTGCTGTGAGCCACCGCCTAGCCACCACCTTGCCACCATAGCTCCACCACATCTTCCTCTACCTCTCTCTAGTTTTCCATGAAGTTTCATAGCCTTCCTCCACCTCAAGCAACCTCCTTCCATTTTGGATGCACTATTCACGGCGTGATGTCGCCATGCTCCACCACTTCTGACCACCACGAGGCCACCTTGAGCCTTTCCAATACCACGCCTAGCTATTCTCAAGCTCAAACTACCACTTTACATGGTGGACAGCCACCGTATGCGGTGTTACCGCCATGTACGACCCCTCCAACGCCTCGATCGTGATGGGCAGTGAGCGACACACGGGTTATCCCATCGATGATATAACCCTCTATCTCTAATTATTTATGTTTATATTAGTTGGTTGATTGAGCTGTAGACTGTGTAGTTAGTAATTGTGGAGTTCGCTGCGTAGTTGTGAAGTGAAGTGTACTTGTGAAGTGTTGGGCTTGATTGTGTAGTATTGTGAACTGTGCTGTGAAGTATGAGCGTGAGGTGTATCGTATTTGTGATGCGGCATACTATTGTGAAGGGAGTACGCATGGAGTGTACTCTGTGTAGTGCAATGATGCACTGTGTGACGTGCGCTGTAGTGACGTGTGGCATAGAATGAAGAGAGTACACGTGGCGTGTGCTCTATGTCGTGTAGCGACGCACCATGTGATGTGCGTCGTGGTAATAAATGATGTAGCAAAGGGAGTACGCATGGTGCATACTCCATGTTGTGTAGCGATGCACTGTGAGGCGTGCATCGCAGCAATGTGTGTCGTAGTGTGGAGGGAAGAGAGTTCACGTGAGTGTACTCTATACTGTGTTGTGATACAGCGGATGGTGTGTCACAAAGGATTGGATGGCGTAGTGAAGAAGCGTGGAGTGTTTAGTGTAGCGTCGGGAACTGTGTAACAGTATCTCGAAGCAATGGTGATGGCCTGTAGTCCAAGGTAACGGGTGTCACCTTGTGGTTGACTTATGGCTAAGAGTATATGGAAGTGGTGGCAAAGTATTAGAGAGTGCAGCAGGAGTATGATGGGCGTCGTGTTGTAACTTGGGAATTTGTCTTGAGCTACGTGACGTGACAGAGGCGCATTTGTGGATGCCATCCTCTTGTTAAGTGGCAGAAATTGTGTAACAGTGTCTCGAAGCAATGGTGATGTGGCCTGTAGTCCAAGGTGAAGAGTGTCACCTTGTGGTTGACTTGTGGCTAAGAGTATATAGAAGTGGTGGGAAAAGTATCAGAGAGTGCAGCGGAAGCATGATGGGCATCGTGCTATAACTTAGGAATTTGCCTCGAGTTGCGTGACGTGACAGAGGCGCATTTGTGGATGCAGTCCTCTCCTATCAAGTGTTGGGATGAACTTATACAGGGCCAGGAAGTAGGAAGAGTTCTATTGATCGGGTTTGAGCAAGTTGGTATCGGAGTATGAAGCTTGTTTATACAAACGGGCGTCCATTAGAATTATAAGTTGATCTTACGTGATAAAAGGAGATAAGATACAGGTGTCTCTGGCGAGACACGTGTGCTGGACAGGTTTACCATATGTAATAGATAATTTGTACTCAGCATAGTTACATGGTGTTTTAGCCCCATAGTTGGCTTGAATTCATATAGCCTGACTGGTTGGGAATGTGGATTTAGTATGGGCTAGGATACGTGAAGGTAGTAATGGGTAAGTAGTCTAAGGTTAGGACGCATGAATCTGTCGGTCGGAATCATGCGTCAGAATGTGGAAATAGAAGAATGAGACGGAGGTCTTAGTGTCTTAACCCTAAGGTGAATCACGGAGGTTCACTTTAAGGAATAGGACCCCGAAGGTTTTAGCATAGTAAATGGCCCGTAACAACCCAGGGATGGATGGAAAGTGTTCCAAGTGAAGTATAGTTCTATTTTAGTATAGTTACTTATGCATTAGATAGATGATGATGTAAGGTTATGTATATGCATGTAGGTTGCCACCTGACACGCACACAAATGGACTGCATGGATTGAGTATGGCATGAAGTCCAAATAAGTATTGCGTTCATACTCTTCTAGAGCTTTTCCTAAATAAACGAAGAAAAAAATGAAAGCTTTTCTCTATAAGGAAAACGAAACTTTTTCTCCATGAGACACGCTTTACGAAAGAAAAAAAAATGAAACTTAAGTTTGCAAGTATAAGTATGTAGCGGCCCTCCTTGCCAGCCACTTTTCACGCACCCAAAGTATGTACGTGTATGCGTGTGAATGGATGCTATATGTGGTACGTATTGTATATATGTTCACGAAAGGAAAATGAAAAGAAGCTTCAAAAGATGCAAGAGCTTACGCTTTTAAAATGAAAAGAAAGAAAACTACTTTTTCTAAAATGACTTTTACGAAAAGATAAACTTCTTTTAAAACGACTTTTATGAAAGGAAAGAAAACTATTTTCTTTTAAAATGACTTTTTATGAACTGTAAGAACTGAAGAACCCTAAGAACTGTAAGAAATGACTGTAAGAACTGTAAAGGGCTAAAGGAAAGGAAATGACTGTAAAGGAATAAATGAACTGAATGGATGATGTTTGAAAATACGTAATGGCCACATGAACTAAAATGGAAAAGGTACCAAATGGACTGGACTAGGCAGATTGCAATGTTGAGTAATTAGTACTAGTAGTATACCCAGTGCTGCACCCTGACGGAATGGATTCCCAACCTGTGGCCACAAGTAGAATCAGGTTCAAAAGACCACTAACCCTAGCACATGGGGCGTAATAGTGTGCTACACGGCCAATGAAAGTGATAAGAAAGAAAGAATGCATGTTAATAAAGAATACGTGTATGTATGAAAAGACGTATGCATGAATGTATATAAGAAAGAAAAGATGAATGCATGAATGTACATATGCATGAATGTACGTAAAAAGATGTATACATGAAAAGATTCTTTAAGAAATGAAGGTAGCGATGCATGGGGAACTGTTTTATGAAAGAAAGCACGCTTTTAAAGAAAAACCTCACCTCACAAATGTTTTCAAACAAAAAGAATGTCTATGCATGCTATGTATGATATGTATGTATGGAATGATAACTGGATGACTGAAAACCTATGTTATTATATTTTAACTGTATGAAGTAATGCTTACGAGTTATCGACTCATTTTAATTTTTATGTGTGCACTCCTAGGGACAAAATGAGCATGACAGGTCAGGACGGGTACAGCTCAAGGGGAAAAGCACGAAGGCCTAGGCAAGATATTTTGTACGAGAAACTTTAATTATAAAATTTAATATTTTCCACTGTAATCTTTTAATTAGGAAAAATGAATTTTATTTATAACATAGAGTCTTTTGTATCTTTGCATGAAAGGAAAAGAAATTTAAAAGGAATTGGAATTCTCGTCGATTTTTATTAAATTCATTTTGAAAATGACCCATAAAATTATTTTGTAAAAGACCCACCACAAGGATGGGCGTTACACTTCATGTTCCAGGTATGATCTTGATTTGTTGAGTAACATTAGTTGTTGTATTATTCCTATCAGAATGCCGGTAGTGAGAGCTTTTGCTTGGCAACCTCCTCCTTTGAGTTGCTGGAAATTAAATATAGATGAGTGTTCTTTTTGGAACCCAGGTTTGTCAGGGGGTGTGAATCGAGATGCGAACGGTAAGTTCTTAGCAGGATTTGCTCATCATTATAATGTGCAATCGAACATTATTGCAAAATTTTGGGCCTTAAGGGATGGCCTTCAGCTATGTAAGGATTTGAGTTTTTCGGGTTTATGTGTAAAAACTGATTCTTTAATGGTGATTTCTTGGTTTCAACATGGGGAGTGTTCTCATTGGTATCTATGGGATTTTTGGGTGGAGGTGGTTGATCTTTTTAGAGAGGTTGATGGTCATATTTGTCATATTTATAGAGAACGGAATATGGTTGCAGATTTCTTTGCAAAGGAAAGGGCTCGTAATTCTTGCCTAAATCTTGGCGCTGATAATCTTCTCCCTTCAAGGCTACAGGGTTTGCTGCGTATTGATAAATGGTCTTTACCTTACGGTTTTGTTAAATTGTAATATTTTTTTTTTGTTGTTAGTTTTTGAAGTTTGATTGTTTATTGGTTAATGTCCATTATTTTATTGGTGAGTTTGTTGATTTTGTTAATAATTTTCCATGGTTATTGATTAAATTGTAATCACGTTATTCATCCGCTATAAGTGAGAGTTTATCAATAAAGCTTTGTAGGTACCATCCTCCTTCCCAAAAAATAAAAAATAAAAAAAATAAATTAAAAAAAAAAGGACACAAGTCCTTCAATATATACATGACAACCCCTATGGGAGGTATGTTGGGTACCAAAAATTCATCCACGAGGCCAAGGCTGATTTTTACTAGCAAGGGAAGAAAAAAGACATTAAGGCTTAAATAAAGGAGTGTCCCACATGTCAGCAGTGTAAGTATGAAAACCTGCATCCTGTTGGTTTACTCCAGACTTTTCCCATTCCATCCATAAGCTGGACATATATTTCTATGGAATTCATTAAGTCCCTTCCCTCATCCAAAGGCTATACAATGATTCTGGTGGTGGTGGAATGCTTCACTAAGTACGCTAATTTCCTTCCCCTCTCCCACCCTTACACAGCAGCTACAGTGGCCAAAATTTTTATATCTCAGGTCTTTAAACTACATGGCATGCCTTCCACCATAGTCACAAATAGGGATATCGCATTTACTAGCTCCTTTTGGAATGAGCTATTCAGATTGCAAGGTACTTAGTTAGTGTAACACACGTCCTTGTGGTGGGTTCTTTAGAAAATGATTTTAAGAAAATAGATGGGAATTACCGTTCATTTTAAAATTTCTTTTCCTTCCATGGTAGGATACAAAAGACTCCATATTTATAAATAAAACATGTTTCTTAATTTAAAAGGTTACAGCAAAAAATATTAAATTTATAAATTAAAAATCTTTCACACAAAACGTCAGGCTCATCTTTTCCCTGGGGGGACACACATAAAAATTAAAATGAGTCGATAACTCGTAAGCATTACTTCATACAATTAAAATATATCAACATAGATTTTCAGTCATGCATTCATCATTCCATACATATCATGCATAGACATTCATTTCATTTTAAAATATTGCGAGGTGGGATTTTTCTTTAATAATGGTTTTCTTTTGTGAAATAGTTCTTCATGCCTCGCTGCCTTCATTTCTTAAAAAGTCTTAGCCTACATACATTCTTTCTTAACATGCATACATTTTTTTTTATCACTTTCATTGGTTGTTGCACACTATTACACCCTCTGTGTGTGAGTTAGCTGTCTTTTGGACCTTGATTTCGCCTGTGGCCAGGGGTTAGGAATCCATTCTATCAGGGTGCAGCACTGGTGCACTACCAGTACTTACCCGGCATTGCAATCTACCCAGTCCAGTCTTTTGATACCTTTATTCGTTCATTCATGTGGCCATTACGTATTTTCATACATTAAAGCATTCAGTCCTTTCGTTCGTTCAGTCATTTTTAGTTCTTTCAATCCTTCAGTCCGTTTATTCATAAAAGTCATTTAAAAGTAAAAGCTTAAACATCATCTTTCATGGCATCATTTAAAACATCAGTTCATGCATCCTTTAAAGCATCAGTTCATAGGGACTTTTAAAACTCTTTCTTCACATTGTTTAAAGCATAAGGCCTAAGCCTCACATTTCATTTTACAAAAATACATCCAATACTTACTATGTATAACATCCATTCACATGCATACACTTACATACTTTGGATGCATAAAAGGGGGCTGCCAAGAAGGGCCGTTACATACTTATGCTTGAAAACTTATACTTAGCGTTCTTTCGTAAAACGTGTTTGTTGAACCCAAGATTTCAAGTTTTGTATAATTATATATTTACACATGGATTTTGATGATAACACATGAATTCAAAGAATAAAGAAGTCTCAAGCTCAAGTTGTCTACACAATAGAGTCAAGCACATCAAGGAAACAAGCATAAGCAAGAAGGGAATAAGTTCACATTAAAATTATAGAGTAATGTTGTAAATCTCTTCAAAATTCGAAATTATGATTAATGCTCAAAATTAATATTTTATCATAAAGCATTAAAATACATTTTCCACATGTGCATGAATATTTTTGAAAATTAAATTTGAAAATTTTGAAAGATGATTGATTGTCATCTTTTGCATGTGCATGCCTTGATTAAAGGGTTGAACTTTGAAAATATTAAAGATGATTGATTGTCATCTTTCACATGTGCATGTTTTATTTGAATATTTTCAAAAGTGATTGATGCTTTTTTAGACTTATACAAAAGGTAGATGATTTTGTTTGAAAAATTTGAAAAGTAAAGTGTGCTCATTTTGTCATATACAAAAAGTAAAAGATTAGGTTTGAATTTTTTGAAAAGGAAAGTGTGCTCATTTTGTCATATGCCAAAAGTAAAAGATTAGGTTTGATTTTTTTGAAAAAGTGAATGATGTTGTCTTTGACAATTGAAAAAGAAGAACCTTTTATTTGAATTTTTTGAAAAAGTGAATGATGTTGTCTTTGACACGTGAATCTTTTTAAATTTGAATATGAAGTCTCATATGCCTATAAATAGATCATTTGAGAGTTTCACATTCACAACACCAAGAGCATACAACATTCATTCAAAGCTTTCATTCTCTCTTCTCTAAGCATTGAGCATTAATCCTTGTTCATTTTGAGAGATATAGTTTGCGCTGTATTGTTCTTATTTCACTCATTGAGGAGTGTTTTCTGATAACCTACCCACTATAAGCTCTTGTATCAGAAAAAGGGTGTGTATAACCCTTGTGTGTATAGAAAGTATTCTACACGGGGAATAGTTGAATCACCACGTGTAAGGTGATTGCAAGTGTAGAGGGTATTCTACACGGATCCTTTGTAGTGGTGTTGTTCAAAGGTGTAATAGGTTTCTATCTCCACCTGAAGGAGGTTGAATAGTGAATTTGAGAATTCTCAAGGGGTAGCTTGAGGCGAGGATGTAGGCAGTGGGGCCGAAGCTCGTTAACATACTGAGTTTGCTTCTCTCTTACCCTTACTCTTTATATTTATTGTTATTTCATATTTTGTTTATATTTTATATTATATATTTGATTTATAATTGTTATTTTTTTTAATACAACTCAATTCACCCCCCTCTTGTGTTAGTCATCTGGGCAACAATTGGTATTAGAGCTAGTTGACCTGTACTGTTCATACAGGCAGATCACTCATGGGAACTCTCGCTTGTGACTGTGTCACCGAAGCAAGAGTCTCCGACCATGGGTGACGGTGCACCGGTAGAGACGGTGGCCGGCTAGTCTGGTAGGTACAATTGTTAGGTGACATAGGTGCGGCCTATGATCAGCAACAATTGGTATTAGAGCTAAGAGCTCTATTATAAGACTAACTATCTTTTGAGTTAAGATCTTATGGCTAATATTTCAGTTTCGTTTGGTGAAGGTCAATCTAGCAGTCGACCTCCACTCTTTTGTGGAGATAATTACTCATTCTGGAAAGTTAGAATGAGAATATTCCTTCAGGCTCAAGGTCAAGAAATCTGGAAATGTATTGTAAATGGACCTTATATTCCAACAAAAGTGGTTGATGGAGTAAAGGTCAAAAAGGAAGAAGAAGAGTTTGATCGTGAAGACGATAGACTTTATACTTTGAATTTAACTGCTATGAATTTATTATTTAATGCTCTCAATGGAAATGAGTTTAATAGAATAATGACTTGTGCTACGGCAAAAGAAATTTGGGATAACTTGGAAGTTACTTATGAAGGAACTTCGCAAGTCAAGGAATCAAAAATTTATATTCTTACTCATGAATATGAAATGTTTAAGATGAATAATGATGAATCTATTTCTAGTATGCACACTCGTTTTACTAAAATCATAAACAGCTTGACAGCTCTTGGCAAAGTTTATTCCAAGGTGGAGATAGTAAGAAAAATTCTCAACTCTCTACCAAAATGCTGGGAATCAAAAGTGACAGCGATTCTTGAAACTAGAGACCTCAAGAAGCTCGAAGTCAATGAACTCATCGGGTCACTTATCACCCATGAGTACACATTGAAAAGAGGAGAAGAAAAAGGAAAGCCAAAGAAGAGCTTAGCACTTAAAGTTGTTCCTCATAAAAGTGAAAGTGATGAAGATGAGAAAAATGAAGATAAAGATGAAGAAGTTGCGATAATAACAACAAGAATTCAGAAGTTCTTGAAGAAAAATAGAACTCCTCCAAGGAAATCTTTCAAAAAGTTTTCCAAGAAAGATTCAGGTAAAAATGACACTTTAATTTGTTATAAATGCAATAAACCTAGTCATATCAAACCAGATTGTCCTCTGCTAAAGAAAGATCGAAATAAGGGCAAGAAAGCAATAAAAGCTACATGGGATGATGATTCAAGTAGTTCAGATAGTGAAGCAAGCAATGGAGAATCAACAAATCTTTGTCTTATGGCTAAAGATGACATTGAGGTAACAAATCTTGATAATATTGAAGATCCTTCATATGAAGAATTGTAAAATATTTTAGAAGAGGTATATGAGGAATTTGAAAAATTGGGTATCAAGTATACTGCTTTGAAAAAGAAAAATTCTTCTTTAACAAACGAAATTGAAATTTTAAGAAAAGAAAGTATCATTTTGAAAGATGAAAATCTTGAATTAAATAAGAAGAAAACCGATTTAGAAAATATTGTTGAAATCTTTACGAATGGAAAAAGAAATTTTTAAAAACTTCTTGGTAGTCAAAGATGTGTTTTTGACAAGGCAGGTTTGGGATATATGCCAAAACAAAAATACAAATCTTATAAAAATTTATTTGATAATCATTCTACATCAAAGACTAATATTCAAAATTCTTTTCATAAAAATAATTTTGTCAAAAAGGATATTATTATAATCATTCAAATTTTTCATATATGTCACATGCTATTTGCAATTTTTGTAATAAAAATGGTCATAATTATCATACTTGTCATATTAGAAGAAATCATACAATGACTATTAGGGCCATATGGGTACCTAAAAATCTTGTTTCCTCTAATACTAATAAATAAAGGACCCAAAGAACTTGGGTACCAAGAAAAATCATTTTAATTGTTTTTATAGGTATGCATGAAGTCTTCCACAAGCAAAAATAAATGGTTTTTAGATAGTGGATGTTCAAGACACATGACGGGAGACAAGACTAAGTTCTTTGATCTTAGATCTAAAGAAGAAGGACATGTGACATTTGGAGACAACTCGAAAGGGAAGATCGTGGGAATAGGTAAAATTGGTAATGAATCTTCTCTCATAATTGAAGATGTTTTACTTGTTGAAGGTCTAAAACATAATCTTTTGAGCATAAGTCAATTATGTGATAAAGGATTTACAGTTACTTTCAAAATGGATAAGTGCATTATTTTGAATGATCATGATTGTAATATTTGTTTTATTGCTTTTAGAAACAATAATGTTTATACAATTGATTTTGAAGAAATTACCTCACAAGATACTATTTGCTTTTCAGTTCAAAATGAAACTAGTTGGTTATGGCATAGAAGATTAGGTCATGCCAACATAGAACTTATTTCCAAACTTTCAAAAAATGATCTTGTGAGAGGTTTACCAAAAACATATTTTCTTAAAGACAAAATTTGTGATGCATGTCAATTTGGTAAACAAACAAAAACTTCTTTTAAAACTAAGAAACATATTTCCACTACTAGACCATTGCAACTGATACACATGGATTTTTTTGGACCAAATAGAGTTGCAAGTCTAGGAGGAAAATATTATGCATTTGTTATTGTTGATGATTTCTCTAGATATACTTGGGTCATCTTTCTTGCTCATAAAGATGAGGCACATAATGCTTTTACCAAGTTATGCAAGAGAATTTAAAATGAAAAGGGCTATACTATTTCAAGTATCCAAAGTGATAGGGGAAAAGAGTTTGTTAATAAAAATATTGAAACATTTTGTGATGAAAACGGTTTTGTGCATAATTTTTCTGCTCCTCGAACTCCTCAACAAAATGGGGTAGTAGAGAGGAAAAATAGATCTCTTCAAGAGATGGCAAGAACAATGCTCAATGAGAACAACTTGCCTAGTTATTTTTGGGCCGAAGCGATAAGTACTGCATGTTATGTTATAAACAGAGTTATGCTAAGGTCTAAGTTAGATAAAACCCCCTATGAGCTTTGGAATGAGAAAAAGCCCAACATTGGTTACTTTCATGTATTTGGATGCAAATGTTTTATTTTGAATGACAGGGATAATTTAGGCAAATTTGATGCAAAATCTGATGAATGTATCTTTCTCGGGTATTCTACTAATAGTAAAGCTTATAGAGTATTCAATAAAAAGACTTTGACTGTACAAGAATCTATGCATGTAGTATTTGATGAATCTAATTCTTCACTCTCCAAGAAATCTATTGATAAAGAAACAGGAGGTATAAATAATACAGAAAGTCTCAATCTCAACAAAGAAAAAACAATAGAGGAAGTTCAACATGGAACCATCAGGAAAGATCATCAAAATTTAATACAAGATGCAACCAAACAGTGGAAATTTGTGAAAGATCATCCAGTGGAACAAATTTTGGGAGAACTTTCACAAGGTGTAAGTACTCGATCATCTCTTAGAAATATTTGCAATCATACTGCTTTTCTATCTCAAATTGAACCCAAAAATATTGATGACGCACTTCTTGATGAATCTTGGATTCTAGCTATGCAAGAAGAGTTAAATCAATTTGAAAGAAATGATGTTTGGACACTTGTTCCTAGACCCAAAAATCATACTATTATTGGAACAAAATGGGTTTTTAGAAACAAGAAAGATGAGTCCGGAGTCATTACTAGAAATAAGGTTCGACTTGTAGCCCAAGGTTTTAATCAAGAAGAAGGAATTGATTATGATGAGACATATGCACCTGTCGCAAGATTAGAAGCTATTCGAATGCTACTTGCATATGCTTGTTATAAAGATTTCAAACTTTTTCAAATGGATGTTAAAAGTGCTTTCTTAAATGGTTTTATAAATGAAGAGGTATATGTTGAGCAACCTCCTGGTTTTGAAAATCATATTTCCCCAAATCATGTTTTCAAACTCACAAAAGCACTATATGGACTTAAACAAGCTCCTAGAGCTTGGTACGAAAGACTTAGTGGTTTCTTGATTGAAAAAGGTTTTTCAAGAGGAAAAATTGATACAACTCTTTTCATTAAATATGAAAATGATGATATTCTTTTGATTCAGATTTATGTTGATGATATAATATTCGGTGCTACTAATGAAAATATGTGTCAAGTTTTTGCTAAGACTATGTAGGAAGAATTTGAGATGAGCATGATGGGAGAACTTACATTCTTTCTCGGATTGTAAATTAAGCAAGCAAAAAGTGGGACATTCATCAATCAATCAAAATATATTAAGGAATTACTAAAGAAGTTTGGGAAGGAAAATGCTAAGGAAATTGGAACACCAATGAGCCCATCAACTAAACTTGATAAAGATGAATCCGGTAAGCCAGTTGACTCGAAGATATATCGAGGTATAATTGGTAGCTTATTATATTTAATAGCCAGTAGACCAGATATTATGTTTAGTGTGTGCTTATGTGCACGCTTTCAATAATCTTCAAAAGAATCACATTTAATTGCAGTTAAACGCATTCTTAGATATCTTAGTGGTACAATTAACCTAAGGTTATGGTACCCTAAGCACACATCTTTCAATCTAATCAGCTACACAGATGCAGATTATGCTGGCTGTAAAATAGATCGAAAAAGCACTAGTGGAGCATGTCATTTCTTAGGTCATGCATTAGTTTCCTGGTTTAGTAAAAAATAAAATTCTGTTGCACTATCTACTGCTGAGGCAGAATATGTTGCTGCAGGTAGTTGTTGTGCTCAAGTTCTCTACATGAAGCAACAACTTGAAGATTTTAAACTCAAGTATAATCACATTACAATCAAATGTGATAATACAAGTGTTATAAATCTTTCAAAGAACCCAATACAACATTCTAGAACTAAGTATATTGAAATAAGGTATCATTTTCTTCGAGATCATGTGCAGAAAGGCGATATAATATTAAAGTTCACAAACACACACGATCAGTTAGCAGATATTTTCACAAAACCTTTACCAGAAGATAGATTATGTATGATCAGAAGAGAAATAGGTATGATGCATGCTATGAATATCTCTTAAAAGATAGACCAGAGTCAATAAAAATAGAGATAGATTTTTTAAATACTTTTACATAAACTTGAGATTCTTAGCCTCATGTTTGAGACGCTCATTCTCTTCATACAATATCATGTCATTCTTATCCATGGGAATCGGCAAGCGGAATGAAGAATCTAATAAAGATTTCAACTGTTTATTCTTCTGCCGAATAATTCCTTCTCTTGTATGAGACTCTTGAACAATTCGTTGAAGTACAACAATTTGTTCTTTGAGCTTTTCAACTTCATGATTTTTGGCTTGTAGCCGCTGAGAAAAAGCAACAATAGAGGAAGAGTAGAAAGTCCCAAGACTCACCAAGTCATAAATAGCATTAGAATCTGACTTATTAGTCAGATTATTATTTTCCTGCTGCAACATGGCACCAATGGCAGCTGCAGAAAGGACAGGAGGTTGAGATGCAGAATGCCTCATGGATGGATCTAGAGAAATGTTAGAAGAATGAGCCATTGAGAAAATAATAGAAGGCTTAAAACGAGAATGTTGAAGGAATGCAGATGAGTTATAGAGATGAGATGAAAACTTGATGCGGATTGGATGAACTTCAGGATTGATTTTATAGAGATAGCATAAAGAATAAGACAAGCTATCATCCAAGTCAAAGAGCAATGTATTTTTTTCCGATCGGTGAAAATGACATTTTTTTTAGAAACTCGGAGCCTTCAATCTCGTTTGTCAACAACATCAGACGATTTTTTCAAATCTCTAGCCGCACTTGTCGGGTCACGGACGGATGAAATTTATTTATTTATCTACGGTGTCTACTAACGCACCGTTTTCTTCAAGTCCATTTACTTGTTGCGGATCCTTTTTAATGATGCCAAAAGGGGGAGAAGTGTTAGACTAGAATATTAACATTGTTTGAATTGCTAAACTTATTATATATATTTGGAATTATATTTATACTTTTGCTTGAAAAACTAACGCACATTCTCAGGGGGAGCTTAAGTATTAATACAAGTTTCAGATTCTATCAAGTATTTTTCATCATAAAAAAGGGGGAGATTGTTGAACCCAAGATTTCAAGTTTTGTGTAATTATATATTTACACATGGATTTTGATGATAACAAATGAATTCAAAGAATAAAGAAGTCTCAAACTCAAGTTGTCTACACAATGGAGTCAAACACATCAAGGAAACAAGCATGAGCAAGAAGGGAACAAGTTCACATTAAAATTATAGAGTAATGTTGTAAATCTCTTCAAAATTTGAAATTATGATTAATGCTCAAAATTAATATTTTATCATAAAGCATTAAAATACATTTTCCACATATGCATGAATATTTTTGAAAATTAAATTTGAAAATTTTGAAAGATGATTGATTGTCATCTTTTGCATGTGCATGCCTTGATTAAAGGGTTGAACTTTGAAAATATTAAAGATGATTGATTGTCATCTTTCACATGTGCATGTTTTATTTGAATATTTTCAAAAGTGATTGATGCTTTTTTAGACTTATACAAAAGGTAGATGATTTTGTTTGAAAAATTTGAAAAGTAAAGTGTGCTCATTTTGTCATATACAAAAAGTAAAAGATTAGGTTTGAATTTTTTGAAAAGGAAAGTGTGCTCATTTTGTCATATGCCAAAAGTAAAAGATTAGGTTTGATTTTTTTGAAAAAGTGAATGATGTTGTCTTTGACATGTGAATCTTTTTAAATTTGAATATGAAGTCTCATATGCCTATAAATAGAACATTTGAGAACTTCACATTCACAACACCAAGAGCATACAACATTCATTCAAAGCTTTCATTCTCTCTTCTCTAAGCATTGAGCCTTAATCCTTATTCATTTTGAGAGATATAGTTTGCGCTGTATTGTTCTTATTTCACTCATTGAGGAGTGTTTTCTGATAACCTACCCACTATCAGCTCTTGTATCAGAAAAAGGGTGTGTATAACCCTTGTGTGTGTAGAAAGTATTCTACACGGGGAATAGTTGAATCACCACGTGTAAGGTGATTGCAAGTGTAGAGGGTGTTCTACACGGATCCTTTGTAGCGGTGTTGTTCAAAGGTGTAATAGGTTTCTATCTCCACCTGAAGGAGGTTGAATAGTGAATTTGGAAATCCTCAAGGGGTAGCTTGAAGCGAGGACGTAGGCAGTGGGGCCGAACCTTGTTAACATACTGAGTTTGCTTCTCTCTTACCCTTACTCTTTATATTTATTGTTATTTCATATTTTGTTTATATTTTATATTATATATTTGATTTATAATTGTTATTTTTTTTAATACAACTCAATTCACCCCCTTCTTGTGTTAGTCATCTGGGCAACAGTGTTTCATGTCATTTCGTGTAGCATCGTAAAATAAAATCATTTCATTTTCATTTATTTAGAAAACTCTAGAAGAGTATGAACATAATACTTGCCTAGACTCCATGCCATACTCATTTCATGCAGTCTGTTCATGTGCGTGTCAGATGGCAACCTACATGCATACACATAACCTCAATGTCATTCTCTATCTAGTACATAAGCAACTATACTAGAAATAGAACTACACTTCACTTGGAACACTCTCCATCCATCCATATATTCTTGCGTGCCATTTACTATGTTAAAACCTTCGGGGTCTATTTACCGTCACTACCTCTCTCTTCTATATCTTCATCATCACGTTTCCTCTTTCTGGGACCCACTTGAGTCACCTTTTCCAATCCAACGTTCTACTTCGAGGTCTTATCCTTTAAAGTGAACCTCCGCGATTCACCTTAGGGTTAAGACACTAAGACTTTCGTCTTACTCTCCTATTAACCTCATTCTGATGCATGACTCCCAATCCCAGACAACATACCCATTACTACCTTCATGAATCCTAACACATACTCAATCCTCATTCCCATCCATACATGCCACATGACTTTAAGCCAAATCTGAGGCTTAAAATTGTGTATCCATGCTTAGATTACCCATTTTATATGGTAAATCTGCCCAGTAGACATGTCTCACCAGATGAACATGTACCTTACCCTTTATCACCTAAGATCAACTTATAGTCCATTGAAAGCCCACTTGTGTAAACAAGCTTCATACTTCGATACCAACTTCTATTCAAACTAGGTCAGCAGGACCTTTCCTACTTCCCCAGCCCTTTACAAGTTCATCCCAATACTTGACATGACAGGGCTACATTCACAACATCCCCGTTATGTCACGTAGCTCGAGACTACTCCCAAACTACATCATGACACTCGTCACTATGACAGGGTCACATCACAACTACTTCGAGACACTGTTTCACTGTTTCCAAAGCCACACAATACGCTATATGCTCCTCAACTATGCCATCCCAACCTTCGTGACGTGCCACCCAGTGCATCATGACACTGTACAGAGTACACTTCACGTGAACTCTATTCCATCCACATTACTCCACACGTCACTACGACGCATGCCACACAGTGCATCGCCGCACTACATGGAGTATACTCCATGTTTGGGCTATTGAAGATGGCTACAGGTGTGTATCTGAGAGTAGGAAGGTTTGATCATGGTCCTAGAGTGGTGACCTCATGGTGGTGCAGAGGTGGCACACGATGGAGGCACGGTGGCTAGTGGAGGAGTTTGGGCCATGGGTCTCATGGCATGGAAATGGAGAGGGAGGCTTGGCTAGCAAGGATGAGCCATGGTGGTTAGGGGAGGCCGTGGGTGGTAGCTGGCTACCTGGGTTGTCGCATACGACAGTGCACAGGGAAAAGCTTGTGCTTGAAACCCATTTTGGGTTGGGTGGAGCCACGTGTAGGGGAGACTTCCATGGGGCTTGGGTACAGGCTAGAGGTGCTTGCCGGCAAAGGGTGAAGCTACCAGTGTAAGGTGGTGGCGCGAGGCTAGCTCACGACGGCGCTAGGAGCCGCACATGGTGAAGTAGTGCATGAAGAGAGGAAAAGGAAGAGAGAAAGGGAGAGGCTCGTGGGTGGTTCCAATGGCTGGGGTCAGTTGCCGATGGGGGGAAAAGGTTGCTATTGGTGGTCGGAGGCATCGTTGGCCGCGTACAGCGGCGCTAAGAGGAGAGAAATGGGGTCAAAACCCATTTCGTAAAAGGGGTAGAAGGAGAGAGCGGGGGCTGCTATGTGACTCACTGGTGGTAGAGTTGGACTCGCCAGCATGAGGGGCACATGCCGGTGGCGGCGATGAGGGTGGACGACGCACGGCGGCGCTAGGCTGGAGAGAATAGAAGCATGGCCATGGAGAGGAAGGTATACTGTCGAGCTGGATAAAAGAGAGAGGAGAGAAAGGGAAAAGGAAAAAGTGAAGGGAGAAAGCTGGGGTTTGGGTATTTAATCTAGGCTTTCATCTTGGGATCTTCAAAATGATCTAACGATGAGTTTAAATACTGATTTGAAAATGCATAAGCAATTATTTAATTTAAAACACTAAGAGGAATTAAGATAGAATATTATTTTATAAATTAAAGTTCATAAAATAATATTCTTTTATCATTAATAAAATGATGAGGTCTTATTAATTACTTGAAGAGAATAAAACCATTTAAATATTAATTTAGAGTTTTCAACTTAATTTAAATCTCATAATATTTTTAAATGACTGAAATCATTTAAATTAAATAATTTTTCACAATTATAATATTTTTGGAACTCTTTAAAAATGTTATAATTGTGTTATTTAAAATTAAGCTCAATCCAATAACACTAAAAATATCCTATATAAATATTTTCAGGACATTTAAAATATCCATAAGCTTTAAAATACTGTACTTGCTTTAAAATCACTTGATATCTTTAAAAACATGCCATCGAGGCTTGGCACGCAAAACGAGAATCGTAAATATGAGAGAAAGAATGAACGGATTGTTACAGTTAGCCTATAGTTCAGCTGATCACCCTTAGTCTAATGGGCAAATAGAAGTGGTAAACTGTGCTATCCAGCAATATCTAAGGTGTTTTGTCAGCCACCGACCCACGTAGTGGGTGACTTGGTTGCCATGGAGAGAGTGGTGGTATAACACTAACGGAGACTCTTCCACCAAGCTTATCCCTTTCAAGGCTCTATAAGGGGTTTCCCCCACCCACCCTCTTATAGTATGTTGTAGGGATCACACAAAATGCCGAGGTGGACTCTTAGTTAAGGTCCCAAGATGAGATAATGACTATTCTAAAGAAAAATTTACTCAAGGCACAAGCAACTATGAAAAATCAGTATGATAGCAAGCATATAATGCGATAATTTGAAGAATGTGATATGGTATACCTTAAGCTTTAAAAATATAGGCAACACAATGTAGCCCGATGCCAAAGTTAGAAACTTCACCCCTAAATTTTTCAACCCTTTCAAGGTATTGCAATGGAACAGAATGGTAGCTTACCAATTAGAGTTGCCGGCAGGCTCCTTTGTGCATTCTATGTTCCATTTGTCTTGTCTGAAGAAACATTTTGGACCTTCGATGATAACAAACCCAGGATTGTCTTCCTTTAACACATATAGAGTTATGCATGTGGAACCTGAGCAAATCTTGCAAAGAAGAATAAAGAAAGTCAAGAATCAGCCTTTGATTGAATTCTTAGTTAAATGGAAGGAAGAATCGGAGGAAAACTCTACCTGGGTTACCATCAAACACATGCATCATTAGTATCCCGACCTTGTGGGAGAGGTCTTCTGAAGGGGAGCTATTGTTACGATCTAGGGTTCCTCCCTCTCTATCTCAAGCTTTTGGCACGAAACTGAAGGGATAACTCTAAAGATTAGTTGATTTTTTACTTGTGTTGTGTTGTTGTCATGGGTCAGGGTTGAATGGCCTGGGTTTACTTCAAATGTGGACCTATAATTGAGTCCATTAGTATGTATGTAGTATTTTAGCCCATTAAGAGCATTACTGTCATTTTCCTATAATTCAATTATGCATGGGATATTAGTATTGATAGAAAGTTTCAGTATTTGCTATAAATGAATTACACAAAGGCATTTACCAAAATTGGAGGTTTTTGGTTCCTCGAACAATTAAATCTCATTTCCCATTACAATCTTTTTTTTTTTAATGGAAATTATCACTGGGTTCCTATCAAAGTGCGTTTATTGAGTAAAATGATATATCAACATATGTACCAGATAACTAATGGGGTTTTAGTAGTTGTGAATGTATGGATTTATAACATCAAAGTAAAAAAAAAAAAAAAATGTTTTAAAACCATGGTATTTGTATAACAAAATCTCACAAAGAAGTCTCTATGTCAAATATATATAGGTATGGTGTGCATAGTGCTTCGAGAATATGCATGCTAGATATATGTTAGATCATTAAGGTAACTTTTTAAAATTATTTTTCTTGAATTTAATTCACTTTAGAAATCCTTTTGTTTTCCTTTGAATTTTATAGTAGTAAATCTAGTTCAAATTATTTATTGGGGAGACAATTTTGGAATTTGGTTAGCATTCTACCACTAACATGATTCTCCCCTTTAATCTTGTATCAGCAACACATGAGAACATTGCTTGATCATGGGTAGTTTCCCCTCCTATGCTTTCATTTGATTGCCCCTCCCATATTCCTCTCCTTCTATTTCCTTCTCTACCAAGTCTTTAAACAAAGTGTCCCTTTCCATTTCCTTCTCATCCTCAGGTTCCTATCCCTGTCCCACTCCCTTTTTTCCTTCTTGTTTGTCCTTTTGTCCTCTCCCATTTTTCCTGTGTGTTAAAATCTATATGGTATCCTATGGCACCCTTAAGCTTGTTAAGGAAGTAAGTAGGGGTGCTACTTGCCAATTCAGGGGTCAAGTAGCTGATGAAGTGCTAAAACTACATAATTAAGTTACTTAAATGAATAAATTGTTTAACAAAAAATGATTTAAGTACTTAATTATGTAGTAGATTATGATACTTGAGTCAATTGATAAATTCTAATATTTTTGTACTTAAAAAGATTTATAATGCAATTGTTTCACATCAAAATAAATATTTCAATTTTACTCTTCTCATATCATGTTTATACGCTGTAGGGCAATTATTTTTTTTAGAAAGAAACACATGAGTTGCTGACATCCCTTTTGAGTTTAGAGAAATATTATAATAAAGGGGCATTCTTGACAAGTACAAACAAAGGCAAAAGGAGCTAACTGCAGGCTGCAGCAAAGGCACGTCTCACGCACTATAGCAGAGGAAATAAAGGAGAGCTGCAGGAGCACGCCGAAGAGCACGATCACGCTGGACGCAGGAGCACGCAAAACAGACCAGACCTGCAGAAGAAATCAACGCACAGCAGATCAAAGTGCTGGAACAACCCAGCAGGGTAAATTCACGCAGAACAGAGAGGCAAATTCGTATTACGGCATGGGCATTAGACAGAGACCTGGGTGGCATCATGCATGGATTTTATTCTTTTTTTCGTTTTCGTAGTTAGTTCTTAGCAATTTCCTTTCGTTTCAGACCTTAGGCGGCTAGGGAATATCCTTTCCTTTTTTTTATGTTTTAGTTTAGTAGTTCTTAGTTTTTTTTCTTTTTGTTTCTTCAGAGACTTGAGACGGCGGCAGAGATTTATTTTTTTACTTTTTTGTTTTCGTTAGGGAGACAGTCTAGGGACGGAACTCTCTCTCTCTCTCTCTCTCTCTCTCTCTCTCTCTCTCTCTCTCTCTCGTTTGGAGTCTTTTTTTTTTCTTAGTTAGTTTTGTTCAGACGATTTTTCGAGTTTCTCTAGACCTTACGGGCTAGTCGGCTAGTTTTGATATTATTAATTTTCTTTACATTTTCGTTTCTTCAGAGACCTGAGCGGCAGCTTGTCATTTATTTCTTTGGAGTAGTTTACGTTTTCATTTCTTTAGTTGAATCTGGGAGTCAGCGGGTAGAACACTCTTTCACTCTTGTTTTGAGTTTTTTTTCTTTTTCTTTTTCGTTTCACAGCTCTGCTTCTTATTTCTTAGTGGTTTTGGCAGTTGGTTATTTTATTTCTCTTGCTTTACGTTTTGGTTTCACAGCTTGTTATTTTCATTTTGATTATTGTTCAACTTGCTATTTTTATTTTTCTGTATTTATTTCATAAAGCAACTTGAAATGTTAGGGTTCATCATTTTTTAGCATTTTACTAATTTAGAGATGATACGCTAGATTTTGGACTTGGGATTCGATGAGTAACCTATGACTGATTTGGGGTGGATTTTCTTCAATATTATGTGATTTCAATGATTAACTTGGTGGATGATATTTCAGTTTACATCTAGAAAGGATTGAAGTTCTTTGCTCTTGGTTTAGATTAGTTGTAGACGTAAATAGACAATTAATACTTGAACAAGTAACAAGACTTTGATAGCTTTCTTTCACTATTTTACAATTGTTATATAATCTGTTAAGTGGTTTTATTAAGCTAAGAATTGTGGTTCATTGTTATATTATCCGACCATGACTTCTAGGAATGGGAGCATGGTTGAGAGAAGATGAAAAGAGAAGTGAATCCATCGCCAAATCAGTAATCAGTGGGTAAAAATTGCATCCCAAGTATTTGTTTTATTGTTTCTTACAAGTTTGATTCATTTGCTACACACTTTCTCTAAGCCTCTTAGTTTTAGTAATTTTAGAATCATAGATTTATTTTTTATTTTCAGTTTAATTCGAGCTTGAACTTCCAAAACAGCCACTAATCATACCCTTAATTCAGTCCACATTTCCTTGGTAAATAGTCTCCATTTTAGTTCAAGATTTTCTTCTTTTCGACATTTCTTGTCACCATAAAGGTCAATATTTTATCTTGTGATTATAAAAAGTTTGCTTAATTCCTATTGTCCCTGTGAATTCGATCTTGGAATTTACCCTTGTATTACTTTGACAGCTTCTACGCTTGGAAGACAAAATTATAAGCTGATCAGTAGCCCCTTCTCCGCACCCACATGGGGGTAGGAGTGGATCCTTCATATCCCCCCCCCCCTCCACCCTCGACACCAGGCCACTCCAATAATTCCTATGGCCCACTCGACCCAAGAATTATTCATGGTCCCAAAAGTGATCAAAAACACATTTTTAGACTCAAATTGTAATTTGAATTTGTAAATATGAACATAATTTAAAAATAATAACATAATTTTTAAATTTTTTTAGTGCATATTTATAAATATGAATATATATATATATTTATATAAAATATATATATGAGCAGCCGAGGTGGGGTAGGGTGGGGCAGGGGTGGGGTGGAGCCCTGCTACGGCCAAACCGCAGCCACCCCTATTAGGATTTTTCCCTGTGGGGCGGGGTAGTGTTGTGGGGCCCCGCTGCCTACCCCTAAAGTCTGGCAAACTAGCTGACTTTAGGCCTTGGTAGTTCATCTAGTGGTGGACTCAGATATGGTTGGTTGTGGGAGATCATAAATGCACCCTAGTACTAAAGTTTGACAAGTAAAGCAGTGCATTCTCAACGTGGTTGTTGGAGAGCAAGAATGTGGATTATCAACAAGGATATGCATTGATGCAAGTGGAGCCTCATGTAGATAAGCATTGGCAATAGATGGTAATAAAGTTGGATTAGTTCTTATTTGCTATTGTTCTGAAACTTGTTTTTTATTTTTAACATTAGTTTAAAAATTGATGTTGTTAATTAGGAATGGAACTCCCAATAGCTGCACATGTTTAGTCACCCTGCTTCATTCATTTCAATCAATGAAAAATTATTTCCTTTGTTGACTGATAGCAAAATTACTAGGCTCATACTTATAAAGAGGATATCGTAATTTATGCTACATCAGATTGTAAAATTATTTTTGTTATAGATTAGATATAATGTATCATGTCCAATCATATCAATGGGTGTTGTGGATAAAAAAATAAAATAAACCTCATCTGCATGAAAAGGATTTATGTCAACATGTAAGGCAGCAAAGCAGCTGAGGGAGTACACCCTTGGTTGTTAGAAGGGTCGAAGGCCTTGTGATGTTGTTTTTGTCGTGAGTAATAGGAAAGATGGCTTGAGTGGTGGTGGATCTTGAACTCACCTTACTCCTTAGCAAATGTGATAGAACAACGTGGAGTGCGGTGGATAACCCACTAGGGCGGATATTGGCATTCTACTAATAGAAACATACAAAAAAAAAAAAGACAAAAATCCATTTTGCTGGTTAAAAAAAAAATGGTTAAAAAAATGAGAATGAAGCACTAGATAAAGGAGTCAATACCTTTTTCAATGATAAGAATTGTTTGATGCCAATTTGTTGAGACACAAGAGATATTATGCATGTATAAAAGTTATATCTATTATTATTAGTTATGGAATTAGCTTTGGGCTTTGTATACTTTTTTTTATTGCTTCCGAGTTTTTGGGATAAGTATGCATAATTTAAGGAAAAAATCTCCAAATTCGATGGAGGGATTCAAATCTTGGACCTTAAGGGAGTATAACACCAAGACCAAAGGTCTTTACCACTTGAGCCAACCCCTAGGAATTTTGGATTTTGTATACTCACCTAAATAAAAGAATTGTTAGAAACTTATATGGTTAAAACAAGACATGCGACAACTCTCTTGATTGTTGCATCAATCATCTTTATTTAGTTAAGAAATTCTGTGGAAAAACCTTTTATTTAGCTTCATTTCTCAACTTTATTTTGTTTTTATTTGTGCTACTGTAGCATATGTAATATAACTCAAAGTGTTGGAATGTAACCACGGTATTCCTCATCCATAAGTGAGGTTAATAATATATATCTTAAAAAAATATATGTAAAAAAGAAATTTATTTGAACCACACACTTCTTCCTCTCGTATCTTTGACCTTATTAACATGTATGGGCCAAGATTGCACAGTTTGTAGTTCTTCTGGTTCTAGGCCTTGTGAAACACGCATTACAAAATGCCAGTTTGTTTGGGTTCTCTCCCAGTCTCCAAACTATGGGGATCTTTGCCTGCTTTTATGAGTAACCAATCGAGTACATTTGAAACAAACAATGTTGCAAGATTCTAGAGAGAAAATTACTTATATGCAATTCCAATTTTCTAAAGCTAGTTCAGTTCTCTTGAAAAATGGCAACAAAATGGTCATTTTATATTGTTACTCAACCAGCCAAAGCCATTTTGTACTATTGTGATTAGCCCATAAAAAGTGTATCTTTTAGAAACTTTAAAGTTATGCCTACCATTGGCGAAGACATTTTACAATCTGGCTTGCACTTTTGGAAAGAATTTGAAACCTCTCTTTTAGTACTTTACTCCCTCATGTCTCTTCCCCAAGTGCACACAACAAATCTATCTCTAACATCCTGCAAGAACTCAAGGGCCTTGAGGAATGAAGAAAAAATCAAAATATCAAATGGGCATGGTGATGGTGATTTGATGCCTTTGATTCTTTTCTGCATACTACTTGGTTTTCGGTGTTATTTCTTGGGTAAAGCCAAAGGTAGACAAGAATTCCGCACCAATGGTCAAATTTATGGGATACCAACTCCAACCCAAAGAATTCCAGGTGTAGGAGCACTTAATTCTTACCCCCTCCAACCCCATTCCAAGCCTCACAACTCTACCCATGTTTGAATCCCTCCACCATGCTTATAGAGCTTCTTTTTTTTTGCTAATCTCATGCACGCAGTTGAGTGAGTCTTTGCCATTAACAGTGAACTTTTGACTTTGATATTTGATGTGTTATATCTGTGTGAATTATTGATATTAATATATAGCTCAATTCGACAGTTGGTTTTGGTTTTGGTGTATATCAGATGCAAGTGGAATTGCATAATTTTTTGCCCTAAATCTGCTTATATAGCTTTTGTTTGGTTGCAAAATTCATAAAGAAGGCCACTCCATAACTTTGGTTTTTTAATGTTGTAATGTCGGTTTATTAGCAACTATTTTAGGGCTCTCTTGGATGTTAGAAGCATCTAAGTGCAGTTCAATTTTAAATTCCAATCAACATCCAAACACACAGTTGAGTCTTCATTGAGTGCATTTCAATTTTAGACTTCATGAGACCCACAACTAACGAAACAAAAATCAAAGTAACTTCTTCCTTCCCGTTTATTCTCTCTCTGTCTCTTTCCCTTAAAAAACCATCTACTTCCCCAATCTCATTATTTGTAGCAGAACCACAATGGAATCGACTTAAGGCTTCATTAAAAGTGTAGCTTGGCTCAAATAATTGTATACACTGGACTTGTCTCTCGCCACAACCCAAGTCTTCATCATTTTTGGAGCACCGCTAGCTACACAGTAAATCCCATTACATCGAACGATAGAGATTGTTGCCAAAACAGCTATGCCGTTACGACTGTAGAACAATGGGAATGGAGACAGACTGACATGCATCTGTTGTAGTCCTACAAGCAACATGCTCACATAGTGTGGTTGCATCCCCTACAATTGATGTGGTAAATAAACACTACCTCTAGCCCATGGTCAAGTTAATCCCCCGCTCCCTCTGCTCTTACTTTAATCAAATCTGTTAGTTTCTATTACATTTGTACCCAACCCGTGATCAATTTTTGAATGCAAACACTGAGAGTGGAGTGTCGTTGTGGATCACCTGGTGTTTACAAATTTCCTCTATGAAAAAACACCTATGCCAAAACCCCAAATCTATGTTCCCCACAGCAATCATCCCTTAAAGTGGTGCTCCTCCATGGTAAAGCTACACTAGAGATCTCTACTATTAAGGAAATCGAGAAGCACGACTCCTAAGAGTCGCTCCTTCCAGGTGAGCAACGATCCACTCCCATTTTGTTAAATTGCACCATACTTAGCTTATAGGAATTTTGTCGAACATGTTGAGTGCATGTTGGAATGTCTATCATTGTGCCATCTTTTATTGCATGTTGGGAATCAAGCTTGGACATCAAACAATACTATGTGATTTGTGTTCAAATGACGGTCTTGGAATGAGCCATATATAGAGTTTGGTATTTTGGATTCGACTAGAGTTTGGACTCTTCTAGTGAGAAAGACATATGAAAATTGAATTATTGAAGAGGGGATAGAATCGTTAAGAAAATATTTGGATTGCTTGGGGGAATGCATTATATAAATCAATAATTAATTGAGAAATTTAGGTTTTCAACCAGTAGCCTTCCACTTTGGCAAGTGTAGAATTTTTTATTGTTAGTTGAGTAAAATTGACAATGGGTATGTTATTTATAAATACACCAACAGGATGTGTTATTTATAAATAGAAAATATTTTAAAATACTGTTATATTTGACGTAAATGAACTTAATTCACATGACTTTAATAGTTTTACTATCTAAATCATTGTAGAATTAGGATATGTTTTGATAATTGACAATTCTTCTTTGAAACTTACTTTCCTACTTGCTTTGTTTAACTTGCATCCATACTTTCTACGCTCATTTGGTAGCTCCTAGTACAAGGTATTATGCCTTGCTTTACTAGCATTTTATGATATACTACATACATTTTATGATATATACAGTATAAATACATCACACTTCAAGCCATATGCATTTAATTACTCAACTTAAATCTTTGTGCTCAATGCATTTACTATGGATATGATACATATCAATACGTTCTCATATGGCTTGAAGTGCATTGTCTATTGTTTGTATTATGGATGACGTAGAGGTCCTATGTGATCGCGATCTTTGCGCTAGTGGGTTAGAGGAGATTTCAGTCGACATGTTGTACCAAGAAATAATGGAGGGTAAATTGGTGGGGTCCAAAAATATCAACCGTGACACAATCCAACTTGCCACGTGCCTCACTGAACTTGGTATTAAACCAGTTGATGCATCACAAGTGAAGGGTAAAATCGCCAGTCATAAGAAGACACACCAACAGTTTATGAATTTAATGGGTCAAATGGGCATGTGTTCGAACCTCGTCATAAAAATTATAATTGGTACAGATGAACATTAGACAAATGCTTGTCAGGTAATTTTTTTTTAAAATCTATTAATATTTTCCATTTCTTAGGTCTGACCGCAGTAGCAAAAGTTCAAAGACTCATGGTTGTCAAAACTATGATGTCCACAGGGGTGTTGCATCATATCTCAACGCAGGAACCCCTCCTCTAGAGAGGAGGAGCAGCTGGAGCATGAATTGAGGACCCGAGGCCCCGTGTTGGGCATAGGCACTGGCACTACCACAGACTCGACCATTGATCTAGTTGACATCGAGATGACTGGCTTGCCTCACGGAGGGGGGTAGCAGCTAAGGAATTCTTGTAGGCGGTATAGGGACCCAACCGAGCTGTCAATCTCACCAAATCTTAGCAATGCCTTAGAAACAATTGCCACGAGTGTTGCGGCACAAACAGAGTTGGATGTTAAAATGTATGAGGCATGCTGTTTAAAGCACAGTAGGGTAAGGGTTCCTGCAATGGGTCTAATACAGCCTATAGCAATATTGCACAGTGTATGAAGTTTTTACGGGACATTATCCCTCCACTACCACTAGACCTTCATCTTAGTGTAGCAAAAGCTTTTATAGATCCTAGTATTCTAACTGTCTTCTAGCGCATGACTTGGAAGTTGAGATTATAGTGGGTTTGGTCGCTAGTCTGACCACGCATCTCAGGCCTAAACCGTTTATTTTATCTCATCTTAATATATTGTAGTTTTCAAACTTTGGTGTGTTGCTTATTTTATTTTCACTACTCTAATTTTAGTTGTCCTGATTTCTAACACCTATTTTGCATTTACTAATTTAAGTTCAAACTTTGCATATTGCGTTTAATGAAAATACTTGCCAAGTTCATAATAATATTTATGAAAGTTGTTTCTAGTATGTTAAACAGATATAATATTTATTGCCTAAAAATGTTTGCATGGACATTCTTTCCAAAAGCGCAGAATGGAAAATGATAGTCGGTGGAATGATGAGGTAAATACAAATATCAACAATGCAAGCGAGGAGGGCTCCAGTAGTAGCCCCTCAAACACATTTGATGCAAATAGATGGGCAGAATGGGAAGCATGGAGAAGCCGTGATGATGATGTCTACAAAAAAGTGGCCCTTCTAACTCTGATCACAACATATCAGCAACTTAATGCCCAACCTCCTATGCCTAGGCCACAACATAACATTGGGTTGCATCGAAGGGAGTAGATCATTGTAGTCTTGAATGGACATTTTGACAACTATTATGAGATGTTTCGAATGGAGGTATATGCATTTTAGGCCTTATGAGATCAATTACGTAAAGATGTGGCCTTGCGTGATTCGTCACGAGAGGTCTCGATTAAGGAAGCATTAGGAACATTTTGCTACATGGTCAAACATGGTGTAGTTCAATGAAATGTGGCTAACCTGTTTCAACATTCAATTGAAACCGTAAATCGACATGTCTATGCAGTAATGTGAGCATTATGCTGCCTATTGTGCTAGGTGATTAAACCAACTTAGATGATTAAGGTGATGTTTAATATCCAAGGAAGTCCTAAACATTAACCATGGTTCGAGATAAATTTTTTTTATTACATTTGCTACTTTAATAGGTTAATGCATTTTAGACGTATACTTTACAAATGTCGTTTCCTGCAATCAATACACGATTTTGAAGTTTATGCAAATTGAACAAAATCTGCAAAAATATCATAGTGCAATAGATTGGGTTATATCGATGTTGTCGTGTCGACTTTAGTAACCAATGTGCATCTAAATCAATATCACTAGATTGCCAAAAATGTCTTATGTACTGTGATTTCAATATAAAATTCATATTCATATACACCAAGTGGGAGGGTACAACCTATGGTGCTTGTGTTTAAATCAATGCGTTAAGGCATCCAGGGAACAATTTTCCATAGCCTCAAAACAGTAAGTTGTACACATTATTTAATTTGTATTTTCCCAATTTGCGATAATTTCTATATACAATAATGATAAAAGACTAATATTTTACTAAATTCTCATGTTAGTAGTATTTAGTACATTCTGCATTTCCCTGCATCGAGGGATTTATGCCTCTATATCTAAGGGCAGGGTACCACAGATCAGAACATTATGGCAATCATACATTCAAAAGATATAAAGATTTATTTGGAATGTCATTGAACGAACTTTCAATATGTTGAAAAGGCATTTCTGAATTTTAAAATTAATGCCCACATACATTCCAACTCGGCAATGATATCTTATTATTGCATGTTGTATGATACATAACTTCATCCACACGGTTATACCTGATGATGTAGTATTTGCGTCATATAGTAATCTTGGTTATTTTCCATATATGAATACGGATTAGAACACCAATGAACAATCTAATGATCCTAACATGTCAAATACATTGACACAGACGATGACTACAATGAGGGATGCTATTACACTACCTATGTGGATGTATAGTACTAGGCAATAAGAAAACACATAATGTTCAATATGATGTAACAACGTTTTTGTTCATGTCAGTAATGTAAAATAGATAAGAAATTGAGGACACTTTATTTACATATATTGATGTTTAATATAGAGATATTGTATTTTTTTTTTTTTTTAATTTGGAATGCACCTGTTGTCTCGTCGTAATTAAATTTGAAGTACAACATCAAATATTGTGAATGGCCCACATCTCGAGCAAGGGTTGGGCAAACTGTTGGTATGAGTTCCGCTCAAGCTCCACTTCAAGCGAGGGTTGAGTGAACTCTCTGTATGTGTTTCAATAGAGCGACACCTTGAGCAAAGGTTGAGCGAACTCTCTATATAGGTCGCACTCGAGCGACACATCGAGCAAGGGTTGAGTGAACTCTCTGTATGAGTGGTGCTCGAGCGACGCATCGAGCGAGGGTTGAGCAAACACTTTATATGAATTATGCTCGAGCAAATCTTGAGTAAACTCTTTGTACGAGTTCTGCTCGAGCCATGTTGAGCACACTTCAACATGTTTTCACTTTCAAGCTCCAACTCATCTAATCATTACAAAAATCTAAATTTCCATATAAAATATAATAAACAATTTAACTTTTTCAAATTCTAAAACAATAATATATTAAAAAATAATACTATAACAATATTTATTCAACTTTCAACTAATACATGGACCTAATCCTGATAGACTCCACATAGGAATCCCACATATAGGTGTAGTTTTGAATAAGGTGGACTATTTTTGCAATCACTGAACAAACTATTAAATGCCCTTAAAGCATAGAGATACAAGGACAAAAAATTATTCGCACATCTTAATTCAATGTCTACTAACAAATCAAGAATAAGAATTCAAGTAGAGACTAGAATTCAAGAAGTACAAAAATTCAAGTACAGACACGACAAGCACATGACAAGCACAATTTTCATCAAGAAAATCTTCTTTAAGAATTAATTGGATATTGAGTTTAATAAAAGAATACAGTGGCACAAAAAATGTGTGTCACAAAGAATTCAACTTTATTTGTTTACATGTTATTTCCCCCGACTGTATCCTATCATACTCCACATACTGCTCCCCCTACATATGATATCACTTCCCCTACATATATAGCACTCTCCCTTTTTGTCATAAAGTGACAAATGGCTCAATGACCACCATCCTGATTATCCTAATTAGTGATAGCAACTAATACCTCCTGCAGTTTGTCAAAGTGTTGTGTCACCTTGTGTTGGAGCCTATCAATATGAGTGTCCAGGATATCCATACTAACATCCACACTATCAAAGCGAGTCTTGATGCAATCAAAATGAGTCTATAAGTCATCTACACAAGCATCCATGCTATTAATGCAAGTATCCAGACGATCCTCAATGTGATGTATGCGAGCATCCAGATTATCAAAGTGAGTACCGATATGATCAAGACAAGCATCGATGTGATCAAGACTATCGAAGCGAGTGTCGATGTGATCAAGACGAGCATCGATGTGACTCAAATAATCAAGTATCATCTGTATGTTAGGCTCATTAGAATCTAGTGCAGAAGTGGACGGTGTTGAGCAAGATGGCTAAAAGCTGAATAGCCTAGAATCGTACGGCTGAGAAGTGGGTGCAAGAGGATGCTCAACATCCAAAGGATGAGGGTGAATGTGTGCACAACTCAGTTGAATGGTCTTAAGACCAATAGGAGACTTAAGAAAGACCAATAGGAGCCTTAAGAGGGATTCTAGGCTCATGGGGAGGAATAGCAACAGACTAAGACAAAGCAATGCAGGTGACAAGACTCACAAAAGGTAATCCAATCCTTACCTTGTTGGACTAATAAGCCTCAAGAATGACCATATAAAGATGACTTTCCAAATCGATGGGAACATCATTGATCAATGCATAAAGTAGAGTGGCTTTGTTAAGGCTGATATCACTCTGATGGGTAGTTAGGTAAAGGTTAGTGAGCAGAGGTGGTGGTATAGGGATTTGGGGGGTCAGTCACACGAGGGGCGTTAAGCAAATCGACTAACATGCCCGGAGTTACTTGGAATTGGATGTTTTGGAGACTGGCGTCAAAAGAACCATCGGGTGAAAATGGCATAAATGTTAAAGTAAAACTCCTGGACCAACTCTACATACGGAGCATGGATACTAGTAATTAATGATACCCACTGGCGAGACTAAAAAATATTAGGCAATATAGTCTCCTAAAGCTCACCTAGAGAGATTTGACGCTCAACAATGGGAATGCGATGAGAAAGTTTTTTAGCGTAAAGTTCTCATGCCTAAGCATTATGAAAGTGTGCTTAGGCAGAAGCAAAAGGATTTGTCCGGCCTCGCACACATCGCATGGTATTTGTCTGTAGGCATCATAATGACAATTAGACACTCCAAAAATTAATGTGAATAACCTAATGTATGCATGTCTAAAACACAGATTAGGTGCCCAAAGTGCCTAATGTGTAGACAATGCGTGCATGCATGCCCAATCTATAATGTCGAAATAAGGAGAAAGAAACATGCCCAATGCATATTCAATTTGTGTAAATGTCAGTTGTAAAACTTTATACATGTGTTATGGCTCTCCTAAGTACTCAATGCAATGCATGATACAAAACCATGTAAATGCATGTGCTTTGACTCTCTTAGGTAACGCATCGAGTACTTGGTGTGCATGCTTTGCGAAACTTGCGTTTCAAACCCCATGGGTGTTCCGTGTTCCATCACCCTTCTAATTTCTAAATACAACCTAACACTAAATGGTGATTAACCCACAACACCTCCCAAACGGTTATGCTAAAAAATCGGTGATGAACATGTGGTGACCAAAACATTATGGTCAATCCACTTCCCAACCCGAAATGCATGACTCATTTAGGCATTTTCTCAAGCACTTGGTGCACCCTCAATACAAGTTAAGAATGAAATATTTATGTTGGATCCAATACTTCCCAAATACAACAAGGACTTAATGTATGATGCAACAACATAAAGAGAATTCCAAAAATCCCTTGGTTAAATCCTAATGAAAAACCAAAATGCCCAACACAATCTTTCCATCTAAATTGAAATCTCTAATGGAAAATAATGTGGAAAATGTAAAAGGATTTGAGCAGGATAGGCTTACCATGAATGGAAGAGGATTTCATTAGATAAATCACTGGAATGACGCACGGTGAGGTGAGAAATGTAAGGAAAATTATATGGAGGAAAAAATTTGCGGGAATTGTGGGAATGGCTCGAGAGGTGCTGGGTAAAAAGTGCTTATATAAGTTTACTCGAGCGGTGTATAAAACCTTAAGCGACTAATTCGAGCTACTGAGCCTGCTCGAGTAAGAGACAAATGTCTCGAGTGCTGCATTGAGCGATGACTCAATTTGCTGGGCGACTATTTATTTTCTCTCGCATTACATGCATTTTTTTTATCACTAATAAAATAATATGCAAATAAATAATAGAATAAGATGTGGGCTTGATACTTTTATATTTTTATTGATAATTATTTTATTTTGTTTTTATAAATTTGGAGTAAGAAAAAATTTGCATACAAAAAGAAGTGGAAAATAATTTTTTTTTACATACATTGAGGGAATTTATGTTTGATTTATGTTATTTATTATTAAATTATTTAATAAATTAATTATTCAATCATTACAACAACTTTTCAATAATTGGTGGGCTCTATACTTTTTTTTAACTTTTTATAAATAGTACTAAACTCATCTTAATATCTAAACAAATTTAAACTGATTTTAGATTTGAATTGAGATCACAAAGTTGAGATGGTGGAGTGACTAAAGAACTCACTTCACCATCTCAGCTCACTATTATTGATAAAGAATTCAGCTCAGTTCAACATTCAAATGCAGCCTTAGTGTCTTGAGCACAAACTCTTGGCATCCATTTATGACTTCATGTCTAGATCACACCAAGCATAATAAAATCTTAGATCTTTTTATCCAGATCTCATCTAGAATGAAAGCAAACATTTCACCATTCCATTGGACTAGACCAACTTAAACACCCATCTTAACTCAAACCACTTCAGAATTCAAAGCACCCATCTTATCATTTCCTCGACAAAAACATCCCAAGCAACTCAATTCAACACGATAACTAATATTCCTTTTAAACTGGAGTTATCACTTAAAAGAAATTCAAAAATTTAATTCGACCACCAAGTGTGATGGACCACATGTAGTGCCATAACTGTGACATAGATGAAGTAAGAAAAATGCTAATTATACTTTAAAAAAACCTTATAAAAAAATTTTCTTCTATATGTGTCAGCTATTGATATGTTGAAAATTATGAAATCTGGATTTAAAAAAAAAAAAACTTATAAAATAAGTTTTATACGTAAATTTGTAAGTACATGTAACATTACTCATTGTTGCCCAGATGACTAACACAAGAGGAGGGTAAATTGTATTGTTTTAAAAAATTAAGAATTATAAACTAAATACACAATACAAAATATGAATAAAATACAAAGCAACATTGAATATAAAGAGTAAGAGTAAGAGAGAAGCAAACTCAATATTTTAATAAGGTTCTGCCCCACTGCCTATGTCTTCACCTCAAGCTACCTCTTAAAAATTCCTAAATTCACTATTCAACATCTTTCAGGTAGAGATAGAAACATATTACACATTTGATCAATATCGCTTTAAAGAATCAGTTTAGAACACATTCTACAATTAAAATCACCTTACAAGTGGTGATTCAATTATTTCATGTGTAGAACTCCTACACTATTTTATTGATACAAAGCTAATAAATAGTTGATAAGTTATCAAATAACACTACTTAATGAGTGAAATGAAAGCAATACAATGCAAACTATATTTATCTCAAAATGAACAAGTGTTTAAGGCTCAATGCTTAGAAAAGATAGATTGACAGCTTTTGATAAATAAATGTTGTAAACCTTGTAGTTGATGTGTGGTAGTGTGAAGATCTCAAATCAACTGCTTATAGACATATGAGACTTCATTTTTAAATTAAAAAATATTCACTATAAAAAAGGAGCACTACTCATTTTTCAAACTTTTCAAATAAAAGCATCTCTTTTGTACAATTGTCAAAGATAACATTATATATTTTTCAAACTTTTTAAACAAAATCATCTATCTTTTGCATATATCAAACTGAGCATCAATGACTTTAAAATTTTCAAATCTAATCTTTTACTTTTCACATATGACAAAATGAGCATTATTTACTTTTCAAAATTTTCAAATAAAATTATCTACATTTCGCATATGTCAAAAAAAGTATAAATCACTTTTCAAAATTTTTAAATCTAATTTTTTACTTTTTATATATGACAAAATGAAGATTATTTACTTCTCAAAATTCTCAAATAAAATTATCTACATTTTGCATATGTCAAAAAAAGTATTATCATTTTTCACATTTTCAAACAAAATATGCACATGTGAAAGTTTAAAAAAAAAATCAAATTTCTAACTTTTTATTTTTTTAAATATGTTATGTACATGTGAAAAATGCAAGTTGATATTTTATGGAAAAAAATATATATTTTTTTATCCTTAATCCAATTTTGACTTTATGAGAGATATACAAAATTACTCTAAAATCTTTATTTGTAAGTTTATTCTCTTTCTTGCTTATCCTTGATTCATTTATGTGCTTGACTATATCATATAGATAACTTGAGTTTAAGACTTTATACTTGAATTCATTTGTTATTATTAAGATCTATATGTATATATATAATTCCATGAAACTTGAAATTTGGGATTAAACACTCATGAAGTAAATGGTGATATTGTGATATGGTAGTAATTAGCTGCCATGTCATGACCAATCAGAATATAACATGTGGTAAACTATGTACAGTCTGTATGCCACATCAGCATGAATAGTAAAACAAATATAAAAAGATCAGGTAAATTAAAAAATTTTATAAAATAAAATAATGTGATAAATTAGAAAAAATAAACAAAATAAAAATAAAAACTCAACTAAAATTTATAAGCATTAAGAAAATATTTAAAATATAAAATTAAGAACTTTTTCTTATGAATTTTAGAAAATCTACAAAATAAAAAACATAAAAACCATATAAAACATTAAAAGAATTTATAAAAAAAAACATGAAATTAAAAAAATCTTAGAAATTCTCGTAAATCAACAAAACAAATAATAACACATAAAAGATTAGAAACATCACAAAATTTTAAAAACATAAAGCTAAAAAAATGAATAAAAAAAAATTTAAACAAATAAAAAACTTTAAAAATATAAAATTATAAAAATACATTTAAAAAACATTGAAAATTTCTGAAAAACATAAATTATAAAAAAAAGTATTATGAGAATTCTAAAGAAATTATTACTAAAATGTTTTAAAAAATAAAAAAAATATTAAAGAAGATAATGAAATTAATGTTAAAGTTTTGAAAAAATAAATAAAATTTCAATTAAAAAAATTAGAAATACGGGGTAGCACTTGGGTTGCCTGGATCCGAATGCCAAAGCAGGGCCTTGGGTGCCACCTCGGCCTGATAACCCTAGAGGGGTGGCCATTTGCTTATTGGATATTGTCAGGCCACCCACGAACTACCCAGTCCTTGCTTAGGCAATCTAATGGGGGTGGCAGGGTGTTACAAAAAATGAGGAATGCTACACAACCTTCTAACACTCCACATTCTATTTTTTTTTAATTTTTAATATTTTTTTAATATATTTTTTTAATTTATTCTTTTTAAATTAATTTAATTCTTTTATTCATTATTTATATATTAAATATTTTATAAAAGATAAAATAATAAAAATTAAAAAAAATGTAGAGTGTAGAGTGTTGGGAGGTTGTGAAGATTTTTTCACAAAAAATATAGGTGAATCGGTAATTTGGATTGGACCGAACTCTGGTATCTCGGTCCGGTTATAATTTTATTTTTTTTAAAATTGATTCATATATATATTTTATTAGTTTATATTATATAATTTATATATATAATATATAATTATAGATAAAATAGTTTTCTATCATATGATAAATTACTAATTAATATAATTTTAAATTTTAAAATCTTATATCACTATAGCTTATTGTATTAATAGTTATATTAATATTATATAGTATATATTAATAGTTATATTAATACTATATCACACTATATTATAATATACTATAACATATCACTATATTATATATTATAATATATTACTATAGTCTATAATATAATTATAATATATATTATAATATACTAAAATATATTATGACTACAGTATTATATATTATAATATATTACTATAGTCTATAATATAATTATAATATATATTATAATATATTAGAATATATTATGACTATAGTATTATATATTGTAATATATTATGTTATATATATTATACAATATATAATATAATATATTAAAATAAAAAAACCGTACTGAATCAGTAAAACTCGAAAAATCGATTAGGAGATCATTGGTGCAGAATCGGTTCTTAAAAATATAAAACCAGTTCATAATAATTTGGTCTCAAATTTTATTCAAAATCAGACTAAACTAGACTGGTTATGTCCCTAACGACAGCATTGACCACCCGTTCCTACCGGTTCACTAGCAGGGTGCTCGACATTGGCCTTCCCTGGTGGCCACTTCCTTGAGGTCATCTCTATCCAAACAAAAATTGTTTATTTTTTATTTTTTTAGTTAAACATTAATTTCGTTACCTTTCATAATATTTTCATTTTTTATTTAAAAAGTGTTTTAGTAACTTTTTTTTAATCAATTTTCATAATAAATCGTTAGTAGTTTAGAAATATTTTAATGTTATTTTTCAAATGTAATTTTATACATTTTAGAATTGGAAAATGCTTGTATGCACACCAAATGTGCATCCCAAATGTTCTTCTAGTGTATTTTATTTTTATTTTTATTATTTTTTTAATGGTTAAGAAAGTGATTTACTAATAAATTTGTATTTTTTTAAATGTTTAAAAATATTTAAAAAAAAATTGAAGGAAAAAGGTAAAAAAATGCAATTACACTAAGGTCCTTTAGAATTTTACATGTTTTTTTATTTTTTTCAGTGTTGTCTAATTTTTCAATGTGACTGTTATAATTTTAAAACTATGCATATCAATTAGAGAATTGTTTAAATCATATGGACCTTTTGAGTAATTTTCTTTCCTTTTAGTTTAATTGGATGGTGATTATATTTAATAAAAGTAAAATTATTTTTCTAAGCAAAAAGCCCAAATCATTAAAAATAAAATAAGCGTTATCCAACTTATCTTTGAAAATAAAATGAAAAAAATAGATTACAATCATCATCAATTTGTTTAAAAAATAAAAACCAAAAATCAGGGTTACTAAATTAAAAGATAGTAATTAATTGGTGAAATGCAGATGTATGGTACCAATAAAAAAATGATAATGATAGGTTTACTATTTCTTATTTCTCATTTGTTATTGTCTTTATTTTTTTTCCTTTTTATTATTTTCTTTTACTTAATGATTAAGAAAGTGATTATTAGTAAAATTATATATTTTTTAATTTTTTTTCTTAATAATTAAGGATTTAAAAAAAACTTAAAAAATAGAAAAATAAAAATTTCAAATATACAATATGCTGTAAAGAGGTGGTAGGAAGTTTATCATGTAAAAAAAGATGTAGATGCCTATGACATACTGTACTTACCATTAAACCGTTATGTTACAGATTTTATTTATCAAAATTTTTAATTTAAAAAATATTTTAACTATAAAAAAATTATATTAAAATAAATTATAAACTGATTTGTCTTGATGTGATAAATCAGATTATAAATTTATTTTTATATTATAAAATATATCTAATAGATTAAATGAAATCAAATTAATTTATAAATTAACTTTGGTATATTTTTTAACATTTTCTCAAAATAAATCTTAAATATATATTTTTTGGATGTCGAGACCTCTTCAAGGTAGAATTTTTGGATCCACCTTTGCATGATTTATGCATAGTATTTTCGTAAGTTTTCTAATATAGAACTGATTAAATCACCAATTTTTATCAGAAGATATGATACTAAATGATTGTTTGTATTCATGAAATATTAAACTTTAAATCTTGAAGAGAGTGATACTCCAAAATCAAGACTTTCACCACTTAGACCAATTGATTATAAATCTCAAATATTAATATATTATAAATAATAAATTATATAAAATAAAGTTAATTTATAATTATAATTTTATATTCTTTTAACAATATTTTCTTAAAAAAATCTCAAATGTTAATATATTATAAAAAAATAATTTACGCACAACATTTTCCACGACATATTATAAGAATCTTCGGCTCTTAGGCTACACTATTATAAATCTCATTAATCATTATTTCAGTGTGAGCCTGTAAGAGCCGAAGATTAAACAAGCCGTGGACTCGTAAGAAAAAGACTTTTTTTTTTTCTTCCTCTTTTAATTGAACCTTGCAATTACCCCATAAATTACCACATACGGAGCAAAAGAAAAAGGCATCCTGCGGCACGCGAAGCGAAGCGCAGCAGCGACCGCGGACAGCACACAGCAGCAGCCGCTCAGCACTTACTGTTCAGCCTGGTGCGCCCCCATTCCCTCTTCTTCTTCTTTGTTCTTCATTTTTCTTTCTAAAACCCTGTTGTTTTCTTCTGTCGATTATGTTCTTCTCCCTTCTCTCTTTTTCACCCATTAAATAAAAAATAAAAAAAAACTGCTTTAGTGCCTCTCGATCTCGATTTGGGAGATTTAGTTCTATTTAGGTTCGGAAAGAAGAGGGATTTTACGCTTTCTGGTTCCAATTTAATTTTCGAGTGGGTTTCGTCGGTGGACTCCCTAGGGAATTGGGTGAGGTTTGCGTTAGTTAGGTCTTGATGGGTTTGTTTGTTTTATATTACGTGGGTTTGTTTAATTTTATGCGTTTTTTTCTAAACATGAATAGTGCATATTAGGTTTGTACGTGTGTCGTAGGTTGTCCATAATGAGAGCTTTTTGTTTTCTTTTCGGTTCCGATAATTTTCCCCTTCTTTGACATTGAAATTTTAGTTTTAGGTTTTTGCCCCAGAACTTGGTTAGGTGTGAGTTTTCCCCTTTTTCACAAGTTTATTTTTTGTTTTATTTATTTATTGTTTAACTGGCTTTGTTAAAGTGAATTGGCACTCCACACAGCTCATTTGTTGTGAACTTCGTGTTTAGTCTGTTGTTCTCTACTAGAGGCTTGTATATTTTACCAGTTTTATATCATCGGGTGATACACCAATCATTCATTTAGGAGAATAAATATGACCTAAATTCACAACCGGCTTTCTTGAATTCCGTGCTTAATTATTCATGAAATGTACATTGTTGATTTGCGGCTTTATACTTTTTGTTGATTGTCTGCGTTTAGGTCAAGGCTGTAATGGTTATGACTGAAAAGATGATGTAGTGGTGTACAATTAATAACTACTAATGGCTTTAGCTTTGTGCCCTAATTTTAAATTCGTTTGATGAAGTTTTGTTTTTGTTTCTTTTTATAAGGCCATACTTATCAAAAAAGCTTTTCATTGTGTACTGTTAAGAGGATTTGCATTGTCTTGAACTTATTTAAGGCTTGCATTGTCATGATGACTTAGTTTAGTGTGTTCTGCCAATTTTTTAGGTCAACTAATTTCTAGTATTCTATATTTGTTTGATTTTTATTTTGTTCTTGATAACTTTAGTACATCATATTCAGGTGGTGCTTAATTTCTGATTGATCTATTTGTTTTGTGCCGGAAAAGGACATTTTCTTGCTGTAGCAGACGTATTTTTGTCCATTATTTTGTACTTTTTGGGGATACACATGGCTGGAATTTTGCCTGGGGAGTCATCTCATCATGTCACGTCTGATGGTGGGTCTTCAAGAAATTCTCTAGATAGGCAAGAGGATGTTGGTCGTTGGTATTTGTCAAGAAAGGAAATTGAAGAAAATTCCCCTTCAAGAAGAGATGGGACTGACCTGAAGAAAGAAACATATTTACGCAAGTCGTACTGCACATTTTTGCAGGATTTGGGCATGAGGCTAAAAGTGTGAGTCCACAATTACCAAATATTTTTTTGTTCTTGCAAGACTTCTGGTTGTTTCAGATATTAAAAAAGCTTTTGTAGTTTTCAAAATGCACAATTAAATCTGATTCTGGTTTTATATTTTTGTTAAATCATCAAAGGAAAAATAAAATGGGAGTTCTTACCTTATGCTTGTGTTGCACTAAAATAATAGATAACAGAAACTGTGTTCTGCATACATGGAGCTTCTTTATGGTTGAAAATGAATTGTATGTTTATCTACACTGTTCATATTGTAGACCACTATTAGATGTGCAAGCAAGTAGAGTGGAAGTTCGTGATCAAGACTGTTATTTTTTTGATAAGTTAGAATTTTACTGATGAGCAGAAAGGCATCACCCTCTTACACAGAGTATACTATAATTCCATTTAATCGTAAAAGTAAAAAGTAAAAGATCCAGAAAATTCTGGAAGCCAAAAGAAAGACAAGTATGAGCAGCTTTAATTTATTTGTTATATAAGATTCTGTATGTTTCAATTTAGTCAGCTCACTGATGGAATAAATTTCTCTAGAACCATTAGCATCTTCATTGGTGAGAATATTGATTTTTCTCCTTTTGATGATGGTAATTTCTCTCTCTAAAGTCACTTATAAAGAAAAAAATCTCTCACTAAAGTCGAAGCATTGTGAAAATTTTGAGGCCAATAGAATGGATATTTGTGAAGTAAAAAAATTACTGTTGGAAATGAGAGTTGTTAACAATATAAGGGATGTTGTAAGTGGGATCTCTTTGGACAAAGGAAATATTTTCCATTTAGAGATGTTAACAATATAAGGGATGTTGTAAGTGGGATCTCTGTGGAAATGAGAGTTGTTAACAATATAATATAATTTTTTATTGGTGTGATGGAAGAGGTTAATATTTTCCATTTAGTGAAAGCATCATATGACTTATACATCTGCCAGAAAGTCGGTTTTCCTTGGTGTTATAACTTCAAAGCGCCCGCACCCCCTAGGGGGGGGGGGGGGGGGGGGTTATTGCCTCTTTCTAAAGTTTGCGAAAGCCCCCTTACGCCATTTGATTAATTAAAGTTCTGTGCTACTCGCCACTCCCTGAGGTCAAGGATGGGGTTGAACTGTCATTCCAAGATTTGCAGTTCAATACATTTCCATTATGTTACCCGGCCAAAGCCGCCACCTCATGTGTCAAAATCAAACAGTTGTTCTTCCTTCTCCCCCTTTTTCTACATATGGAGTAGCGGGGAGAGCACACTATGACTGGCGATGGGTTATCAGAGAAGAGGGGACAACTTCTTTCTCCCTTGCCTGGCTCAATTAATTGTGCAAGCAAATGCCGCTGCACAAAGGGCCATAGTGTAGCTCGAGCCAAAGCTTTTAAGTTTTCCAACGAAGTTCTAGTCGGCCAAGGAGTGTGAGTCTTGAACGGTGGCATCCTAGTGCTAGGGAGTTTTCATTGTGAGTATTCTTGTTATTTGGGATCTTGGGTTTTGTTATTCAGTGAGAGAGCTTTTGCATGTTGGGGAGAATGCTTCAAAGATATCAAAGTATTGATGTGTGGAATTCTATACCGTTATTCTTGATTTGGAGTATATATTGGGATGAAAATACTAGGACTTTTGATGGAGCTAAAGTCTAAATGCTTTAAGTCATTATGTACAAGATCGCTTATTTGATTGGGAGTGTCAATCGGTTTTGCTTCTTCCTCCACGTTGGGTTTCTTAGAATTTTTTTTCTAATGGTATGGAAATCCTCCAAGGCAAGGCCCTTTGAATCCATCCCTAGGGAGTAAAGCTAGATACATGGTCTACCTGTCAAATTGTGTCTCAAGCAGTGTTTTAAATTTCGTACCGTACCGGCTGGTACATACCGTACCAGCCACTGGTCCGGTACAAAAATTTTACCTGTTTCGTACTGGTCCAAATACCTGCCGTACTGGCCGGTATTTCAGCCTTCACTTTTTTTTTTTTTTTCATTTTTTCAAACTACAAGCTCATTTTTTGATCTCAATTCAGACCAGACTATTTATAATTTTTATATATATGTATTTATGTATAATTTATTCATATATAGACTATTATTTTGGAATATAATTAATATATATATTTATATATAATTTATTCATATATCGACTATTCCAAAACGGTACCAGTACTGAAATATTTCGTTCCAGTGCCTTGACCGGTACGGCATCCAGTACGGTATTCAAAATATTGGTCTCAAGTAATCCAAGGGTCCGAGTGTGGAATCGAATTGAGGTTGTCTATATTTACAACCCATCCCAAGCCCACCATTTGACTAGTAGGCTTTGCCTACGGGATTCTTAGAACTTTGTAATTTAGACATTAATGCTTTCTTTCTTTTTATCTGCATCTCTCTTTTATACATCCTGTATACTACACCTAGGCCCTTTGTCTTACCCAAAAAAAAGATGGTTACACAACAGAGTACCTCTTCCTAAATTGTCACTATCAAGAATCTGTGGTCGTGGATGCCATGACTTTTTGGAGAAAAATGTTTATGCGTGGAATACTGGCAAGATACCATATTGTTGGAAAATGTGGATTGACCATAATGCTGATTGCAAAGATTTGGAACAAAGCCCCACTTTGTATCATGTGGACATGGTGGGGAGTGTAATAACAATAAAATTGCATCTGCCTTCATTTTTATGATTGGACACTTTTTCTAGGCAATGTTCATTGTAGCTTCATTTCAGATTTTATTGTATGAGCTTTGCTACTCATCATCCCCACACACCACACTTTTTTTATTTATTTTATTTTTTAAATTTTTTTAAGGGTTTATTTTTCTTAAACTAATTGATTTCTTCTACTCATTATCCATATATCAAACATTTGGTAAAAGGAAAAAAATTAAAAAATTAAAAAAATTGTGGTGTGTGGGGATGATGGATAAAATTTTTCTTTCTTGTATACTTAAGATTGTACAAGTAAAAGTCTGTGACCAAAAAAAGTTGTTTAGATTGATTTAGTTGTCAATGCATTTTCTTGTAAATTATTCAAATCATCTGTGCCATTGTCCACCTTTAACAACTATAACCTATGGTGAGAAATTCTGATAAGACTAACAGAATTTAGTATATGAAATATGAATGGATCATCTGGTGATTGTTTTTGTTAGGTAGACCCGTTGGTAAATTCTTTCACTAGATTAAAAAAAAAAAAAAAACCCAAAAGCTAATGTCAGAATGTTCTTCGTTAAAACGTGCCCAGAGTGACATGTTGATCTGAACTTCACAATGCAGGCCCCAGGTAACCATTGCCACAGCAATAATATTTTGTCATCGGTTTTTCCTTCGTCAATCACATGCCAAGAATGACAGAAGGGTAGGTTTTCTTAACTCTTTGGTATGGATATTATATTGGAGTTTGTTGTGCTTAGTCTTTGTTTAACTTGGTTTATGATTGAATGATAGATCACATGAGTGTCAATGATTTGTAGTGTAATGTGGATATCAAAGCTTCTCCAACATTTATTTTGAAACATGCTCAGCACACAACAAATAATCATTGATGTGCAGAAGATTATATTCTTTGATATTTGGTATCATGATCAAGCACAATTGTTAAATCAGGAGTTTCATTGTTTCCTTATTTTGTGAAGTCCATCCTCTGTGTTCTTGTGCGATAAATGATTTAACGTGCTTTATGTGATGATACAATTTTAAGACGTATTAAGCAGAATGGTTGTGGAATTTGATGTGGTTTTTATATTGGGGACATAGAGCTAGATCTGTTAACCATACTATATGGGCAGGACAGCTTTTACCTTATCCTGCCTGCACCCAGCCCTTACGTTAGCAGTGTCGCCATATGATCTTTACCTCTCGCCTCTGCTCCTATGGCACTCCGACTGCATTTGACCAACAGTCGGGCAGGGTGGGCCTAGTTTATGTCCAGGCCCTTAAAGCAATTTATGGGCTTTTAAAGCCCATTTTGCCTCCTTTTAAGCCCAATTATGGCCTCTTAAGCCAAATTTCAAGCCTGTTAAGCCAGATTATCATGACCATTTTTAACTTTTTTGATACAGTTATAGTAAATAGAACAAATTGAGAAAATGAAACAAATAGACTAAAAGGTTTACAGCTTACAGCCTTACAACACCATGTATTTAACTAGTTACAGCACTGAAATGACAAGTACACAACATCCTACTAAACAAATAACAGGTTACACCACCAAAATAACAAATACACAGCAGTACAAACCCTATATATACAGAATACAATCTATTCCTATTCCCAGAATTCAGAATACAACGCTCAAGTGTCAGTCAACATCTCTACAAATAAAAAACCTGAAAAAAAAAAAACAAGAAGTAACAAATACATGAATAAAATATTGTTGACAAAATATGTTAAATATAAGAAATAGTGAAAAGACCAACTCTTATTCAAGTGATCCGGCCTCAATAGTTCTTTATTTATTTATTTATTATTTATTATTTTTTATAGTTAATAAGAGGTTTAATTACCAGAAATAGGCCCAGCCCAAGTACACAGGAAGTGTACAAGAGAAAATACCTGCATACAGCATCTAAGAAGAAAGGAAAAAGCCAGAAAAACTCCAACAATTCATCACTATTCGATACAAAAGCCTTAGCCCAATGATAAAGAGTTTTGAGATGGCCTCAATAGTTCTTCCCAAGGATATCTCTGCGATAAAATAAGTGTTGAATAAATATGCCATAAAATAACTTTGAATTGATTAATTATGAGCATTTATGTTACGATCCTGCACTACTCAGAGCCTAACGAGGAATCCGATTGGAAGTAACACAATGTTTTCTAATTCAAAAGCTGCTTTATTCCGGAGACTACTTGGCTCTAAGTAGCATTGCAGATAGAGACGAAGTGATAAAGATAAGAACCTAACAGATAGAGATAAGAACATAGCACATAAAGTCTTCATTCTCTTCAGTTTGTCTTCATTTTGTGTCGGTAGCACTTGGTGAACTTATTTAGTAGTTGCATTTTTCCATTCCTTTTCTCCTTTTCTCATGGTAGAGACACTTCATTTTTTTTTTTTTTTGTTAGGCGAAGATTCAAAGCTGTGGTTTAAGTTTTAAATGGAGCACATATGTTAAAAGTTCAAAGAACCATGTCTGATAATTGTATTTTATGTAATTTTTTCACATGAAACTAAGATTAATATGTTGTGATGGTTTGATCTATTTATTTATTATTTATTATTTTTTATAGTTAATATGTTGTGCACATCAGTTTTGAATTTTCTTTGTTTGATTCTGAGAATCCTCGGTGATCCTCTTTTGAACTCAGATTTTAGCAACCTCGGACCACTCGAATCATATAATCAGTATCGGTATATATTTATGGTATTGGATAAGTCAAAAAAAAAAAAAAAGTTGTGCTGACCAGTCTTCCTTAAAGTGGCGTCTTAAAATTAACCACACATACAGGTCATGGAAAATGGTTCTCTTCATTAGATTTTGACCCCCCTTTGTTTATTACATTTTTGTTTGCTTTTTTCGTTGCAACTCAATAATATCTGATGTTAAAGAATGTCATTTTAAACTTTTGTTGGTGAACTTTCACCAGGGTTTGGTTACAAATACAAACGGCAGCAAGCACATTTCAGAATTCAAAGCAATGATTATTCAAGCTTTACATTAAGGGGTGTTATTTGTATTGTGAAGCATCTTAAATAAAAAATCCTTCACATCTAAAACTAATAATTTTGGAAATTTGGATATTATATTAACTATTAGGGTTTACATTCTTTTTTTCTAGGATTTACATTAACAGATCTTTCGAAACCCTCCATAATAAACGCTCAAAACAAGTTGAGAAAGACAAACACCAACAGAAACACAATGTAGACAAACATCAAACATCCGTTGAACTCTGAAGAAACCAAATCTCACTAATTGCCTTTCGGTACATAAATTATCATTAAAAGAACTCCAATATTATTGTATATTCATCACCATGTTGTTTGTGTTTAGCCGACATTTGCAATTTTCTATGTTTCTACCTTTTCTTGTGAACAGTGAGTTATCATCAAAATTTTCCTCACCATGCCTACCTCTGCATGCCCATATCCATAACCATAATACCCATACTTAATTCACATCCTCATTAACTGCTTCTGATCCTCCATCTCTCCCTCTCTTGGTGAAAAAAAAATTAAAAATGGTCAATGGAAATCTTTGTGGGTTGGAGGCAGCAAACTCCAAACTCCAAAACAACCATTATGAGAATGGTTCATTCACCTTTTCCAAGCGCGTGTGATGTTCTCCTTCTTGAGAGTTGCTGATATATGCAACAGCATGATCTTGAACTGAAATACTGTATTGCAAAAATACAGCTTTAGTTTTCTTCTTTCACAACCAAAGACACAGCTTTATAAACTCGTGCTATGTCTGAGATGCCTACGGACTTTTGGACCATTTGTTGGATTTGTTAAGGTGGTGATTGGCCATGTCATCGGCTTCAGTGCCCTGAGGCCATTGAACCCATTAACATCAGCATCCCATGGACTGGTCTTCAGTGCCAACCACTCCTCTAGTTGAAGATGAGCGGTGTATCACATTATCACTGCATTTATTAGGGATTGAATTGGTCATTGAGTTTCTTGAATGGAAGTTATATCTCAGTTCTCATTAATTGCTTGGTGCTGTTCTTGAAAGTTATATCGCGGTGTTGGTTGCATGGGGATTGTACCCGCCGGTTCTCTCCTGTTTCCTGTTTCAACTTTTTTGTTTCGTTATTCTGTGACTCAGTCTATTTATCTTCTCAAGCAATATGTGTCTCGTTATTTGGGTTGTGGTAGGCACACATGTAAAAAACTTAATACTCCTAGTAGGATCATTCAAGTTTTAAACTAGTTAAAGTCTTCTAATGGTGTTTTTTCCTCTTTTCTGGTTTGGTGTCCACGTGCTTGAAATCATGCAGTGCCTTTATATACTTGTATATATAAGATTATTATTTGCTTGCTAGCTGTCAGGGTGTAGCCTAGTTGTCATGGACTTGCAATGAGCTCTAGACTCAGACATCCTAGTTCGATTCCACATTAGGAGTTTCCCCTGATTAACTGATGCATGGCTTTGGCAAGTGGGGTTTTGTATCCGGGGTTACTCCCCAGGGGTGGTTTGAAGGGCCCTTCCTTGTTGCAATTCCATACCTTCAGTATTTTTTTTAATGACCCCTTCATTCAATTTTCCACAATTTTTATTTTTATGACACTAAAGAATCCTGGGATCCATGGTTTCATTCTGATGCCCCTTGATGTGTGATGCTTATTCTTGAAGCACCGTCTTGAAGATAAAAGCAAGCAACATGGTTTGAGAAATGCTTGTCTCAATCAAGTTATTCATTATTGTATTTTTGAGGGTGTTTACCTGTTTCTTTAGTCATCTAGTGTGGTCAGCATCCCTGTGACATACTGGTTTGATCATTTTTTTCTAGATAGATTAGACAGACTTAACCAGACTTTGCATTTATGCAAATTGATTGTTATTTTATTAGTACAAAGGTTTTGGTCAATTGATATATAGTTTATTGACATTTTCTGGTTTTTATAGCTTAAAATATTTCTCTTCCTTGATATTTGAATAATGTATGTATGCTTGACTTGGGTTAAATGTTCTCTTTCTTGACTCCTTGCCCCTATGGACTTTTGTGTGGGAATTTTTTTTTTTATTAGATTAATTAGGAAAATCTAATAAGAGTTGAGTTAAAGTGATCATTATTCTGTTTTTGTGCCTAACTTCATTAATTATGCTTGGCAGACAATTGCAACTGTATGTATGTTCCTGGCCGGGAAGGTTGAAGAAACTCCTCGTCCGCTTAAAGATGTTATTCTCGTCTCTTATGAGATAATTCACAAAAAAGATCCGGCTGCTGCCCAGAGGATCAAACAGAAGGTCTTCACTTACTGATGGTGCTTACACCGGTTTTTTGTATAGTTTCTCAAATTGATGTTTCCCTAGCTGAGTTGTTACTACCAGTATTTCTTGTGCTCTCTCTCTCTCTCTCTCTCTCTCTCTCTCTCTCTCACACACACACACACACACACACATTTTTAAGTAAAAGTTCTGTCCCCTATGTCCTTGTTCTCTTGATGACAGAAAGACCCACCCTTCAGTTTCATTTTCAAACCTAGTATTTTTATTTTTCAATGAGCCAATCTAAGTTAGCCTTGCATTGGAGGGAGTGAGCCTGTACATAGTTGCAGTCCACTTGCAAATAGATTGTATGGTTTGGTAGTAAATTGCTTAACTGCCATAATAATAAATTCTTGCTCAGTCCGCACGAATCAAAATTTTTGCAGTCCATGAAAATTTTTTACCTGCTTCCAATTTATTATTATTATTTTTACATATCAAAATAAATAAATTCTTGCTCAGTTTTCTCACTTTCTCATCAAGAGCTGTACCATGGGTAAACTATATTCCTACCCCGTTAATTCTTCCCCCCCAACACCCCCCCCCCCCCCCCCCCCCCCCCCCAAAAAAAAAACAAAAAATAAAATAAAATAAAATAAAATCCTGGTTTCCTGTTTATGGTATTTGAAATTATTTTTCTTGGTGTCTCATTGCCCTCTCTATAATGCAGGACGTATATGAGCAACAAAAAGAGCTAATTTTACTTGGAGAGAGGGTGGTACTTGCCACTTTGGGTTTTGACCTCAATGTTCACCACCCCTATAAGCCCCTTGTTGAAGCTATAAAGAAGTTCAAGGTTGCTCAGAATGCCCTTGCTCAAGTTGCATGGAATTTTGTTAATGATGGGTATGACCCAATGTTTTCTTTGAAGTTTTAAAACTTCCAGTTCAATGGTTTCACTTCTCTTGCTCTTCTTCACACACTGGAAAATGGCTTGCAGTCTGAGAACATCGCTCTGCCTGCAATTTAAGCCTCATCACATTGCGGCAGGTGCCATTTTCCTTGCTGCCAAGTTCCTCAAAGTGAAGCTTCCATCGGATGGTGAGAAGGTCTGGTGGCAAGAATTTGATGTCACCCCACGTCAATTGGAGGGTTGGTCTCCTTCCCTTCGTTTGGTTGTAGAAATTATCTGGACTCGAGAGAGTCCTTTAGATCTACTTGTGGGTCAAATGCTTTCTGTTTGCTCGTAGATTTTTTGTCTTCTAAAATAGTGGAAATATACCAAAACCAGAGGATTTTAGCTGTCCCTTACATCATTCCTTCAGATGGTGCCTTAGAAATGAAAATGTTGGGCAGTCTGGAAAAAGAATGATAAGGGATGGCTTCTGTTACCTGATGAAGGTGAGAAGAAGTCTCAGCCTTGGGGGGGTGGCATACACTGAATGATGTGCCATGGGTATTTCTGTGCAAATGGTGGGTTGTACTTTTCTGATTTCATTTCTAATTACTTTCTTAAATCATTTTGGTTATTTTGTCTTGCAGAAGTTAGTAATCAAATGCTAGAACTCTATGAGCAAAACAGAGTGCCCCCATCCCAAGGTAGTGAAGTGGAAGGAAGTGTTGGCAGTGGGCCAAGTCATCGGGCCCCGACGAAAGCTCCATCCATGACCGAGGAACAAGCTTCAAAGCAGATTTCATCTCGTCTAGTGTCAGATCTTTCATCTGGTGACAATTACGGCTTGCAGGCAAGAGGTTTGCAAAATCAAGGTAATGAAAATGGCAGTGCGGAGCTGGGTAGTGTTATTACCGAACACAAGGTGGATGTAGAAATTAAAGATGCTCAGCAACCTGAGCATTTGCCCCAAAAGGATAACATCAGAGAAGTTCCAAATAGATCCAAGGTGGGGGGGACAGAGCGACCTGGGGGTGAAGATCAAGAAAGGAATAATGGGAGGAATGAGACTGCAGAACCAGGAGAGTGGAGGGATGATGATGCTTCACGAAAGTCCAGCAGTATGGTTGGTCGAAATTTGGAGCTCCGTGAAGGTCCCCTTGGCCAGTCACCCAAAGAAGCTATGAAGATGATTGACAAGGACAAGCTTAAGGCTGCACTTGAGAAAAGAAGGAAGTCCCGTGGGGAAATTACACGGAAGAAAGATGTGATGGATGAGGATGATCTCATTGAGAGGGAACTAGAAGACGGGGTTGAATTGGCAGCAGAAGATGAGAAAAACAAGCGTGATAGAAGGCAAAGCTGGTCAAAATCTGAGAATTTAGATCATGGGAAGGACCATGAGGAAGTTGGAGTGGGAAACCACTCGGCAATAAAGGGCCAGTCATCAAGGGGGTCGCAAGTAGAGAATGCCGAAGAGGGAGAGATGTTAGATGATGCTTCTCCTATGTTGAACAGCCGTAAGAGAAAAGCTGGGAGCCCACTGGACAGGCAGTTGGAGGGGAAGAAGCGGCATGATTACATACCAAGTTATCACCACGACTCTATAGAAGATGGACACAGGATGAGTCGTGTTGGTTATGCAGATCGGGAGCACAGAAGGCATTCACAGGAGAATAATTTGTGAGTGATAAGGTGCTCTCTATGTACTTGCCAGGTTAGTACGATCTGATAGTCAGTTCACCCTATAAATATTAGTATGTGTTTGGTTTGGATTATCATGCAAGCCAATATATGTCGTACTAGATATCAAGGGATGAAGAGGATGCTTCAATTTTCATGACGGCGGGGCTGCTAAGAAAGTAAAGATGGAAGTGTCATTTATGTAGTCAGCATGAAGAATTAAGTCCAGATCTGAGCCTCCCCGGCAAATGATTTTACAAACCGTGCTATTCAAGAGTGAGGAATGTAGTTTTTTTGCCACATTTTTGGAGAACATATTATTTGTCAGTTAACGTGACAGTAATTATATCAAACACCTGCAATTTAAAGTGTCTCGATCCTGGTTACCAAGACACAAATTGTTACATCCACGTTACTAGTGCATTTATATTATTTCTATGATGAGAAAATCTTTAAACCGGTGCCTCTTATAATGTGTAGTTATCGGAAACCAATGGTGAGCTGACACTTAGGTGATGGAACTTGAAGGAATGAAGTCACGTTGCAGGGGATTATTTTGTTTTGTCCCAATTAGTTTCAGCTCTTCTTTCACCCGTATCCTATCTCGCCTTCGCAACTCGGTCTCTCTCATTCGAGTATTCCGGCCTATCTCTATTTTGAGTTTCAGCGACCCCAATTGGTGCTTCGCAACTCAGTCTCTCTTTCGAGTATTCCAACGACCCCCAATCGGTCTGGTTTCGGCGACCCCAAATGCATTCTCTGGCCTCTCTTTGAAAATCCACATGTACATATTCTCCAGGTCATGCTGAACCATGAAAACATCAAGATTGAGATCAGATTTGTCAAACCCTGACACTCCATTGCTGTCCCTGATAATCTTTGCCTTTGATTTCTCATTCATCGCGAGTTTAAAGTAAAAGTTGAAAAAAAAACCAGACACCCCAAATAGTATCAATCCACTTAGTGCATTTCCTTCCAGCTGAAGGTATGGTAAGAAAACTCTCCATCTCATAAACTTGTGGACCAAGCCCAACATCTAAAATATCACAAGGGTCTAGATTCCATGGCTGAGGAGGTGGAGGTGGATTGCGCTCTGCCGACAAGGGTAAATTGATATCTGGTGGACGGTGAAGAATGATTTGCCGATTCATCTCCAAATCCAAATCGTCGTGTGAGGAGGCGCTGGAATCCATGGACAAGAGCATAGACGAGTGGTGATTCTCCATTGAAAGGGCTGTGAGGAGAGAATCTCCCATTTCTCAGCGAATCTCCTTGGTGATGGTTTTTGCTGTTGGTAAGTTTGTATATTTTGCCATTCCCAATAGAAACAATTCAATTACAAACATCTTCAAGCAAATGAATCAATCCCCAGTCTATCTCCCTTCCATCAAAGCCCTAGATTTATCAATAAGTTAACAAATTTCTCACAAACCCACATGAATAATCAACAAAATTATTCAATAAAACAAATTCAAAGAAAAAAAGGACAAAAATTTAGATTATATTAAAAAAAGAACATCAAATGAAATAAAAAAGGAGTCTTCCGATCAATCTCTACCTAGACCAGGAAAAAGATAAATGAAACGCTAAGGAAAGCCTATAACTAATGAGAAAATCTTTAGTGGTTGGGTTTCGGCTTGCAGGAGAGGGAGGAGGAGACGGCGAAGGAGAGAGAGCAGAGTTCGGCGAAGGAGAGAAATGTAGAGCGAATTCGAGCAAGAGAGAGCAGAGTTCGGCTCGTTCGGAAGTGGGCTTCAATTCGATGATCAAAAGCTGATCCCCTGTTATGCGGTCGGTACCAATTTTTTATGTGCCTTTTACGTGTCAGCTCATCTTATCCAAAATTAAACTATCTCATCTTATCTAAGCTGTATAATCAAACTATGTCTAAGTAGTTGCAATGAAATTTTGTTGAAATCCTAATGTTTTTAAGGTAAAACTCCAAATGAGTAAAGGCTACAAGGTAAAAAACTAAACCAATGTGCAGTTTAATAATAAAAAATAGATATTTTCATCAATATTATTTCTCTTTATCAACTCAAACCTTGCAAGATAGATCAATACCATTAAGGTTCAACCAAAAAGCCCCCCCAACCAATGGCAACTATCCAACTCAGCTTCCTTGCTACTTCCTCCTTCCACTCCTTCTCATTCCACCACCAATCTATTCTTCACAGAATCTAAAAACCTTTTCCCCCGCTGCTCTCACACCCTTTGCTTTCTTCACTCTGCAACACCCTTCTGATATCTCAGAAGAAATCCAGAGGAAATAGTGAGAGAACATAAAAAAAAAAAAATTCACATAAACAATAAAAATGTCTCTCACTATTCCCACAAATCTGTCTAAACCCATGTTGAAGCCGAAGTTGAGCTCTCCATCGAGCCTAAAATCGAGGCCAATGATACTCTGCAGCTCGGCTTCTCAAAACACCAACCCAGAGAAAAGTTCCAGCACTTCACCACTGCAGACCTTCTCTGCTGCACTCGCGCTCTCCTCCATCATTCTCTCAGCGGGCCCGGTACCCGCCATGGCCGACATCGCCGGCCTGACCCCATGCAAGGAGTCCAAGCAGTTCGCCAAACGAGAGAAGCAGCAGATCAAGAAGCTGGAGTCGTCGTTGAAGCTGTACGCACCGGACAGCGCGCCGGCGCTGGCAATCAAAGCCACGATACATAAGACGAAGAGGAGGTTCGACAACTACGGAAAGGCGGGATTGCTGTGCGGATCGGACGGGCTTCCCCATTTGATAGTGAGCGGTGATCAGAGGCACTGGGGAGAGTTCATATCACCGGGGTTACTGTTTCTGTACATTGCGGGGTGGATCGGGTGGGTTGGTCGCAGCTATCTGATTGCGATAAGGGATGAAAAGAAGCCGACGCAGAAGGAAATCATCATTGATGTGCCGTTGGCTTCGAGGTTGGCCTTCAGAGGCTTCAGTTGGCCTATTGCTGCCTACAGAGCATTCGTCACTGGTGACCTTATTGCCAAGGATGTCTAACTTCTTTGCCTTCCGTTTTATTCTCTCTCTCTCTCTCGCAAAGTATTGAGACAATGATTTTCATTTTGATTTTATTTTGGTCATGCTTCTAATTGGGCAGTTGGCATGGGATGTGGGGAGAGAGATGGGGGTGTAGTGCCTGATCACCATGGGAAGTTGTATGAGGAGATGAAGGACTCTAATGGTGGGGAAGATGAATTCTTTGTATTAAAATTGTAAAATTTTATTTTTAATTGATTTTGTGTAATTATTTGCTTATGTGTTGTGTTGGACATCACCCCAAAAAAAACGAAAAAAAAATTCCTTCCTTTGAATTTCAATCCTTATTCACCACTAATACTATCCTACAACATTATTTAGCAGTAGTCTGCATGACCAAAGCCGGAAAGAAAAAGAAAAAGGTAATACCATAACAAGTAGTGCAGGAAAAGTGAAAATTCTGCACCATGGAAATGGGATTTGTATTTTGCAATCTAACTCACATGTATTGTAATTACGTAGGAGACATTAAGATCAGCTACCTAAATCACTAGAATTATTTGGAGGGGATGGGAGACATAAACAAGCACAGTAAAACAAAATGATACGCATTGGCAATGTAGTATCAATTGTATGAACTTATAATTCAGTTGGTAAGATTCTTGAAGTAAAGCTTATAGCATCTAACGATTTTCTTATATTGATATCAGTGAATGTAGAATTTTGAAATTTGAATCTTTGCTTCAAAGGTGCGTACATGTACAATTTTTCTTGAGAAAACTTTCGCCTCTACCAATTTGGATGAATTGGTATGTGAAATTACCTACATATTCCTATATAATAACACAAAGATCTACCAATTCACTCAACAAATTGGTTAGTCGTCAAAGATGCAATTATTTAATAATTACATGAAGTAAATCAATTGCATAACATTAAGATTGGTAATGAAGGAAAACTCTTTAAAGGTAAAACCCTACAGAGGAGACATATTTAGAAAAGTCAATTTTATTATTTGAAAATTAAGTTACGAGTAAGTTTTTAATTACAAAACTTTTGTCAATTAACTTTTTTACTTGACCAGACAAAAGACCCATTTGTCTCTACCATAATAGTAGTCAGAACATCTGACGATCTTTAAATATTGGCTTTTCTCCTGGAACTCCATTAACTGAATCACGATCCATGAATCTCAATCTTGAATCAACGATCACACTCTTTGAGAGAAACCATATGAAAATTTTTCAAGAAATTTTTTCACTAAAATATGTATTGGAAAATATTCTAAAAAATATCCAGAACTCAATCTCTACATTTACTAACTAGTAGGATCCCTTAAATAAACAATCTGAAAGTAGTTTAAATTGCAGTATGATTCTGCTGACGGAGCGACTTTGTCACGATGAACTCTTCTGACGGGATGCCAATACCTAACACTAAATCTTCTCAGCAATAGCAGTTTCTCATTCAAACCCTTTTGTAAATAATTACAGAATTCTTGGAACTCTATTTTTGCACCCTTAACTTATCTAAAACACTTCTTAATAACTTCATAAACTCAAAATAGTTATAGATAAAGTCAAAATATTTTACATTCATCCAAATTACAAAACTAAAAATAAGATGAAGTCTATCATTTTAGTTACCTAATCCTATCAAACTTATCGACTTAGTCACTTAATCCTAGCCAAACTCTTGCATATACAATATGTAATAAGTTAAGGCAAAATTGTCTCCAGAATACAATAATGACCATGAAAGTTCTGTTGTTTAATTGTGTTATGCACTTAACAAAATCAAACCGGAAAACCAAAGCTTCTGTGGTTCTAACAAAATCTAACGACCACCAACACTAAGCAATGAAAAGACCAACACTTAACAAAAAGATATATATATATATATATATATATTGTTTGTTTCCGATTAGGCATGTCTTTATAAAGACATTAAAACACTACTTCAATCAAGTTATGTGACTTTTGAAGAGTAGTTAATAACCGTTAGACGATATTATTATTGATTGGGCAGTTTTCAGCAGTTAGAACATTTTGTGACTGTTAACAAACATAATTTTAATCTCAGTCGTCGGATCGCACTATTAAATAATGGCCATTCAATATTGATGGTTAGATCTAACTTATTTCTCGTTGCACTGGGCAAGCTTCATTGCTCGCCATCACTCCTTGTTGCTTGGGCGTGAGGTTTACTGCTTGCACATATTCATTATTGCTCGAGATGACTTGAGCATGTAACGCGATTCCTTATTTGCCACTGCTTTAATGTGCGGGCTCACCATGCTTATTGTCCACGTGCGAGATAGATTGCTTGCCCATACGTTATGTTGAGTGATTGGGATGATACTCAGTTCCCATCAAAGACTTTGCCCGTATGCTTGAGATGAGCTTCATTGCTTGCCCGAAATTGTGCCCGTGTGCTTGGGGGAGAGCTTCTGCATGCTCGAGATTTCTCCCATAACTACACCCACTTTGCTTTATTTCTTTCCAAGTGGAATTCTTCCAAAGTTAGATTAAATACACCTATTTCAATTTAATAAATTCACACATTTGTATTCGCATAAATATATATAAATATAATAATTTGAAGATTCTAACAACCCCACCATTTTCAAAATTAAAAATTACTCTTTTCCAGAACTAAAAACCTGTGAATATATAAAGGTAACTTGAGTACTTGACCCTTCACTTAATGATAACATATGAAAGGTAAGTAGGAGAGCATTGTAGACGTACCTTGAACTAGTCGTCCTATTTGATTAGCCAGACACATTTCTCACACAAGATTTCTTCTCTTTTGATAATTCCCTTAAGCCGACATGTGAATTGGTCTTGTGTCTATATTTTGATTTATTGAGTGCTCTAGAGATTAAAGCTTAAGTCTCGTAGAAGGCGGCATCACCTTTGACACTTGTATAGGTAAGCTCATCATAAGTATCCTGATTTGAGGTGTCAAGGCCAACCACCAAACTGAGGGCTTCTTCGGACGAAGTCCCAATTATCCACCCAATGAGGAGATGATCGACCTTGCGCCATTGAAGATATGACTGACTTAATTCTTTTGTTATGGTGAGTGAGTCACCATAGGAGTGCTTGGGAGGTGAAGGGGAGTCGCCCATGAGGTGGTCGACTAGATCTTGGCTTTCTACCAAGGCCAACAGTTGCTCCCTCCATAATGGGTAATTCCCTTGGTTGAGTCTCAGAGTAATAAAATTTTCAACACTCAATTAAATGGATGCCACGGTAATCGAGAGGAAGACTCTCTTGCACTCTCACACGTCTCTTGATACCATAAAAACAAATGGATTTAAGTGTTTGTACAAATGTCTCATGCACTGTGAGAACATGCTTGAGAGCCTTGCTTTATATATGGAGTATGTACAAAGGTGTATAAGAAAAATATAAAAACATGGAAAACAAAAGAACGCCACAGAGGAGAATAGAAACAGAGTATTTTGTGCTAAATTTCAACCAGTGGATCTGTAGTGATGGTGGGTGGCTCGGTTTCCATATGGGTGTTTGGAGCCATTGGTGTTGTGTCGTCATCTTCAATAATAGTCCTATAGTTCAGCTCCGTAGAGGGGAAATATTTATACAACGAGCCCTTGGAGGCTCCGATTATCGAGTAAAAGCATGAGCATATTGATTTATTGTCAAATTATTTTCATCAAAGCAACCATCTCTTTAATTTGTTTGACGTATGAAAGGAGCTAGCTAGGTTAGTGAGGAGGAAAAGTTTCATCTCTAATAGGAAAGAAAAAAGAGAGGAATGATAGGGAATCAAAAACTCCATTCCAAATGCATGCTGACATGTCATTGTATATATCCAAACCACAAGAACAAATTACATACCAAATCCTGAAACCAGTAGTAAATGCCACCCATTGATGCTGACTTGCTATCGTACCCAAATCATCTCTTAATAGCGTAATCACTGTGGACAATCCATTCAAATAGTATGATCTCAAGTCCTCAATCTACTATTAGTTCTACTAACTAACTAGATATATCAAAATTACATTTACAAGATACATATAATATTATAACTTAATGATAAAAGACATATTTCAAACCAAAGCGGGCGAATGGCCTCCGCCACCGCTCCAATCACCACCACCACCACAATCACCACAGCCAAGGCAATTAATTACTTCTACCAAGCACAAGTATATTGAGGATATATATCAGATGGATAAAATTTAGGGGGACTAATTAATATTTTAGATATATATATATATATGTAGTAGGGGCGACCCACTAGAAATAATTAAAACTAGCATGACCACATTGACTCTCCCAAGCTGGCCTGATCCACCACCATGTGATCCATGTCAAAGATGGGCTTGACATGTGAACCCATGAGCCTAGATGAGGGTGAGCCGCTACCGCTTGGGCTACCGGGGTGGAACCCATGGGGGGAGAATGATGCAGTCTGCCGCACTCGGAGGTGCACCACCTCGGCCTGAGCTAGTGCCAGTTGGGTCTGCAGCGCATCAATCTGCTGCTGCAGAGAGGATATGGCCCCAACACAGCCATACACAGGGTCACGCAGCCTTGCATTTGCTTCATAAACCATGCTACTGACTGCATCACCTCGCTGGTGCACTGGCAATTCCTGCAAATTACGTTTCACAATATGCAATTTCGTCTTAGCCATATGGCTCCAAACCTTAGGATATATTAATGACATAACTTTTATGGTCTTTTTTTCAAAAAGCTTAGTGCATGCATGCATGCACCTTGTCTTCCAAAGGGGAAAAAGCAAAGAAAATGATCGGGTTGGTAATGGTTAGTTAGTTCGGGTAGTTGAATTATGGGTACTATTTTAGTAAATTAATGGGGGACCAAATTAATTAAAAAAATGAGTGCTTGTTTGACATTTCCTTTTGTTTTTTAGTTTTTTTTTAATGTTTCAATATATGTATGTATGTATGTATGTATAGACAGATACAGATGCACCCACAAACATATCAATCTAACAAAAGGTTACAATTTGTTTATTTATTTTGATCTAATGAAAGCTTGACTTTTACCAATGCAGGGCTAGAGCCTAGAGATATCTACCATGTCTACGAAATTATTTAAATGCCCCTGATCACTGTCTCGTGCTCCGAGCTGTCAAGCTTTGTCTATCTTGGAGTAAGAAGAGACGAGGCAACTAATTTTAAATCACACAATCATAATCATATTTTCTTTTCTTTTTTCCTAATTTCAGGGTATTAATTTTGAAGGAAAATCTCGGGTAGAACGTATCTTTCAACTTTTTGTCATAATTCAGAGATTCCATTTATGGCATTCCTCAGTGGATTTCAATCAATTTCTTTTAATTATCATAAGTTTTACATATTTTAATATAAAATATAATAAATAATTTAATTTTTTAAAATTTTAAAACAATAATAATATTTAAATATAATATTATAATAATATTTTATTCAACTTTCAATTTTTATCTTAATTCAACTCATTATCCAAATACAGTCTTAATCACATTTAGGTGGTGCAGTAATTTCAAATACTCTATAAATAATAGTTAAAAAGTAATAAAAAATAATAATAATAGAATATTTAATAGTTATAAATAGTAGTAAAAATTATACTAAAAGAAATAATAAAGTAATAAATAATAGTGAAATACTGTCCAAAAAATTTCAAATAAGAGATACTTCATTCACTTAAAATACTCACAAAAATTTAAAAATCCTTTAATAAAAAATTATCCATTCTCTTAGGTTGTGTTTGGGTGATGAGATAATTTCATATATTCTGTAAATAATTATGAAAAATTAATGAGAAGATATTGAATAGCAGTTAATAGTAATAAAAAGTAGTAAAAATAAATAAAAAGTAATAATAAAATAAAAAATAATAGTGGAGTGTTTTCTCATAACATTTCAATACCTAAATAAAGCCTTAAAATAAGTTGTGTTTGGTTGTTAAACAAAACTTAATTCATTTTAACTCATCTCAAATCAATTATTGATAGAATTCATAACTTTTTCAACTTTTATAAAAAATTTAAACTTATTTCAATCTATTTCATACATTTTAATTTAAAAAATTAAACTTATCTCAACATAAAAAAATTAAACTCATCTGAATAAAATTTATAAAATATTTCTATTTATAACTTAATTTAACTCATTTCAATATTTAAAATGAGCCTAATTCTCCATTAATATATATATAGTTTTCAAATACTCCCTACGATTTGGATATATTATTATTATTATTATTATTATTGAAATTACACAGAGAGAGAGAGAGAGAGAGAGAGAGAGAGAGAGAGAGAGAGAACATTAAAGTCCAATCAAGAGGTCGAGTTCTTCTTTTTGGCACTACATAATTAAGTCTGTTGGTTGCTTTCTGCGCGTGCAACGCAAACTCATGGGGGTTAGTTGGATTCTGATCTTTGCAATTATATAAACACCAAACACAAATCCGTCCAAAACATTCAAAACGTGTTACAGATACTTTAATTTAAATTCTCATGGTATAATATGGTTAGGGATTTGGAATTTTTTTTAATTAATTGTAATAATATTATATGTCTAATATCAGTACTGATCATGTGTATAACCTACGTACTTCTACTCTTCATATACTATATATTGTGTACGATATGTGAAGAATTCAAAAAAATAAACTTATAAATTAATACAATTTGATTTAATGTGATATATCAAATTATAAAATTATATTTATCATAATAAAATAGATTTAATATATTATATAAATTCATACTAATTTGTGAATTTAATTATAACGATATCTTTCGTATTCATATTATCTCACAAAAGCAATGTTAACATCACGTGAACCTGAAAAGTCAGAAAATTAACAAGAAATATCGTGATAATTAGGGTATCTTCGAAAGCTACTTCAAAGCGATGAGAAGCAGTCTTACGACAGTTGCAACCTTTCAAGGTGCGGGAATTAATGACTTGAACAGATGTGAACTATATATGATCTGGGATCATTCAAATTACGTACCATAATATAGAGTAAAACTCCATTTTTGTGAAGAAAAGTTTGATCCTAGTAGTAGAAGAAAGGCAGTCTTTTTATGCAAGAATTTCCTAACCCAAATTAACTGTATGAAACATATATGAAGGTAGAAATTACCTGTAACATCTTGTTGACATTGCTGGCACCAAACACCTTGTGGACATTTGCAAACTTCTGGGGCTCATCTGCTGGAAAATAAGGAGCAAAAACGCAATCCTGAGCGCACCTTCTCCTGAGCAGTTTGCATGCAGCGCAGGGTGAAGGGGCACCTGCTTTCCTGCCACTCTCCTTCATGATATGTACCTTGTCTCAACAACGAACGTATGTGTCCGGCCTGATGATCTGCACCCCAACAGACTCTAGTCTTCTTAGTTTTTACAGGGAGCCCGAGGGAGGGCAGGCAGCAGGCAGTACTCTTCCTGGAAGGAACCAAAAGACAAAGGCCTGCTGCAGCCTATCTAGGTGTAGAGGCCGAAAGACAAAAGGAAGAGAGATCAGCTTTGTGACAAAAAAGAAAGGGAAAGAAAGAAACGAGAGAGTGAAAAGAGAACTAGAGGGACCATGAAAGAGTCGAGGTGGTGGGCACTATATAACAAGACGGACCAAATTAACACATCTGAAACGGCCCCACCATAGAAACCTTTAGATCTTGGAAGAGCTAAAACCACATCTCTCATGACATGACACCTAATTTGGCGCCATTTTTCTGGCAATTTCCTTTACCATTTACATGCTTGATTCTTTTGTCACATCCAAAGGTCATATATTATTCATTCATTCATTCTTGTACTAATGATACTTAGCTAATATATGTAGAGTAATCCTAGAAATTGCAAAAACCTTTTTATTTTTTTTATTTTTTATTTTTTATTTTTTATCTTGAAAATCTGATGTAGAATTTAGGGTATCCAGCTTTTCACTTTGGACATATCCTATTTAAAGTCTCCCCGTTGACCCCTTATTGTTATTATTTTACAATACATATTCATCTTGCTTCCCTGCAAAAAAGGAATATATATATATATATATATATATATATAATATAAAGTTAAAAGGATGAATGTAAAATTGAAATTGAAAAGTATATGTAGGCTAATTAGTACTATAAGTTACAGTACTGTTGTGTGCAGTAAAAAAGAAAGTAATATTATATTGTTGTTGTAGATCCAATGCATGAAAAGAAGCATCTATAAGTAATAGAGAAATCATAATTATCATCGTGATTATGCAAGCGACACGTAATTATTATAAAAAAAATGAATAAATAAGAAATCTACATGAAAAAAAAAATAACTTTTAATAGTTGACCTCACCATTTTTCAAAATGACTACACACCGTTTATGTATTTCATAACTATATGTTACATTACTCTTTAGTTAATTTGTAGATTAATTAAGTAGAAAGAACTTTTTCTTACACAATGAATAAAATATAAAAGGTTATATTTCATTTCTTTACAAGAAATTTTTCTTTTCTCTCTTCAGCTAAATGCTAAGAGAAGTATTTATTCCAAAAAAAAAAATAGAAGCACCCCAATCCTTTATGTTTTTATGTCACATAATTAATTTCATTAAAACTAGTTACAATTTACATAATTACCCTTCATTTAATTTGAAATATATAGTATTGTCAAACAATAGTTGTATGGTAGTAAGTTTATCATTTTTTAATTTTTATATGTACACATATTATATATAAATTAAATATAAATTAAAACGACAACATAAAAAATAGAGAATAAGGAAAAATTAGTAAACGCCACGGACTTAATTGGACTCACCTTTAGTATCATGAAAACTAAATAAATAAGGATTCATAAAACGGGAATTGGTGTTATTTATAATATGAAAAATGATAAACTTATAATTTGTCTACATTTATTTTACTATTTTACTTAAAATAAAGGGTATTTATGTAAAATTATAATTATTTTTTAATAAAATGTCACAATTACATTGATTGATTTAAAATAAATTATAAAAGCTAGAGTTGTAGGTGTCTCATTATCCAAGAAAATTCTATGGATAGTGAAAGGAAGAAATGATAGAGTTATGCAAATTTTCATTAGATTTGGACTCATAAGCAATTAATGATCCATCAAATTAATAGTCTTTTCATTTGTTTTTTTTTTTTTTGAATTATAAAGCACTCTAGAGAGAAAAGCTTTTGTTTTTGTTTTTATTTTCGATTTGGTCAAAAAAAAAAGTTGGAGGGATGAATATCTAGGAATATTAAATTAAAATGATCGTTTGAGGGCGACATTAATGTTAATTATGACTTAATTCACGTTGCGTACTCAGAGAAGCAACATATTAGAAAGATTGGACATCTTGCTTACTTGCCTTTGTGTGAGCCATAAATAATTGAGTGGTGCTACATCTACCGAAGGATGTAGCCCAAAAACTAAACCAGTTATTTATTTATTTATTTATATTTTTAAATATTTTTTTACAAATAAAAAGATTTATAATATTATTGAAAAAACACTTCCTTAATTACTAAAAAAACATATTCGAGACATTATTTCATATTCAAATTCGGGTTCTAAAGTATTTTTGTAAATAAAACATCTTTGCTAATGTTTGAAGTTGACGTTTTTTATAATTCTTAGATATTTTATGATTAATAGAGAAAAAATGGTAAAAAAATAATAATAAAACATTAAATAGTAATAAATATTAATATAAAATAGTAAAAAATTAATGAATAGTAGTTGAGCATACGAAGAATATTCCACCACTCAAACTGGGCTCAATATTTCACTATTTATATTATTAGTACATTAAATTATAAAATTATTTTTATTATTAAATAACTCTGACATATCATGTAGAGCAATATTAATTTATGTATTAATATGTTATATATAACACGATGGTTATAATAATATATAATTATAATACGAGGCCTTTATTTTGAGTATTATAATGTATTAATATCATATCAATTAAAAGAATATCTTGTATCCACTAAAGGGGGCATTGATATATGCTCTTTTTCTTTTCCCTCTTTTTTTTTTTAACCACACGAATAAAATCAGCACTCATATCCAATAGGATTTGTGCAATTAAAGCTCCATCCTTAATTAATTGACATTAGACTTCTTAATCAGCTAGTTGGAAACAGCCCAAGACAGAGCTAGCAACATGGAATTGTCCTGCACCTACACCAGGGCGCATTATTGCTAAATAGTTACAATGCCATGGAAACAAAGACTTAGGCACTAGGTTACATGTTCCTAAGAGTTAAATACAACCATTTTGTTATCAATTAAATAATTTAAATCGAATCAAATCTTCCCAATTAAAGTCGGTGGATAAGTGTGTACTTTGTATAATTTGATTTTGAAAATAAATTTTAAAATTTAAATCTTGTAAATTAAATTTTACTGTCTAAATGATGTAAATAGTGTGTTCTATATATCAATTTAAAACTAAAATAAAATAAATAGTTTGTCTCAAAGTTTCTATTTCTCTTTATATAGAATGTCTAGATATAATAATAATTCAAAAATTGCAATAGAAAAGAAAAAGGGGTGATTTCTTAAATAAAAAATTGTATGTACAGTCAATTTTACGTATTCTTTATACATTTCATTAATGTGATTAGTTGTATCACTTTTATTTAATATAAAATAATTATTTTAGTCAATTATATCAGTAGAATATACAAAAAGTATTTAAAAATAACTGTATAATACTTATAATATTGATATATAATGCGTCTCTATAATTAGCATTAGATTGACCTCAAATAATAATTGTACTAGCTTTAACACATTTTTTGTTTGGTTTCTTTTGGAAGAATTACACACCTTTTTATTATGGATATTCTGCTAGAAATTCAATGCGTAATTTTAGCACTCAATGCGTGCTAATGAATAATCTCATTTTCCAATTATTTAATTAACTATTCATTTTGCCAAGTTCAATGTTAATAGACTAATCAACATTTATATGTTTTGATGGAACAATATTAAGATATTATTTATAAAAAGTGGTTCTATTGGTTGGCTATTATTGACCACGTTTTGTTCATGAAAAGGGTTAGGTCGGTGTTAGTTTTGATATAACAAAAACATTCTAATAAATATAATATACTTTTAGATATAGAAATAAATCATATTAGACTCATTTGCATTTCTAACTAGAAAATTATATTTGAGAGAAATCATAGTACCGACACTCTACCTCTCAAACTCTCTCTTAGAAATCCTCCAAATCGCAGCTTCCTCCTCTCATTCTCCTTTCTCATTCTCCCTCTCATTCCCTTCTTTCTCCATTTCTCATTTTTATTTCTTTCCCCATTTCCTCCCCTTTTCTCTCCATCCCTCTTTTCCTCCTCTTCTCTCTCCGTCTGTCATTTCTCTTCTTTTTTTTTTTTAATTTATTTTATTTCCTTCAAGACTAAAAACAAGGATTTACAATTCTCCAACACATTTTGTGAGGCACAAATAGCACAAGATACTTCAAAGGCCGATTGTTGAGAAAATAGTAGTGGATCACTGAATCAGAACGTTCAGATCGGACTTTTATGGCTGATTTTAAATTCTACCGAAGTATATCTAAACTGTAATTCGTCATTTTCATATCTATTTTTCTACTTTCATTTTTGTTTCCTTTTGTTTAGTTAAAAAATAAAAATAAAAAGAGATTGTCTCTTAGACATTTTGTCAGAAGAGGTTAAGTCTTCTCCTCCTATAGAGAGTGTGGCATGAGTTTCTATTTTAGACAGAATACTATCTTCTAAACGATTTGTTTGTAGAGACCTACAGCAGTAGTTAAGACAATACCAGTCACAAAAGAATTTGTGTACCGGTGGAATTTAAACGCAGTAATTAACTTATGATTCGGAAATTTCCCTATATGTATCCTACTATGGATATTATTATAACTTTTCTCTGGTGAATGAATGAACTCAATTTCTTTTAAAAAAATTAAAAAATTATATTTGCTTATATGTCGTTGTCAATAGTATGAAAGTTGTGCTTTACACACCAGCCTATACAAGTTAAAGAACTCAACTAACTAACATGTTTCTCGATCTTAGTAAAAGATTAGCTAAGAGTTTAAATTAGTTATTATCGAGCTTATATATATATAAGCATTGTTTATAAGCTTAAATCAAGTTAAGTAGAGCTTAATATACGAGTTTATATCACTTAATACGGATCCGAATCAAAACTCATAGTCATAAATAGGTGTTTTTAAAACGAATCAAAGCTCAAGTGAAGCTTATAGAAATCAAAATCATCGCGTTATTCATGAGGCACGAGTACTTGGTTTGTTTACAGTTCTAATGACACAGCTGATATGAAATTGTGATAAATGTTGTCTCCAAAACATAATTGACCATTGAAACCAACCACCCATATGCATGTAGCCTCGTCCACAGATTTGAGAGGAATATTATTTCAAATCTTTTAAGGGGGATGAACGGTGGGAATATTTCTTCCAAGATGACTTGCAAAAAGTTTATGAAAGCAAAATCATTCTAATTATAGCACTGGAATTTATTTATTTCTTTTTCCTTGTATGCGTTGGTCAAGGAGTTGAACTATTATATATTTGTACAGAGAAGTGCTACAACTATAAATAAATTTTATAAAAATAAGTTCATAATAATGTAATATATATGACTTCATATAACCCATTAGACTTTATAATAAATATAATTTTACAATTTAACATATTATATCAAATCATATCAGCAATATCTTTATAGTTACATTTCTCTTATATAAAGTCCGCCGTTCAATACTACTACGTTTACTTTAAAGGCCAAATCTATATACATGAGATCTGATTTATCAAAGGTCTCGTAGGTATTAGGGAGGTGGCCTAGGTATCTAAGATGACATTTTAACAACCTATAACCGTCCCTTGTCCCCTCTTGATCATCTTCTTCCCTTTTTCCTCTTTATGTCACACACCATGGGACCAATTAAGTGTGACATGCATGAAGCTCCAGTCACCGTCTCCTACATTCATTTCTTATTCTTGCAATGCTTAATTTAGCTAAAAAAAACTTAAAGTAGCATGGAATGACGGATTGAAGTTTCCTTCTAAACTCCGGATAGGTAAAGAACTTCTTCATCATGGCTCGTATCCGAGAACTTGCGCACTTCTCGGATCCGAGAACTTATTCATCGTGGCTCATATCTATATATAATATACCCGAAAATAGATATAGGAGGATAGGTAAATAATATCTAAACGATGAAGATATTAATAGCAAATTAAACACAAGTTATGCTTATGCATATATAGCTATATATAGGACGTTGGGTTCGAGATTATGCTATAATTATAATGATGTTGCTATATTTGCAATATTCTGACTGGAAAACACCTAGCTATTTTGGCTGGCCATGTCAAATCCCTATCCTCCTGTCTATTTTCGCTTGCACGGTGATACAAGAGGATCGGGCGTTGGATACATAGTCAACCTGGAGAGCAAAGGAAAAAGGAAGCAACATTAATTAATTAATTTCCAGTTTAGTAGGGGTAACATAAAAGGGCATGAAATTCAAAGGAGAGGGGCCCCAATTGGAAGAATTTTTTCCCATTTGTAGTCCCCAGAACACGTTCCATTAATTATAATATGATATATCAACAGAATTTTCTTTTCGATCTCTCCTTTTTTTTTTTGTATTTATTTGATATATATATATATAGGTTTATTAGAACCGTTAGTTTTTCAAGGAGAAAGGAGCACATAGATTTGGATATTCCTTCAACCCATCCAATATAGCTGGATTAACATATTCCCTACTTTTCCTCTTTTGTGAGGAGAAAAAAAGGCAATCTAGCTTAGGGATGATTGGATGGGAGAAATAGTTTTGATGAGTAGTAGTACTATAAAAATGTTCATAGTAAAAATCATTTCGAGGGAGTTTTTAATGGGTTTTGTATAAATAGTAGGACTAGGAGAAATGAAATTTGTAGTCGTTGAGTGCACAATCAATGTGCAATCATTTTGAAAAAAAAAAAGTGAGTAAATATGAGATCAACATGGAAAAAAATTAATTTTTTAATAGTAGACCTAACTTTTTTTCAAAAAACTTACACAAAATTTGCATACTTCACAATTATATCTAACATCACTCGAAAAGTTATTTAAAAAAATGCAGCATTCTGATATGGCAAATAATCAGCTTATTTCTAGCTCAAATCTAGGGCACAGATATCATGCTATCTTGTATTTATAATGGAAAATATTAGTATAGTCTTACAATTTGTAAGCTCACGTGTACTTTGATATTTAAAAAAAGGGACAAATTTGAGAGTCACAGAAAAAGAACTTCACTTTTTAATTGTGGGCTTCACTATTTTTCAAAACGAGTATACGAGACTTGCATATATATATTTTTAGAAATAGATTTCATTCCATTCAATGAAACCGAAGTTACAGCTGTGACTTATCAATACAAAAAAAATCTAGACTACAAGCTAAACTGCACAATTGCTCTGGGGCATTCCCACATACAAATTTCTTTGTGATGGATATTATCTTAACTTTTATAAACTCTCTCTTAACAGAGAAAACGCTTTGTAAAAACGGAACTCAACGACTAATCTTCCAAAAAAGAAGAGAAGTACTATCAATCTTCATCCTTCCAAAGAGGATGAAGTACTATCGCTCCGACTCCTCCCAGAGGAGGAATGAGACTCTGCTGCTATGGATACCAAATCTAATAGCCTATTTCTTTATTAATCAACACAAACAAAAAACACATTACAAACATTAAGGAAACACTACAAACATTGTAGAACTGAAGAGAAATTGAACATAGAGGTTGCGGGAGTACATGCATGACACGTGCCAGTCAAGGAAGAAACCAGGTAGATGATCGTGGCGATGCCGAAGGAGCTTGATCCAAACAGCGCCAAGCATAGCACCAAAAAGAGAAACTGGACAGAGGCGCGTGTAGGAGACGCTCTGCTCCTTTGAACGATGTGTTCGGTAGGCTAATAGATCGGCAGCCTTTAAATCCCCCTGTGGGGCGCATGGTGTTCTTCAACCACTAGAAGGTCTCCAACCGGCACTCCACCCTTATTTGGCCTGAGAAAATCAAAAAAATAAAAAACACAACAGAAAACAAGAAAAAGGCTAAGAGGACTAAGGGGAAGGGGAGCGGGGGGGAGGCGAAGCCCCCATCCCTCAAAGGTGATTAAGGTTTTTTTTTTTTTTATAGAGAGAGGTTAGAGTTTCTCTCTCAAGACCTTCTCAAGAAAACAAGAGCAGGATGAATTTGATGTTAAACGGCGGGAATTTGCATATTTTAAAATTATATCTAATATTACTTATTTATAATTTGGTTAGATTATTATTGAGAATTACTATGAAGTAGCATTTGACAATATGACACACACATATATTTATATATTTAGAATCTTACTGTTTTTAGAATATATTTTATATTTTTTCAGGGATTCTGTGGGTCTTGTGCGTGAGGGGTTTCCTGAAATGGAAGCAAACACATACGTACGAGTCCACTTGTATTCTCTATAAATTTTTTCCCAACAAAAGAAAAAATACGAAAAGTAGATCCATTATCTTCGTAAAGAAAGAAAAAGGAAAAAAAGGAAAAGTAGATCCATTGTCTGAAATGCATGAAACGCGCGAACGTAATTTTTTCGTTGTTTTTCCATTCTAATTTCCAACAGTTATTTTTAGTTGCAAAAAAGTTATTTTAACCCTAGAGAATAGATAAATGGTATTTATAGTCATTTCACTTTTTTTTTCAAAAAAAGATAAATTTAAAATTTAAATAAAAAAATATTTTTTTAATAATGACCCTACTTTATTTCTAAAAGAGTACTCATGAAGAACACATCTTCAAGACTATCTATAGCTTTCATTAAAACAAAAAAAGTATTTACTTTTACACTATTTTATGAAAATTAATAGATTTCATTAAAACAAAAAAAGTATTTACTTTTACACTTTTTTATTATTGGATCTATTTTTTATATAAAATAATAATAATCAAATGAGACAAAACACAATATATATATACACATATGATTCATTTTATTAAGAATGTTTTGTTCAAATAATCTATTAATATTCTATTCATAAAACTAATTATTAATAAAAAAAATTGAGTTTGAAAAGATCTTTAGATCAGGAAGGGTAGGTCTGGAATATCAATTTTTTGTAAGACTCGATCCGAATAGATTTATCAATATTGGACCAGCTATATATATATATATATATATAAATATATATACTCATCTGGGAAAAATATATTTATATGTTTAGCTAATTAATTTTATATATACCAATGCATGCGGTAATGTCACCATTCACCAAGATTTTCTCTTGATCATAGTTGTGTGAAGGATCTTGCCTGGACCTTGACATTAACAAATTATTGTTTGTAATGACACTGACCCTTTTATTTATTTATTTATTTATTTATTATTATTATTATTATTATTTTTTATTTGGCAAAATTATCTTGAGAGCTCTCGATCGAGTCTTAATTAGTCGTATTAATTAATCTAAAAGCATGCATGAGTACAAGGCCTTCAACGCGATATAATTAATTAATTAAGTAATAAAAGATTAAAACAAAGAAGCTGAGACTCTGATTGGATGGAGCGTATTAATTAATTTTCTGGGTGAGACATGCAGCGTGTTAAGTGATCTCATGAAGAGCATAATTTTTATTGGAAGGTAAACATCATTGATGGAGAGTAGTGATGAGGTACGTACGTGATAATGAGTGATGAGTTGCCTTGATTCTTAAGCAATATCTTTTTGGTCCAAATCTCCAATATTATCCACTAATTTAAAGTGATTACTAATAAATAAAGTTTATTATTAATTTATATGTGCATTATTTAACCGACACCATGTTATAGTCTTTTGCAAGATTATGATACGATAAGATTCTCCATGTCTTCTACATCACCTACTTTTTTACACAATGTTGTCGACCCCCTCACTTTTTCAATTTTTCTTTTTTCTTTCTTGTTTCCCACCGTAGATTAACAGTAAGAAAAATATTATTATATGTAACCGTAAAATATAAAAATATCGTATAGTCGTTTAAAAAAAAATAAAATTTATTATTAAAAAATTATTATTATTTTATATAAATTCTGTATTGATTTATTTTTATTTAAAATAATTACACTGTACTTATATTCTTATGATTGCAACTATCATCTTTTTAGTAAAAATTAATGCTTTTTCTTCGTCTTGAACTTTTTTTTTTATTCTTAATTTCATATGCTGATATGGTGCGTTTTAAGAACTGTTGGAGAAAAATAAAAAATTCAAAAACATAAAAATAAAAAGAAGTCTTAGAGAATAAAAAATTTTATAAAAAGAAATGATATTTACAGTCGTAGTTGTGCAAGCGCTGCACAGTCTCTTTAAAAAACTGAATTAATACTGGACCTACATGAAAAAAAAAATTAACTTTTTAATCATAGACCTTACTCTTTTTCAAAACGATTGCACGATATTTACATATTTTACGACTGTATGTAACATTATTCAATGTATTGATTCTTTATTTTATTTATAATTATATTAATGGATTCCATAGTAAGTTATATATTTACACACTGAATCTGGTCATAAATACCATATATAAGTCGATTTAATGTCAATTACATACTTAAAGATTTATTCCATTCAATCTCAAATCAATGTGTACAGTACATCATCTACATCAGTTAAATAGTAAAATTTAATTTGTAAAATTTAAGTTTTAAAGTTTATCTTTCAAATTAAATTATGCTATATTAGTATTTCATTAAGTCATGTGCTCTATATACTGACTTAATAATAATATTTTTCTTACTTAAATAGATATATAGCTCATGCTTAAAATGTATAAGATGAACAAATACGGCTAGAGATTAAAAGAAAATTATGATAAATTATAATATTTTCATTTGAAAGTTGCGTTTACTCCACGTAACTCATGTGTATATAACAGATAAGACTTATAAATAAATCTCTCTCTCTTCCTAAATAGGCTTATATAGAAGGAAAAGTATAGTTGCAAACATAATTGTGTATTAATATGTGTATCAATGTGATGTGATTGGTCAAAAAATAGATTTTATTGAAAATAGTGTTAATTTAAATTTTAAGTATGAATAAATCAGTGTTGATACGCAGATTAGTGCGCGACTATGCTTGTATGTAGCAAAACTCTATATAGAATTGCATGGGAAAAGGTTACGTATGTGTGTATCTATCTGCTTTATAGATATGTTCTTGCCTTGTACCGATCAGAAGAAGATTGTAGGCACATCAGTACAGAATTATTAATTCAACACTCAACAGCAAGATGGATTGCGCGGTGCACGTTTCATACGAGGAATACGGCTACGGGAACATGGGATCGAAGAAAAAGATTATATATAGTCTTATATATATGTTGAGGGGGACAAATTTACAAGTCTTTAATCATTATTCTGCATGATCACTCATCTTTTTTGAACCTCACTTTAATATATTTTGTGCTGATCTTCCCTTGGAGCTTACGGAGCAAAGCATGGTAGCTATGTTCATCATGGCATGATGAATTTGACTTTGCAGATTTCTCTATTTCTTAGTGGACTCGTTCTTTATAACTCTCATGCATGGGAGTGGTCCAATCCTCTTCTAGCAGGAAAGTATATTTTATTATATTGAAAAAGAGTTCTGCTACTTATAAATCTGTATATAGACATAGACATCGATATTGCTTGTAACTGTATGTGCGCACACGAGACTCATTAACACTAAACGAAAAACGTAATGTGCTTGAGAGTTTCTTATCAACCGTGGAATGAACTATTGATGTTGGTGTGGGAAGCAAATGGAGTTGCACAAACGGGACATCTCAAGTACTCAAGGCCACGAGTGTTTTTTTCTATTTTCTTTTTCTTTTTCTTGCAAGTAATCCAACAAGTAGACATGTACATGATGGACTAGTTCTACAAGGAAAGATGAGGGGACATGCCCCTTCTTGCAGATGTAGTGGGTTGAACATGAGGGGCCCCGATATACTTTAATGCCATGCGCTCCTCGGAACAAACAAACAAGGCATGGCCAAAAAGCAAATCATGCTCAAATGTCAGGTGCGAAGAAAAAAGAAATTTTGCAGAAATGACTTAACAAATCATCAAATTAAGACTTTTGTTCCATGTTCTTGGCTTCATCTATTCCCCTGGATCCTTCTTTTGTTTTCCTAGAAAATATCCCTTGAGCCCCAGAAAAGAGAAAAATAGAAAATATCCTTCTTTTGTTGTTGGGTTTCTCACCCTTTTATCTGTGTGTGTGAGAGAGAAAAGCTTAACTATAATATGAACGCTAATTCACTTTTCATATTTTTCTCCTTCAAATGTGCATGACAAGATGAGATCACAGGACTTTACTCTTAACTATGAAAATGCTAGGTTGTCTCTAACTTTAATAGTTAGTGCATCTTTATTTTTTTTAAAAATAAAAAATAAAAATATATTCAATATCAAAACCTTTTAAAAATAAAATTAAATACAGTACTAACAATTAAAATCAGCAAGCAAAATCAATGGATAAGGCCATATACTGCAAATCAATTCTATCTTGTAATAAATGATATCTAACAAATGGAGTGGTTGTGGCCATCCTTAACAATCATCACGAGGCTTATTCTCTATACCTGCAAACCAGTTATCATCCATAAACTTTGTAGTGTACTTGAAATTATTAACTTCGGTTGAATGATTCAGAGCATCGATTCTCATCCCATTCTCTAAAATTTTTCTTAAATTTTAAATAAAAAGTACATTCTTATAAATTTATCTTAAATTTTATTCATTTTCAAAAAATTTTCTACATCTCATTCTATATTCTTTATCTATTCTATTAAAATAATATTTTTCTATTCTTTCTTTATTATTTTTTTTCTCACTTCCATTTCCATTTTTAACCACTAATTCTTTTATCTTATTCTCTTCTTTTCAAATATCACATTCTAAATTTATTTATAAATGCTTATACGATTTTTTTTCCCAGATACAATATTATTTTTCAAACCAACATCAATATTAAAAATAATACTTTAGTAAAATATGTACATTTTCCAATGCAATGGCATTTTTTTAATTTGAATTTTTCTGTATATACTTGAGTAATATTTGATTTGCATTTGGCTAATAGTAACTCTTTTCATTTTCACATAATGGTAATATTTTTTCTAGTTTCTCTAACGGCACCACGCATCCGCATATCGTCTTAAAAAATTTTTGCCATTTCTCTAATGGTAACATTTTTGGTCTTAAGTCAGCATCAACGGTAACATTTTTTATCCTTTTTCCGATGATGACATTTTCAATTCCCGCCTCAAACGGTAACATGCTTTATCCTTTCTCCAACGGTAACTTGTTTTGTCTTTTTTCCAATGGTAACATGTTTTGTCCTGTATGTAATGGTAACTTTTTAATCCATAAATTCGGCTTCTGCTAGCATACACATTCTCACAAACCCAAGTCTCATTTGATTTCAGAACCGAAATTCAACATTCCTCCCTCGTCTCCAATTCCCTTTCATCAAATGGCTCATTCTTTCTTCTGCCAATTGCTCAAATATTTGTCCTCTAAAGATAAGTTGGAGGCTGCTCTTAATATCGAAGTTGATGGAGAGTCATCGAAGTATCATGGCAATCGCCAATATCGTAAGTTTATTCGGCGTGATCATATTCAAGGACACGAGCGCCTATTTGGCAATTATTTCACAGAAAATCCAATATATCCTTCAAACTTATTTCGAAGGATATTTCAGATAAGTCGTCCCTTATTTCTTCGTATTCTAAATGAGGTAGAGGCTTACAAGCCGTACTTCGTCCAGAAAAGAGATAATGCCGGAAGACTTGGGTTATCTTCTATGCAAAAGATAACCACAACCCTTAGAATGCTGGCGTATGGAGTTATAAAAGATTTTATAGATGAATACATACGTATTGGTGAAAGCACTACAACGAAGAGCTTAAAGAAATTTTGCAAGACAATGGTAACTGTTTTTTCAGATGAATATTTGCGATATCCAAATACTGATAATATTACTCGATTGCTTGCAGTTGGTGAACAACGGGGATTCCCAGGATGGCATCAACACTACTATTTAGCTATGTGGAGACAAGTAACTTGTCTTCTTCGAGTGTAAAGTTTTCACCCTTGACTGATTTTCTTTAGGTTGTGGGATGAGTGGAGAGTCATCCAAAATGACAGAATGTTGTGAACTTTGACCATCAAAGACGTGGTCAAATCAAGCTCCTAAGCCAGGAGGCTTATTAAGAACATATTTCGATGGTTGGGTGAATTCAATAGCCTCAAAATCATAGTAACATAAGAGAAATGGCAAATTACCGCAATCAACCAATAGTTTCTTAATTAAAAAAAAAAAAACCATACAAACAATCAAAGTGGTAAAGAAGGATTGTAATCAAGCAGCCCCTTCATCACAACAAACCCTTCGTTGGAAACAATCAATCGAGATACCAATATGAACAAAATACCAATAGCCCAAAAAATACAAACAATCCATCGAAATTACAAACTGCCTCAATAAACAAGCAATGTTTTTGAGCATCGATAGCTCATACCAACAGCCCCAAAATCACAATAATTGAAGAGAACTGGAAAACTGCCTTAAGAAACCAACAACCTTTTCATAAAAAACAAACAATCGAAATGGCAAAGAATGGTTGTAATCAAACGACCCTTTCATCACAACAGGCCCTTTGATAGAAACAATCAATTGATATACCAATCTGAGCAAAATACCAACAGCTCCAAAAGCACAAGCAATCCATCGAAATGACAAACTACCTCAATAAACAAACAGTCTACTCACAAAAAAAAAAAAGGCAATCGAAATGGAAAATAAGGGCTGTAATCAAACATCATATTCATCACAAACAACCTCCAATACAAACACATATACTCCGTAACCAATCTGACCAAAATACCAACAACCCTCAACTCACTAACAACCCAATGGTTGGGCAAACTACCTCAATTGTCCAATATTAATAAGAAAAATTTACAAGCAATCGAAATGATAAAGAACAGTAGTGATCAAACAACTAACTTCATCAAAACAGGCTCTTCAATCCATGCCAAGCAATTGCCTTTTCAATCTGACCAAAATTCTCACAAAAGCCCCAAAATCACAAACAACATGACAAAATAGCGAGGTCATGATTTAGAAAATCCATTGTAAATGTTTGGCACATCAAAATGCCAGACCCTAGAGCAAATATGAAAGGAACAAATATTACAATCAAAGATTTCATCAGCTAAAGTTAGACCCAAATGCAAGAAAAACAAATTCTAAGGAAATATGCATCAGAGATTCAGTCATGGAAGCCCAAAAATTGTGCTTCAAAGACGACGAAATCCAGCCATGGGAGGGGTCTTCAGTAGTATAAATCAAAACAGAGTGACAAATACTTACAAAGTTTCTGTTCCGATGAAGAGAAAGCACAATGGTGGCTACGCTGAGAGAGGGAAATATCGAAAAAGAAGGCAACAAAGAGTGGAGAGAGAGGGAACACGCGGGAGCAACAACCGAAAGTAACTTTGGGGATGAACAGTTGTCCCCCATATATGAGGAATCACTATTTGTCTCTAATAGCAAAATCCTAAAATAGGGAATGGGATTTGGTGAGGGGGGGAGGGGTTATCAGCTCTTCCCTAAAATTTTTCTATATAATTTGAGGATAACAGTAAAATAGGACACCGAATAAGGATGCTCTCAGAGATCACAAAAGAACTTATTAATAGTAACATCATTTGGAGAATTCCTCGATCAGATCCATTGCTTATAGAGTTTGCATGAGTAGTGACTTACCCAGGTTTGGTTGCTTTAATTTTTATTCAAATACATGTCAACCTCAAGTTTATTATCATATTTTATTTTATGTTTATAAATTATTTATTTATTTTTCAAATAATTGCGTACTTGTTTACAACCCATTATCGGTCGTGATCGTTAGCCTACAAGTTGCTATGTAAGTGGCAATGTATGCCTATGACAACTCTGATTCTTAAGTCAGTAACAAATTATGGATAATAATTTGAGAATGTGCAATCAGATATTTTGAGAATTACCTGTCACCTTTATATGTAGGCATAGAGACCTATTGGATGAGTGCCATAAACAAATTAACTTTATTATCCATTTGCCACATCGTGAATATTCATAAGCTAAGAATTCATCCCGCATAATAAACTAGGTAACTAGGCTGTATTAAACTACATGGCTTCCTTGGATAGTTATCTTTTAGTGGTGATGGGTCTTGGGTTCTAATTTGGGCCAGTTCAATATTAACCCCTCTCGTTCTATAACTTGATCAACATATTTTGATAAATAAACTTTGGGGTTTTGTGTGTACACACATTAAGAAATACATCCTTTCAGTTACGTAAATGTTCTTATTGTAATGCAATAAATAAATCTATAAAGATAATAAATAATAAGTTATTTAAACTTATACGAGCTTATACTAATTAATTGAGGAGTCAAATTTTAATGGGCTATATGGTTTAATAAATTATTATTTTTTTGTGATAAAAAAACGAATTATTCAATAAGTAAACCGAATTGAGTTTGGCTGTACTGATTCTCAGTAATTTATCGAATAATTTTGTCTATTTATAGTTCTAATCGTTTATAACTTTTGAATGATCATCCTTTTGTTCCTTTAGTGTTCACTTTTATTGTGTCACTCTGTGATACAATTTTATTAATAAGATTCATCCTTTTATATTTTCTTAATTGCTAATTTAACAAAAATCCTGGCGTAACATTCTAAATAGTTAAAAAAAAAAAAAAAAAATTTACCCGAGAACCTTACACTACATAACTCCACCTAACCAATATTATGTATGTGCATATATAATGTGATATCCCTTTTTATGTGTATTTTTACTGAAAGAATTTTTTAATTTAATTAAAATATTAGTTCTTTTATTTTAAATTATCTTATTTTAATTAGATTTATTTGGTTGTTAATTTTTACTAATTATTTATTATATTTTAGCTTGATGTGGTATTTAAATTATTTTAGTCATTTTATAATTTTTAAAATTGTTTTTGTCGGATCAGTTTTTGGACTCCAGATGTGAGGATTGGATCTTATTTCTTTTTCCATCTTTTTTTTCTCTTTTTCTTTTTCTTTTCTTTCTTTTCTTTTTTCTTCTTTTTTCTTCTTCTTCCCCGTTATTTCCTCCCACGCGCGACGTACTCTCTCTCTCTCTTTCCTCACTATCGGTGTTTTTCTTCTCCGCCCAAATCGCCGCCGTCCAGCCACTGTGGCCTACACCACACACCCAGTTTTCTTCCCCTCCGACTAGTGAACCTCCCAACCAAGTTTCACCTCCATCCGAACCACTGTTAGCCGCCACGAGCTCCTCCAAGCCACACTGTTCTTCCCTCATTCCACTACCATCGTTCCACTTCTGGCCACCATTTCTTCACTACTTCATCACCTACCTCTTGCCATCCTAAACCACCTATTTTCAGCTCCGATCCGTTGCAGGAGCAGCTCCCACACGAGCTAGTCTTTGCTTTACCATTTTTTTGCGTCCACCGCCATTTCCTCGGCCACCCACGGCCCATTCTCAGTTCCACTAGTTTCATAAATACTTCTAGGTCATTCCCTATTAATTTCAAGTCTTGGTTTATCCCCATTCAAAAGTAGGTATTTTACAACCCACGACCACATTGTATTTTACACTGTTACGTTGTTTTTTCTCTATCGTTTGCAGCTTATTGATTCTTTGAAAATTATCTTATAGCGCTATAAGTATTTTCCAAACTCTATTTTAGATTTAAATATATTTTTACTTTTACAATAAATTCATTGACTGGTTGGTTATTTCGGACTGAGTCCTAGGAGTCGGGAGTCGAATGGATTTGAGGACGGAATTGTTTGGCTATTATTGATGTTGAGTTTTGTTGAATAAATTGTATCTTGAGGTATGCATTGCATGGTGCATTTATGTGCATGTATTAAATTGAGAAAAAACTAGTTTTATCAGTATAAATAGATTTTTGGATTTGTGTGTATCACGACGCCAAGTCGGGATGGGGTATTATATCGATGGAGCTCCTCTGGTCACTCGGGAGTGGATAATACTGAGTGACATCCCCTGGGTTGTCGCTGGGCGACGACTGGATCGCACGATACGATAACTCTGTCGTGTCGACTCCGTGGTCCCTAAGCTGGCGGGGACTAGAGGATGGCCTGGTCCAGATACGCGCTGGGCGCAGGACTAGACATCGCTCTTTTAGGTGTTACATGCGTAGTCGTTACCTGTTGTGTGGCACAGGAGTCAGAGTGTGCGGATGATCCCTAGGGGAGATCATGATGCATGCAATAAATTGGAACGAGTTTTGGATATTAGATACGGGCCATTTTCTAGAAAAATTGCGAGATTTTGTTTGATATTATTGTGATCCATTTTCTTGGTTTGAACCATTATCTGTGATAATGGTAAGGATTTGTTTTAAATGATATGTTTTGAGCCAAGATAGGATTTTTGGCGTGCGTGGAAAAAATATGGATTTCTGGGATATGTACTTTTGGCATCATTTCATGCATATTATTGAATTTAATATATTTTTATCTTGTGGCGTTTGGAATATTACTTACCTGCGGCACCATTTTTGTACCGTAGACTTTAATGCAGATATGGAAGAAGAAGAGGAGGCTGAGCCCGAGGAGGCGGCTCTGCCAGAGTTTTGACTTGAAGTCTTTTATATTTAAAAATTATCTCTATCAGTTTTTATTACTTGTAATTTGGTTTTGAAATAATATTTGAGACTTGTAATATTTTATTATGTGTGCTTTGAACGAGTTTGTATTTAAACAAAAATTCTGATACTTAGTTATAAAACTTTTATTATCCGCTGCATGATTTATGATACACTTGTTGCATGTACACACACTTGGCACTCGTTGATGAGATGTGTGACTCGTGTTGTCATCGTCCCGAAATTTCGATTTCTACGTGTCCGTATGTGAAAGTTGGGGCGTCACATATCATATTATTGATGTGTGATTTAGACCCAATGGTCTTATAAAATATAAGTAGTGGTAAGTATCTAAGCTTTTAGAATGAAAAATTCTATTCAAAAGCTGGTGTAGAGGACACACATTCTGCATTTTTATTTTTATTTTTATTTTTATTTTTTTGAAGAAAAACTATCATTATTCATTCATTAGATAAATTTAAATCCATGACCGGATACATGTAGGGATATTCTCATATCAACTATTACTGCATAAACCAATTAATGCATTTGGAGCTCTACCAGTAAACTATTTCTTTTTTAAATTGGTTTAGTCTTCACTATTGTTGATACTCTTTACAAACAAATGTCTAAGAAATAATATTTTGCCTATATAGAGACTCAATCTCATCCTTCATAGAAATAGAGGACTCAACCTCTACAGACAAACATCCGAGAGATGGATTTTTTTTAACTAAACAATAAGGAAAACAGTAAGATATATGCAAAAAAGGACGAATTATAATTTAGATCAACTCCAATAGATTTTGAAATCTGTAATGATGCGTAAAGACAACACTATTATTTTTTTCAGTCACAAAAGTTAGACCTGAGAGATTTGATGGTGCCAATTCTGATGATCCGATGCGTGTAGAGAGAAAAATTGTCAAAATGGATAATACGTGAGGACCACACATAGTTGTGAGTGGCGCATACACGTTGATTTTCACAATGAGTAATGCTATATACAGTCACTTTTGCGTACTTCCTGCGCATTCTACTTATATGATTGGTTAGATTAATTTTTTTAAATACACAACTAATCATATCACTGAAGTGCATAAATGAATTCATAAAAATGACTGCATATAAAATTTTTATTTCATAAAAAATTATCATTATTTTTCAAATGATTTGATGGCTGTGAGTCTTTTTTATTGTATTTGTTTTTTGAAAGTTATAGGAAAATTATAGATCTATTTTTTTCAATATTAAAGGAAATAAAATAAACCAAGAAAAGGGAACTATTTTGATAGACAAAGTAAATATATGGAAAAAAGAGAGACGTGAAATCAAATAAAGTAAAATCAAATCTTGAAGTTTTTTTAAAAGAGAGAGACGTGAAATTTGAGAGAGACAAGACAACTTCTACCATATTGACATGACATAATTTATATGTAAAAAGTTCAATTTTGTAAATCAAATCTTTGCCATGTAAGCGGTATGGATAATGTATCGAGAAAGAGTCCCAAAGTTTTAGATATCATTTCGTGGAAATTTACCGTGCTAAATCAATCCCCGCTACCGGATCAAATATCAATCATTTCGGTCAGTATTAGTAAATACCGGTTAATACCGGCCGATTTTCAGATTTTGTCTAGAATAGAAAATCTAAACAACATCATCAAGATAACTACGACAATGGACCATGGAGGTGGGTGTCGACCTGCGACGGGGGAGCAACACGAGCAGATGGGTCTCGTCCCCGTAAGTCTGCCACGGCGTGGAGGACCGGTGTGGTGTAACGGTGTCCTGTCGACGGCGTCGATCTGAAGAACAGAAGTAAATCTGAAAAAGGGGGCAGGGATGCGTTTGAGAAATGGGGACTCTTAAGCCATTATATATTAAGATCAAGATTTCTGAAAATGGTGAAAGTTAGAAACTAAAAATGGAGAAAAAGTAGACCTGAAGATGGAGAAAGTTGAAACTGAGAACTGAAGAAGCCTCACGAGAAAATTGAGAGAGAGTTGACGTAGAGGATTTTAGAATCCATTGCAATACCGAAAAAGCCCTATGGGCTTTGAGTTTCAGAAAGAGTTTATTTACGAAAAACACATTTGAATACACTTTTATTACAAAATCACCATTCACTTTTAATTAGCATTCAGGACCCATTTTTGTTGTAAACATTTAAGCAATATTTTTTTTAATAAATATTTATGCAGTATTGTAAATATACTGATGGGGATATGTTTGAAACATTTCGATAATTTGCCTAAAAAACAATTTTTAACATTTATTGTTGTTATTTTAGAACATAATTTATATATATATATATATATATTTAATTTATTTATATATTAATTATCTTGAAACGATATTAATGTCAAAATATTTTATTCAAAACGGTATTCAAAATTTTGAGAAACACTCCTCTAGAAAGTAAAGCTAAAATTACAGTAAAAGAAATACAGGATTTGGCCGAATGCCAAATAATGAAGAACGTGCGAATTGTGAAAGAAGAAAGAAGGGATGACAACGGGATTTTTCATTGTTTATTTTTTTGTTAATAATAATGCATTTGTGAGATGGTGTGGCATGGTAAATTGGTAATAAGTTTCTACTTCATAATTTTTTGGGTATTAACATTTTTAAGTAACATGGATAAACAAAATAAAAGATATAGAACAAAACATCATATCAGAGTGCGCTTTTGTTACCACGCTCCGATTTTTTAGATCCAGGACTACCGGTTACTTTAGACTTGATTGACTGCTATATTCTCAGGAGAATCACGTGTTGCTATTTATGTGTTGCTACATGTAGTCTCTTGAATTTTTGTCCATAAGAGTGTGTCTCTTGGACTTTTGTCTATAGAGTGTGTCCTTTACTCTGTCTTAGATAGAGTATAGAGTTTGTTTAACTCTATCTTTGACAGAATTATGCTATCTTTCAGATGGCTGTATGTAGAGGTTTGCAGCATATAGTAAACCATGTCAGTCACAATTGTATACTAGAGAGCTATTAATGTTGCAGTTGGCTTGTAATATATGTTTCAGGTCAAATTTGTAATGTCTGTTATTAATGAATGCAATATGTTTTATAAAAAAAAAAAAATTGCTATTTTTCAACAAGGAGATCAAGCATTGACTTAGCGTGATTCCAATACTCAAAAACCATTGCAACCAAAAACAATTCATTCAACTTCTCTTTACTTTGGTTTTTTTCCCCCAATACTTTGGTTGGTTGGCAAGAAATCAGACAAAATAAAATCCTGTTCCCAAAAAAACCCAGGAACTTCAAATGAAATTCCTACAGAACATTATGAGAGGTCCTCAAGGAAGTATTACATCCTTTAGAATATTTAAGAAGAAACCTAAGTATAGAGATAGGAAACTCTTCTATATGTATGAAACTCATTCAACCTCAGATGATTTATTACAATATTCCAACTCACGAATAAACTCCAAACTGAACTTATTGGAAATAAAAAGAAAATGAATCAAAATGATAAAACCCATGAAAAAAAAAACAATGTAATTGAAGAAAATAGGCTTTACAATTAATTAACAATTCGTATAAAAGATTCCAGAAAGCTTGCAGACTCATTGAAATAATGGGCTGCTTGTCAATGACTTGTATATTGGGCTGCTTGTTACTGATCTATATATTGATTTTTTCCTCTGGTGCAAGTGTTCTTTCAAATATTGAATCCTTGCATCAACTCTGGCAGAAAGCCCTATCAGGGTGCTCTTCCTTGAGTTGGATTGCTCCCTTTGCCATACTTGATTGTTGATACTTTCTTTCTTGCAATACTTCATTTCTTGAAGGATATGATCATCCAGGGGATAGAATAAACGTTGGATGACAATGTGCATGAAGTATGGTAGAAGAGAAGCTACTGTGACAATCAATGTAATCATCCAATACACTGGTGCACTGCCAATAGCTTCCATGAAGAGATGGAATCCTTTCTTTGAGTAGGCAGGAGGAAGAGCACCATACACAAGCAGGAAGATGTACCAGGACAATATGCTACCCCATATAAAAAGATGTTGGATCAAAGTAAAGTGACTGACAAGTAGAGCAATTTGGCAATTTACAGTCCAGATTATGCATGTGAATGTAATGCCACCGAGGTGTGCAACATCTGCAACTTCTCCCTGCTGTCGGAATGCGGCAGAGGAGAGTATGTATATATTGGCAAGAAAGATGATTAGAGAAGCTACCACACCATTCAATATCCAACCAATGATGCGCTTCCAAGCAAAGGATATGTTCTTTGGACCCTGTTTATAAAGGGAAGGGAACTGTTCCATTTCAAAAGAATAAATATGTTAAAGCCCTTAAATTAATGTTAGTGCCTGGAAAGCCAGAGAGGAATAGAAAGGAGAATCATGTGTTGCTATTTATGTGTTTCCCCTACCTGGAGGCATATTTCAGAGGAAACATCCTGCTCTAGGACTCCTAATGATATCACTGGCAATGATGTCAAAATCACATTGAACAGCACCAAGTACCAGTCATCATATAGGACCTCCCCACAGAAACTTGTGTAACATTCATAATAGAATAGAGTGAGGCCAAGTACAATGTTCTTGTATACAAAGTAGAGAATCTACACCAAGAAAGTAAACAAGTTCACAATTAGAGATCAGAACTACAGTACAAGGATCATTAAATAATTAAGGACTTACCATTTTGGAAATTCTCTTGTAACACCAGTGCCCATGAACTATAAGTAACCTCTCTAAAAATCGGAATTGAGGCAATGAGAAGTCACTTGCCATTACTGCCTGATGTTAAATGAGAATTTTTAGCGACATTCATAAACCATAGTGCATATCAGAGTCTGTTATTTCTTCCACATAATTCAAGCTGATATTTTTGGACACGAGTACATTTTTTATATTTGAGGCTTGGAATTTCACTACTGGGAATGACATGCAAAATACTAAAAAAAGAGAATGACTTTATCGATTGAATACGTCATCCCCCATTTTGGTGCCATCATTTTGGTCCCATTTACATTAAGGCATTATGATCCTATTAGATGCCCAAGGCTGTAAAGAGTAACCAAAGAAAGAAATCCTGAGTTTATATCGTCAACCTTGTAAAATCTCATGGTCCCCCTCAATCGGGATTAACGTTAGAGTGCAAATGATTCTCTCTCTCCCTCTCTCTCTCTCTCTCTCTCTCTCTCTCTCTCTCCCCCCCCCCACCCCCCCCAAAAAAAAAAAAAAAAGAATAATGTGCAGGTCATTGAACTCTGTGACTTCTTTTTTTTTTTTTTTTTTGTTGTTGTTGTTGTTATGTGTATATTTTTCTTTCTGACTTGAAAGCTAGGTGTAAAGGCCTCCTGCGAGATAGAAGTGGCCTCTTTTTTCTTTCTCTTGTTTTTTTATTTTTATTTTTATTTTTTTCATTTTGTTTTGTAGAATTGCGCAACAACAATTTTCACACCATTCCTTTTAAGAATTTCTGTGTTTCAAGTTCTAATCATAATGGATTATTCTATTCTCTATAAAACTTAAGAACCTGCACGGGGTGCATTTGTCTGTATCATGGTGTACTGCCTCAAGACATTCTAAACTTCTAACCTGTTTGCACTTGAAGTAACTAACGAGCTTAAGGGAAATTGGAAAGAAGATCGAACACCAATGCCTAGCAATCAGTAATATATAAGGAGGACTATAAGGCTTACTTGCATTCCTTCCATGCCACTAATCCCAATACCAATATGAGCTTCTTGAATCATGCCAACATCATTTGCCCCATCTCCAATGGCAAGGGTTGTCTTTCCAGTATACTCTTTCACCAATCGAGTAATCTGTAATGCCACATTTGTGAGACTAACTCGTTTTTTAAAATTTGATTAGTGAATATAGTAACTGGAATTAGATAATTGATAAGATTTTCTGGTTTTAGAAAATAAAATAAAAAAGGTGTACCAACCCAATTTGCACAAACCAGATTCCTGAGATTATACATGGATAAAATGTTTATGAAGTAATTGTGATATAAGATTGACCTCAGGGTGCTAGTGGATGTCGCCTGAATATGGAATTGGTTTGCGCATCACACAACATGGTGATGCAAAAGTCGTAGCACAACCAGATTCACTATGACCACAATTGACTGTTGAGGATCATAATGTAGTCTTCATGAGAAATGCTAAACATTCATATGTTTCAATCTTGTGTTACAATTTTCTTGAAGCAAACTAAGAGGCACTAGAAATGAAGTGGAATTCAGTTCTAATGGGACATAACCTATGTTAGCTTATCTTCTTGTAAAATGATAAACACAAAAAGCTTACCAACGCTTTCTGTTTCGGAGACACTCGACAGCATATAACAAAGGCACAATTAACAGCCAACTGTAAGAACTGGTTCTTTACGCCATCTGTCAAAGCGACTTCAAGAGCTTTGCCATCTACCACCATGGCAAAGGGAGAGTCTTTATTGCATTCTTCACACATCACTTGGTACGAACTTTCAATTTGATATAAAAGGTCTTCTTTCATAGCCTGAAAACTAGAAAAAGAAAAGATGTCAACTCCACTACACCTTCAGGTGCTGCAAATTATATGACTGCATTTTAGACAGAAAGCTCACCATGAAGTCAATTTCACCTCTAGGTTTGGCTTAAGGGTGGGTAGATCTAAATATGATATCTATTCAAGGAAATCAAATAAAAACCTCTAAGCTAACATTCTGCATGTAAACCAATTGTATAGTTCTGATAGGATCTTGTACTTTTTTTTTTCTTTATACAGTCACTTTTCACTGATCCAAAAAGTGTCAAACCCAATAACAAATTATATGCATTGCAATCCAGATTTATTAAAGTTCTAACTGTTTGCCTGGTATAGATGGAAGGAAATAATCTCCCAGGATTCTTTGGTGATGGAATGATTACTACAAAATTACAATTTTACTTTTCATTTCCTCCATTCCCCTCTACTTTAAGATGCTACAAAAATACATGGAATCTTTTGACATCATAGATGAGGTGATTTTTCACCTTCACTTGGATCTTAGTTTCAGCTTCTTTGCTCAAACATAAATGGAACTGCTTCATATCCTGCTGAAGTAAGCTACAAGAAAATCTGCCAATTTGGATGGGGGAAAAGAAGAAGACAAACAAGAAGAAGAAGAAGAAAATCAATAAATGTTAGCTGCAACCTGCCATATGATTCCTTAGATCACTGTAAGTACTGAAATAAGAACAAGTCTCACCCAATATTTACTGCAGTTTCCTTCTTGTCACCTGTGAGCAGCCATATTTTTAGCCCTGCTTGGGCAAGTTTATCTATGCACTCTGGAACCTGGCGTATGTAAGTTCAGGGAAATGTAAGGATAATGAAAATATATGAAAAATAAGAAAACAGAGCGTGGAGCCATAAATGGGCATCATAATTGCATAAAGGCCCAGCTTATATACAAAAGCTTCCCTGTTAGAATAACAGCATATTGAGAGAGAGAGAGAGAGAGAGAGAGAGAGAGAGAGAGAGAGAGAGAGAGAGAGAGAGAGTGGACTGACCCCTTTCTGTAACTTGTCTTCAACAGCAGCAGCCCCCAATAAAATCAGATCTTTTTCAATCATTTCAGATGCTTTATCTAGTAATTCATCTCTTTCAGGACCTATTGTGGTCTTAGCCTGTGAAAATATAGAGTTCCAATGTTCGTATTCTGCACTCTCTATAATCCTATATGCAAATGCTAGAGTGCGAAAACCATCTTCTGCATAATTTGAAAGGTGCAAAGCTGTTGAGTCTTGGTATGATTTACCATTTTCTGCAAGCCTGTCGAAGATAATGCTGAAAACCAAAACCAACATGCCCAATGAGGTAGAAATTTGAAAGAGTTTTAAGTTTTAAATTACAGCCAGACACGAACACACACACACACACAAAGGGACGACTCCTCATTTTGAATTTTTAGAATCAGTTTTAAATTTTTTTTTTTATTTTGACATGGAAGTTTTACATAGCTTCCTGGAATCAACTAATGGAAAATTGTGAGTAGCTAACCTACCTGTCAGCACCTTTGCAAAAGAGAAAGATCTGACCACCTTTATTCCTCACTATGACTGACATTCTCTTCCGTGAACTACTGAACTCCAACAAATGTAAAATCTTGTACTCCCTGAAAATAATCTTAGATGTTATCTTTTAAGCATTTACATGAATGCTATGGAAAGGAACTACTAAAGTGTAAACAAGAAGTAGAGAGAAACACAGTTACTGAATGATTTACCTCTCCACCACCTTTCCAGAGGAAGGATCCAGCTCCTTGAGAACCATTACAGATTGGGTTCTTCGGAAAAATTGGAATGCAAATTCTTGTGAAGCTACCAAAAAAGCCACTTCTTCTGGTGACTCAGCCTCATACTTTAGCTTATCAGTCTGATTGGCTTCAACAGGTATGCCTGTGTGGCATAGAGCCATGACTCTGAAGAACATTATGACATCATATAAGTTGGATCTGTGTATCCATCGATTGTTCATGAGCCTATCATCCCTGAAGTTGAAACCCTTGATAACAGATTCCTTCCCCACAGTAGAGATTTCTGGGTTTTCAGTGCTCAGATTCTCCCCATCTTCTCGGCCACCTGGAATTGCCTTTTCAGTGACCATGATGTCTGCCTCAGATAATTCAGAAAACTCAAAGCTTTGACTGGTGTTGGATTCGTCAATACTGCTTCGACAAGTCTCAGCACAAGTATTCATTCTTCTAGATGCAGCAAGATCAACTTCCTTCATATCACCCCCATATGAGATCCCTGCAATTGAGCATTTTCTAAATTCCATCTCATTACGAGTCAAAGTCCCTGTTTTATCCGAAAGAATAATTTCTACCTGACCAAGTTCTTCATTTAAATTTGAAGTTCGGGCTCGAACAGACTTACATGTTACTTCGTCATACATTTCAATATCTTTGTTGATTAACATGGTTTGTAAAACTTTCACCACTTCAATGGAAACATATAAGGAAATGGGGATCAAGTAGCCATACAAAATTAGGGCCCTTGCAAAGTGCAGAAGACCAGAAACCTTGGGCTTTGAGGGATTGAAGAGTGGATTGTCATCATCTTGCAATCGAAGGTACGACCATTCAAGCATCTCGTATTTCAGAAAGAATGCAGAAGCAATTGCGGTGACTAATGATATCAAAAAAAGAAATGAAAAAAGAAGATAAATCACACGATCCATCTTTTTTTCTATCCGGCTACGTTTAGATGGCGACCTTGTGGAGTTTTGTACTGCTTTTGTATCAGGCCCGCTAAAAACAACTACTCCATAAATGTAATCAGTGTTACGAAGTTTTGAATCTCTTAGAAGCACCTGAGCAGGGCACAAGGCATATGATTCATTTTCAAACTCCAAATTGCCCACAAAGGTGTAAAGATTTGGATTTGGGTCCTCACAACGGACAGTGCCTTTGAATTTGCTGAGTTCCTCATCTTCATTCATGCCGAGTGTTGCTTCTAAGCATCTTTTAACTTTCAGATTTGTTTCTCCATCAAGGTTCATGGTCTCTACATAACAAATTCCATCCTCGTAGCTGGAAGATAGAAAGAGGAGATCACTTGGAAAATATTCATTCTTATGAACTTTAATGACATCTCCTACAGAAAGTTCTCTCCATTTTTTATCAGCAAATCTGCCGTTTCCTACACGAGCCTTTACAGTTCGAGAGTTCACATTCAAGTCCTGCAAGGTGTGATTAATATGATTTTCTACATACTGCAACATCAATGGTAAACCAATGCAACAGCTAAATCGGAAAGCAGTGAAACATGCAAAGAGAAGAAGCTTGAAAATATAGATTTGTGAAGAAGTATTTCCATAGCCTGTTGTAGTGTCAGGAAACAACAAAATATGATGTATATTTTCAATAGAGAGCACTGTGCTAGACTCAAAAATCTATATTCTAACTGATACGGCTGGAGGTGAAAATAAAAATAAATAAAAATAAAATAAAATAAACCATTGAACATATCGGAAAGAACGTGCCATGAAATTACATATCATAGACAGAACATGTTTAACCTGAAAAGATATAAAGCTTACAGGTACAGATAGTTATCATCCACTTCTTTTAACAAGCGTTCTATAAAAAAAAAAAAAAAATGTTTATATTAACTACAAAAACAAAGTTCCCACCATGTTTTGCTTGCAGTTACCTGTAAGAACCTATGCCAATCTTCCACAGCCTCTTTAAGCATGCTAATCCCAATTACAAACACCAAGGGAGCAACCAAGCTTATAGGAGAAAAAGGAGCCAAAGAAGTGACGGACAGCACGGCTGCCAAGAGAAAATAAAGATTGGCAACTCTGCGGAATTGCTCAAACAGTGATTGGGGAAGAAAAGTGACTACATTGTACTTAGTTGTGGATACATAATTGCTGGGGTATTTGTGAGGTTTGGTCTTGTGTAGTTGAGTTTCATTGCAGAGAACCACACGAGAAAATCCTGGCTGACCAAGGTGCTCTTGATGAACAAAATCTGCAGTGGAGGGTCGCAAGCACGTGAAGGTGTACAGTTTGCTCCATCTTATCTTCCCCTTAGTTCTCCTTGATGACTCTGGCATTTTATTTAGGCACCAAAACTGTAAATTAAGCTCTCACTAGCAAGATGAAATCATACAAACCTGAAGAATTGTAACTTAGATTTGGTGCTAAAACTAGCCATGGAACAATCAAGTTTTAAGCACCACCAAAGTAATTAACTACACTTTTTGGTAGTCATGTCTTTTCTACACCATCCTTTCTTTGTTGGAAAATGTTAACATGCGGTCTGAGTTTACCTTCTTATTTTAATCGTTTATATATTTAAAATTTTTTTACTTAATGATTAAAAAAGTAACTTTTAATATATTAGTGTATTTTTTTATTTTTTTAAAAATATTTAAATATATTAAATAAATAAAACAAACAAACAAACAAACTTTGTGGTAGGCGGGCGCCTAACACTACTCTTCTTTATTTTATGTGATTCTTGAATTTCTCGACCTTTCACCATCATCAATATCTTTAAGAAAGAGGAACTCCCAATGCTGAGCTTTGGACTTATTTCTTGGATCTAGTGAGCATTCCACAGCCGTACTTCAAGCATAAACAGCATGTCCCTTTGAGCCACATCAAAGCCACCGCTACATGTGCCTTTGTCCTTAAGAGGACGGTACCCATGTCTTATCGTATAACCCTCACTTATGTTGAAAGATTACCCATGGTTAAAATATAACCGAGGTGTCACCTCTATATGTGCCTTGAATATGGCCAAATCAATCTTACCCCTCGCCACAATATGAATAAAAAATTCCTCATCACATGGTAATTAACTGTATTTTAAGTTTGCCCATTAATTCTGGTTACAAAACCTCGAGATCACCAATCAAATCTTGCAAACAGTAGCATTAGTAGAGTTAGCAACAATCCTCATAAGAACCAGTTTTATGATACGAGTTATTAGGCCCATGAATTTCTTTAATTATATGCCTTCAAAATATCCCATATTCATCTTGCAGCTCTAAAAGCATTTTGTAGAGATGGCTACATTCCATGGCTCTGCATGATAAACTCAACCCAACCACGTAACCATCCCTCATCACTTGGATCATCCATCCCAGATTGCATCTCCATTCCAAAACCTGAATAATTGAGGGATGCAAGTCAACAAATCCAGTAATGCTTCGGATTAAAATATTACTATCACGATCAAATCATCACTCGTTGGAACCATCTTTCGATTATTATAATCCTACTCTTGCTTGGGTTTTGAATAAAGTATGTGTATGGAAACGCCGGCTAGCCAGCCCCAGGTGATGAATAAAAAAAATAAGGATCTCGTGAGAGGGGACAAATAAATACCCATCACGCTACAAGGTGATCACCGCCCTCTTGATATTGCAGGCTTCTTTATTGACACACAACAAACCGTTGAAGTTGACGATGTGTTTACATACCTACTTGTAGATAGCATAACTCAAAACAAAACAAACCATAACTGAGGCCTTGGGAATGCAATACCAACAAACCAAAATGAATCATCCCCCAGATTATTTCTTCATGGCGGGCAGAACTTCGTGGCGCTCTTTAATCAAGAACACTGCATCCCTAGGTTGGGGACATGGCTGTCTAACAATCATGGATCAAGATCCTCTAAAATTCATGGTGAAATCCGAAGTTTTCAGTGGAAATAGAAGATGTAACAGTACAAGTAGTAAACTTAAGACAAGTAATGAGTATAAAACTATAACATGCTTCACCAAATGTGACAATCATGATGGATTGTTTATATGCTGGCATCAACCTATCGCAAAATCAGAATTTAAGAGTGACACAAATGGAATCAAAGATAACATGCAGATCATATAATTACAACTAAATCAACATCTATTGAAAAGAAAAAGACAAATTGATTCAACCTAAGACAATGCTATATATTGTAGGAAATGTAACCAGTGAATGAAGAAAAACAGAAATTACTGGACCAAGAATGAAATAATCTTGCTACAAAGCATACAAGGGAACTCATTGTACATATTATGCTGTCCACCAGCAAGGTTAAACTTCAGGACTCTGTAACCTGGGAATCCACCAAACATACATACATTGATAATGCTTGATCCTTGGACATCTGTTTTTGTTTCTTATACAAAGTTATAGCAGCAAGTTCCATACAAAATTATGTCAACAATTTCCAGACCTTGTTGATTTTCTGTTCGAATAATCAATTAAATTTCATATCCAATACTATTAACAAAATCAATTGATGGTGCACCACATTAGTAGCCTTTTCAATGTAAATCTATGCTTTCAGCTGACAAGAAAAGTCAACATTCTCTTTAGGCTGAAATAATCCATCCATAAAAGACTACTGAGTAGTTTTCCAAGAAGTCTTCGCTACCATACATTTTATACACTTTTTTACTATTATTTAGAGCACATCCTTCACCACTCCTAAATGAATGAATGAATTACCCACATATGCGGATAATTGTCATTAAGAATGATCGTACAAATGCTACCACAGTACATTTGTCCTTTTTCAGTTCATAAAGAACGGACAAATATACAGTGGTCTATGAAAAGTACACATCAACACCTGAACATAAAACAAAAAGAAATAGGAATTTCACAAATGTTCGCCCATTGTAATATTTCCACCTTTGGTGAGATTTATAGCATTATGTACTGCAGTATTCTTTATTTCAAAGCCAAAATCCACTTCCTGTACAGTCATGCTGTTTGGAGGACAGTGAAATCCTAGCTTCCCAAAATTTGATCTGACATTGGGGGAAGGTAATGCTTCCAGATATTATTTCCATTACCCGACACCTGTGGGGTAGCACCACTTCCAAATTGAGAACAAACACTGTTGGGTATGTCGTACCGGATAACCCTAGTATTGTTGATCATTTCTGAAGATGTTGCGGGCGTGACCGACCAAGAATTAGAAAGCTTGAGATATTTATTGTAGAGTGCTAAGACAATGGCTGAATTTTTTCCACTGCTCCTACCAACACAAATTATACAAGAACAAATGAGACCAAGAAACTTCACCTCTGTTGGGAAGCCAAAGGAACATCAAGAAACATAATATCGCAAATTGGAGAAAAAGAAAACTCTAAGAATAAAGCTGTTTGGACTAAGCCCATGGAGGTTTATTTATGTTATTAATAGTCAGAGTTTGAAGGAACTCCCTAAAGTTGGTGCTCCTTTGAATTTGACACTCCATAAATTGCTTCTTGAGACTCCTTCCTGCTTTTCCATTAATTTTTTAAATTGGACATGCATTAAGGGAAAAACAAAATTGACACAGGACGCTAATATGGATGCAGGGAACAGAATTTTCCTGAGATGGCTTAATCCATGACATTGACACTTCACTGATCATCACCAACCAGATGATGGGCATGATTTAATATGTCAAAAATTGTGCCCAACCCTTACAGAGCAATAACTTTGAGGAAACTTTCCATATTAAATACTCTAACTGGTGGAATAAACTCACACTAAACTGCCAAGAGTACCCTGAAGTTTATAAAGGTTTCTCTGGAGCCCTGGCAACTGTTGAAAGCGACAGACACAGAAAGGTAGGATGAACATGGTTAATTACAGCATGACCCATTTATTTTTGGTCCAAAGCTGTTGTATTTTCAATGAAGCAATTGAAGGTTGACACTTAAGTAAACAATCAGACTGTTGGGACTCATGCGATAGTTGAAAGTACACCATCTACTTTAGACCAAAAATTTCTGAACTATGCCACCACCAAAGCCTCCAAAGTGGGCCTCATCCTCACCCACCAAAACTTTCATCAAACAATGAATTCAGTTTTCACCAAGCAGAATCCACAACCTACCAATTCATACTCCAAGTCCAAACCATATCAAACTGTTGCCACCATCACAAATGCTTCAACAGCATCGTTAAATCTAGATCCGCCAAGCAAGATTCTTTGGCACCTAGAATGGTCCTAAATTATAAAAAAACAAGACAGGGTTATATTAATGACTCTGACAGCAGCAGCAATGACTCCAGCAATGGTGTGGTGGCAAAATTCCAAACCAGAGCTCCTTTTCTCCATTTTTTATTTTTTATTTTTTATTTTTTAGAACTCTCTCTTTCTTTAATGTATTCAATCAGGCAGTTGGGATATATACCTGAAAAAATTCAAATGACTTAAATAGACTCATGATCAAAATCCATCAAATCTCCTAACTGGATGATGGTCCCAACTCCCACCAGTCTGATCGTTTACTTTCCAGAGAGGCTTAATTGCTTAATTTGAAATTGCGAAGTATATCAAAGTTAGATGCAAAGTATAGCAGGTCATGCTCTAGTTTAGCCAATATAAAAGAATAAAAGAAAACAAAATCAATTTGAAATGACAAGAGGAGAATTTGAAACCTTTCATTCAAATTGAGAACTTTACTCCACCACAGAAAAGCATCCACAAAATCTCCATCCAATTTTGTTGAATCAATTAAAAGCACACTCAAGTCTGGCGTGCATGCATTTTTCGCATAAGGTGTCTCAGAAACCCAAGGCTTTGAAGCTGATCTCTGAATAACATCCAACACATTGGAATTAACAAACATATCTAATTTCCTAGAGCAGTCCTCTGCAGCTCCAATGGCATAATTGCTCAAAGCAGTTCCAATTAGGTCTTCAACTTTACCCTGCAATACAAGTAAAATATGTTGTTCATTGCAATCTGTCTATGTGATTTTCTCTGCCCCACCCCCCCAAACAAAAAAATAAAAAAAATTAGATTGAGTGTCCATATACAGGAAGGAGCAAGATAAAAAATGTCAATGTCTAATGTTTTGCACCATGTAGTCATAATATGGCTAGAAAGTATAAAAAATAGAATTTTAATTAACATTTCATGTTTATGACACATCCCAAGATTTTGAATGCTTAATATGACGGGTAAAAATTATACATAGAACCACTATATGGAGCACTGTGTTTTGCATGGATGCTGACATCAGTTGTACATATGCTTTCATTGGCTTAAGGCGAAGATGCACAATCAAGTCTTGGACTGGTTCTAATAAGCTTGAAACAGACTAGGTGTCACGTGTTTGTTGCCAGCAGATCTGCTTTGCATATGCAATGCATGTTAACAAACGGTGGACCCAATTAATGCTCTTTCTTTTCTGTCCCTTTTTGTAGCTTGGTTTGTGTTCTTTTGAAGTGTTTTGGAATCATCAGTTGTTTTAGGGGAAACTCAAATGGACAGATTCTGCCTCTTGATTTTCCCTGTAGTGCACAGCCGAAAGTTTTCCAGGTAATGACTCCCTTCAGGTCTAAAATGATATATCTTGTCCTTGTAGCATATACATGTCAACAGGTTGATTAGAAAAAGACTGAAAAGCAGGGCCACTTGTTTGAGAATTTTTACATGTTATCCAAGAACTCAAGCATTGGCATGATCACATTATATGCAGATGATAGAATTCAAGTTTCATGCATTTTATATATGGTAGAATCTGTCATACATGTCATGTAAAGGTGAGACTTGGCCACTGCAGAAAATTCTGCAGCACTGTGGTCATTGAAAGACATTATTCTGCATTATCGGTATCTTTGATTATCTTACCTATCTCATGGGCTCTACAATTTAGATTTGCATAAAAGTGCCCCAAAATTAAAATTCCTTCACTTTTGTAAATCATTTGTAGTAATCCATTCAGCTCCTTCATATCTTATTGAGACAGGTTAGTTCAGATACCTAAAAGCCCAGGGATAAAAATATATAAATGCGCAAACAGATATATACATGTGAAACTAATTTCCTTCATATATTTCTTCATTTTCTGAAACTTACAATTTCATTTATCAAAGCTTCATTTTCTGAAAAGACAACATCCAACAGATAAAAGGAACAAAAAAGATCAAATCTCATAAATAAATTTAGCAACTAGGGAGAAAACAAACCTTCATTAGTATGTTCGGTGAGATATAAATGAACTTGGTTAAGGACTGGTGCACACTTGGAATGATAAAAGGTGCTACTTCCACAAAGCTGGATCCAGCAAATTGTGCTCCAGAAATGGCAGTCGTAATTATTTCTCTCACTTCCTGCTGCCTATTGTAAAAATGTTAATGCACGAGAAAAAATAATGGACTTAACAACAAACTTTTATAATAAGCAACAACTTACCCATGAATTTCAAGGTTTGAATGTGGAAATAGAACTTTTAACTTGAAAAAGGACACTTTGTCTTCATTCCCTTTAGGGATAAAGAAATGAAAGAAAACCAGATGTGGATATCTGGACAATGAAAGAGCAAGAGGAATCAATCAGGAGGTAAAAGACTACAAAAATTAAATTGGAAAAGCATAATCTATTGTAACATCATTTGTGTCATGCAATTTCAAATAAATTAGCAAGTCCACCTAGATCATTACAAGAGCCATAATAACAAATTCCGGAAATAATTTGTTTTTGATAGGTAAATTAAAATTTTATTGAAATAAAGACATTGTCAAAGTATAACGAAGTATACAAGGAGCATGCCTACATCTAGGTACTAGTGAGAGATACAAGCAGGTCATAAAAATTGTCCGTATTACAAATAATGGCCAAAGCCCAAGAAAGTAAAGTATTGTAGAATAATCGCTTCAGCTCATCCAAAGATGCTCCATGTCTTCAAAGCACCTCTTATTTCTCTCTAGCCAGAAGCACCACATAATGCTGTGAGGGATCATTCTCCACACAGCAGCGCTTTGTGCATTCCCCCTAATTCCTGTCCAACACCCCAGAATATCCCTAACTCTTCTAGGCATGACCCAAGCCACCCCTATCCTATTAATAATTAATGACTTGAAAGCATATTAGAAGACTTTGAAGAAATAAGACAATTTGGGGATGTGAAAAAAAGTTTATGGAAGAAAAAGTAAACCTTTAGGGTTGGCTCAAGTGGTAAAGGCTTTGGGCTTGAGGGTATGCTACCCCTGGGTCTAAGGTTCAAATCCCCTTGGGTGCAAACAATCTCTAGGCACCATTGGACTAAGGGATTTTCCCCTTGAATTACCCGAGGTGCACTTACAGAAAACTCCTCGCTGAGGACCTATGCACCCCTGGGATTAGTCATAACGCTATTCCTGACACCCGGTGCCAATCAATAAAAAAGTTTATGATAGCAAAAAAAAAAGAATCATTTGTAACCAAGAACAATTAGAACAGATTTATCAAGCTGTGCATTATACTGTTGTTCAGTTTAGTTGACTTAGATATCGTAGAATTATTGATCAAGATGGGAATGTTCATCTGGAATGACTTTTATTTGATTTTTTTTTCTATGCAATTCGTACATAACATTCACAGAATGGATTTATCAAGCTGTGCATTATATTGTTGTTCAGTTTAGTTGACTTAGATATTGTAGAATTATTGATCAAGGTGGGAATGTTTCTCTTGACTTATATTTAATTTTTTTTTTTTTTTTTCTTATGCAATTCGTACATATCATTCATAGATTCACAAATAATTTGAGGAGCTGTCTCATACATATTAACGAGTCAAGAATTGGCCTTCTTTCATTTTACAAAATCTTTTCTTGTTAATTATGGCCATTGCCAATAGAACTTTGTCATGACAGGGAGAAGTATCAAATGTAGGACCACAAATTATTGTTTCTATGCTAGCATAGAAAATGAACTGCATGTTTTTAATGTAAAGATTTTATTAAAATGGAAAAGGGTGTTACCCCAATACAGAGGAAGTATACCAAAGATCTACATTTTTATTTTTTTTATAAGAAACTTTATTGATCAAAGGAAACTAGACACAGCCCATGTACATAGGAAGCATACAAAAGAAACACAATTACATTCTAGAAAGCTGAAAAGAAAACAAAAACTCATGAACATTCCCTCCCTTTAATACAATAGCAGAAAACCATTGAACCAAAGAAAACACAAAAAAATTCCATATTTCCTCCACAGCTCTCTCCTTGTTATTGAAGCTATGATGATGCCTATTCCAACATGCTAGAAGTTCCACCACACTCCTGGGTATAACCCAAGTCAACCTGGCTCTGCTAAAATACCGGCCCATAACTCCCTAGCCACCTCGCAATATAGAAGAAGATGGTCAATCGATTCACCATTGTTCTTACACATGTAACACCATTCCATTATGATCATCCCATGTTTCCTTAAATTGTCAACCGTCAAAATTGTCCATAAAGCCGCAGTCCAAGTAAAAAATGCAACTTTAGACAGCACAGGAACTCTCCAAATACACTTCCATGGAAACAAAATAGGCTGATGATCTGTCAACACCTTATAAAAAGATTTAACAGAAAACTTTTTGCTCCCCGTATGTTTTTTTGATAAATAAACAAATTTTATTGATCAAAGAATGGGCAAGGCCAATTACAAAACTCTTATGCCCTAAGTTAGTAGGCACATTAGAGGCAAGAAAATCACAAAGGACCATGCCATTCAAGTCCACAGCAATGGCCCAATTACAAAGAGTTCTAAAAAATAAAACTTTGAGCTCCTCCATCGATCTCTCCTTATCTTCGAATGTCCGCTCATTGTGCTCTTGCCACAAGCACCAAATAATGCATAGAAGGATCATCTTCCAAACCGTTTTGATCGGTTGCATACCTCTTATGTTTGTCCAACTAGGCATCATTGCCACCAGAGTCTTCAGCATAACCCAAGCCAAATCCACTCGACGGAACACCTCGTTCCAAAGTACCCTTGCTGTCTCACAATGTAAAAGGAGATGATCCACCGACTCACCCCCTCCCCCCTACATATGCAACACCAATCTGTAATTATTACCCTCCTTTTCCTCAAGTTGTCAGTGGTGAGAATCTTACCTAACAAGGTTGTCCACACAAAAAATGAAGCTTTGGAGGGTGCCTTGTGTCTCCAAAACCTTTTCCAAGGAAACTGAATATTGGGCTCTTCTGTCAGAGCCTTATAAAAAGAGCAAACAAAAAAAAAACACCTTTCCCTGCAGGTGTCCACCACATTCCATCCTCTTGCTGCGTGTTCGGTCTTATGGAATAAATAAGGCTGTAAAAGTCTGCAAAGCTGCTTATTTCCCAATCCTATGCCACCCTACTAAAATTAATGTTCCATTGGATCTGTCCTCCCGATATCCCCATGACTTATGCCACTGTGGCATCTTTTACCATACCAAACATCTCTCGAGAATTCAATCCTAGATCCCACACCCAACTAGAGCCTAGAGTGTCAATTGAAGACCCCCCACCCTCTTCTAATGTATTTCCACAAGCCAACTCCATAAGCCCCTCTTACCTCCCTAGTACACCAACCCCCTCTCCCCCAATAAACCACCATATTTGTTCTCAATCACCATTTTCCATAGGGCTTCAGGTTCCTTGGTATATCTCCACAAACATTTAACTAGTAGCGCCTGATTAAACACCCTCAAATTTTTGATACCCAACCCTCCATTAGAGATAGGACGACACACCATCTCCCACTTTGACTAGGTGGAATTTAAACTCCTCCCCCATAACCCCCCCCCCCACCCAAAAAAAAAAGAAAAAGAAATCACGTTGGAGCTTCTCAATATGGACCGTCACACTTGCCAATATTGGGAAGAGAGATAAAAAATAAGTTGGTAGATTAGAAAGTGTACTCTTAATCAAGGCAATCCTACCAACTTTCGACAAGTACATTCTCTTCCAACCCGCCAACCTCCACTCTATTTTTTCAATCACCGTACCAAAACAGAAAGCACCCTCGAGGCACTCCCCAACGAAAGTCCCAAGTAAGTCATAGGAAAGGAAGCCATCTTGCACCCCAGCGTTCTAGCCAACTAACGTATGTTTGGAACATCTCCAATTGGCAGCATCTCTGATTTCTCAAAGTTTACTTTCAAACTAGATGCTACTTCAAAACAAAGAAGTAGGGCCTTCAGAGCTCGCACCTGATTTTGATCAGCCTCACACAAGATAAGTGTGTCATCTGCAATCTTTCCATAGAATTCTATTTGCTTCCCCAAAGTCACATGATCCCATTTCCTCCTATCTTCTTGGAATAAAGAAAGCTGAAAAAACCTGCTATCTCATCAACTTCCCAATCCTGTGCATTTCTAGAAAAGATCATACTCTGATGCACATTACCATTGGCTCAACACAACACATCCGAGACAGCAGCCTACTGATTTCCAGCCAATCTGAAAAAAACTAGAAAAACATAAAGTAGAGCTCTCTCAACACACCATTCATCAAACCAGAAATGAATTCTTGTGCCCTCTCCAACCTCAAATTTGATGTTTTTTGCATACACCTTCCACCCCTTTCTAATAAATTTCCAGAGGCTCACACCATAGGTCCCCCTACTCGCCTTGGAACACTAAACCCCCCAATCACAAGCATACTTCCCATCCACAACCACTCTCCACAACCCTTCCAACTGGAATCTCCACAACCACTCTCCAAAGATCTACATAACTAGGAAATGGGAAAAGTGCCACCAGATATTGAAAAAAAGAAACAAAAAAAAAAAAAAAAAAACTACATTGTTTTGGACCCTATCCAATGAAAAAGGATGCCAAGGAAAGATGATTTAGGTTGCATTTGAATAGCGAGATGATCTCAAATATTCTATAAATATTAGTGAAAAAGTAATAGAAAAGTAATTATAGAATATTGAATAGTAAGTGAAAAGTAATAATAAAATAATGAATAATAGTGGAGCATTTTCAGAATACTCTCATTTGGACACTTAAAATATCTCAAAATATCTGTGAATAGTAGTAAAATAATTTGAATTAAGATATTTTATTGGGTTTTAGGAAATGAGAGAGAAAAAGTTGAATAAAAATGTTATAAAATTAAAAATTGTTTGAATATTATTTTTTGTTTTGAAATTTAAAAAAGTTGTATTGTTTTTTGTGTTTTGTTTGGAAGTTTGGAATAGTTATAATAATTAGATGAAAAAAGTTGGTTACCCAAACTAGCCCTTAATCTCCGACACCTACTTTTCAAATTCTTCAAAATTATGCTCATTTCTTTCTCACCAACTACTCCACAATATGCAAGAGGGGGATCATCCTCCACTAGAGATCATGTGTTTTAGGTCATAATGGAAGATAATTACTATTCTTAATGTAAATGCCCAGCCCATCTTCTCTCAGTAAGAATGAAAAGGGTAAAAGTTTTTATTCTTCTTCCCCTTCTTTTCATACCTATAGAAGATAGGCTCAGCTTGAATCTTGGACTGGGTCTCTACACTTACTATAAATCATGCCCACACCTATTATCAGATCTTTCAAATCAATATATAATAAGAACTAAAAGCTGTAACAACTAGATTTCATCAGATGAACCAACCTTGAGCTTGATAGAGTTGAGTTAGCAAGAACAGCGAGCAAGCGAAGATCAAGACAGTCCATCCATGACACAACATGTACCATTCCATCCTCCCTGCTGTTCTTTGCAGCAGAACTGGAATTCCCATCACTTGTAGCCCCAAACTGTAATAATTTAAGACAATAGTATTCAGCTTGACCAAATAGGAAAAATCAAAAACAAAATTCCCTGGAAAAAATTGGCGATAGCCAAAAATATATTAACCTTCTAATTAAGATTTCTTACTTAGCCTATCAAAAAAAAAAAAAAAAAAAAAGATTTCTTACTTAGAAAATAAAATGTATAAATTTTTTAATGTCGACTGACAACCAACACGAGAGATCAGAAATATGACATATTGATGCATTCAAACCATCAGTAATGAAGTTTACTCAAATGCATCATACAAAGCTTCACAAAATTGTAAAAATATGATCATTTGTCTTAGCAATCAGCAACAGCTATTCTCATAGAAACTGGATTTTGAACACTTGCTAACATTTTTTTTAATCGGTAATCAAGGTATTTTATTCATAAAAGTAGGCAAAGCCCAAGTACATAGGGAGTATACATGAGAACCCCCACCCATGAGAAAAATGTTTTAAAGAAAAAGACTTTCAGCTTCTCCAATGTCTTCTCGTGGGTTTCGAAGCTTCTATTATTTCATTCCTGCCATATACACCAACACATGCAAATAAGGACCATTTTCTAGATTGTTGCAACTTGTGAATTACCTCAGAGACCTCTCCAACTAGCTTGAAAATCCACCAATCTAAAAGGCATGACCCACGATATGCCAAGTCCTATAAAAAATAATCCCACAAAGTCGTCGCCACCTTGCAGTGTAGAAACAGATGGTCTACTGATTCACCATCTTTCTTACACATGCAATCACCAATCCAACACCATTATCCGATGTTTCCTTAAGTTATCTATGGGGAGAATCTTGCCCAATGCTGCCGTCCAAACAAAAAGGGCAGCTTTGAAAGGAGCTTTCGACTACCAAATGCTTTTCCATGAAAATGTGTGCATGCCTGGCCTCGTTAAAACTTTGTGGAGTGATATGATAGTGAATTAAGCTTTCATGGAAGGGCTCCAAATCATCCTATCCATGGTACTCTCAGTCATACATACGGAATATAGTGCTGCATAGAACTTTATAATCACCTCCAACTCCCAGTCTTGGGCTGCCCTAATGAAATCAACATTCCATTGAGGGGAGCCACTTGGAAAAATCAAGTGGTCCGCTATTGCTGCATCTTTCACTCGTGCAAGCCCAAATATGGCAGGGAAAGTGTCTTGGAGACTTCGTTCACCACACCAGTTGTCATACCAAAATCTAACACTAGAATCATCACCCACTACAATATGTGTATGTCCCCGGAAGAACTCCCAACCCTTCGTAATTTATTTCCATAGACCCACCCCATATGGGCCACGTACCTCATTCAAACACCAACCACCCCATGCCTCCCCAACCCCCAATAAAGCTTGGTTGAACTTCATCAAGTTACGAATCCCCCATCCACCCCTAGAAATTGGAGAACAAACCATTGACCAATTAACCAAATGGAACTTGAACTTGTCCCCCAAACCACTCCACGAAAAGTCACGTTGTAGCTTCTCAATACAGGTCGCAACCTTCTGATAGTCGAGCAAGGACAAGAAATAGGTGGGTATGTTGGAAAGAGTACTTTTAATCAAGGTGAGCCTACCACCTTTAGACAAATACAACCTCTTCCAAGATGCCAGTTTGCATTCCACTTTCTCAATCATTACGTTCCAAATCTACTCTAATTTAAAGAGAGCATCCAAAGATAAGCCAAGATACTTCAGGGGTAAAGAAGAACCTTAAATCCCAAGAGGGAGGCTAGAGATACTTGCTAACATTTTTTTAATAAGTAAAAGTATTATATATATCAATAGGAGTAACCAAATACATTGAACATATACAAGAAAACACCTAGCCCATATTAAAGAGCCCCTAATGACCCAAAAAAGCCCGTGAAAAATAACCCAAAATACACTAATCCCAAAACAACCCAAGCCCAAGCCCTTTTTCCCTTAGAACTAATACCCCAGCCCCAACCCCTTGTGTTTCCCGACTTCACACTGCCCTCCTTTTAGACTTCCCTCTACTTGAGCTACCTCCCTTAGCGTTGTAGTTGATTGTCCAAGAAAAAGACGTTGTAACTCCCTTCTTCTTTTTTTTAACTTCTGGCTTCAAACGAGTGGCTAGCCTCAATCGCGGTGATTAGTTCTCTGAAAAGGTCTTCACATCCTCCATGTGAAACCCCCACGAAAGGCAGAATCTCGTTAACTTTAGGCAAAATCCAATCCGTTATCGGAGGAAGAGAGACCAAGGGAGCAACATTATCCAATTGCATTCCCGATTAATATGTCAACAGAAGTAGAAAAGAAGAAAATGACCAACTTCTAACCTCTTTCATCCCATGCTTGGTGAAAAGGCAAGTCTTGTTTCTTTTATGTTTCTTAGAATCAAAAGGAGAATTCTCGTGTTTCTTTTGTGCTTTTCGTTTCCTAGGGCCTATCTTTATTTTGCTTATCGGTAAATATGAATTTATTAAAAAAAGGCGAAGCCAAGTACACGGGACATATACAAGAGCAACACCTATGTATGGGTGTCTAAAAATACAAGAAAATCATGTACATTCATGCCATTAAAGTCTATTACAATCCACCAATGGAATAAAGTTTGAAGAAAAAAAGTTCTAAGCTCGTCCATCGTCCGTTCACGATTCTCAAAGCTGTGACCATTCCTCTCCATCCATATGCATCACCATAGCCATATTGGTATCATCTTCCACATCGCTGGAATTTGAGAGTTACCCCGGAGTCCTTGCCAGCTAGCAAAAAATTCAACAACCCTTCATGGCATCACCCAATGAAACCCCACTCTAGCAAAGATATCATTCCACAAACTCATAGTCACATCACAATGCAATAATAGGTGATCCATAGACTCCCCAATTTTCTTGAACATATAACTATATTTATTTATTTTACTACTAATATAAACAAGGCATATTCCCTTTTTCCACTTCACAAGTCTTGACCAAGATTAACGATCAAAAAGTGGACAATATAGGACTGCCAGCTAAAGTTTCATTCCACATTAACTGCTCCAATTACCTTCATGTGGCTCTAATGCAATTTTGGAACGACAGAAATGAAAAAAACATTCATAATGAGAAACAGGAATGAAAACATATTCATAATGAGAAACGTAAGTTATTACAAATTCAAAACAGAAAAGGTGACTTACGGCGGTGGAATCATCAAAAGGGGTCCAGCGTCTCAGAGGATCTGAGGGGTGTCGGAAATGAGTAGCGGGGAGGAACTGAAGAAAGACGAGGAATATGATGAAGCCGAACCCGAGAAACCGGAATACGGGCCTTGGGGTCGGAGCCGGGTCAACATCTTGCCGGACGGATCCGGAAGAGGCCGCGTTGTTTGCATTTGGTGGCGGAGCCGCTCTTCTATGAGTTGCAGATGACCGTGATGACTGGTACGAGGAAGACATTTTTACTTGTTCTTCCCGAGGACTGGCTCATGGAAGAGGCACGAGGAACGATACGCTCTTCCGTAAGTAAAGAAAGTTGACTCCCTAAATTCAGTTATTATATAATTCAAATAATTTCGTAATTTATTATTTTAATAATTCTTTTTTTAAAATAATAGGAAATCTCATAATTCAATATTATAGATATTGTTTGAATATATTACCATTAATATATATAAATATATGAATAATTTTACTCATCATTCTTATACAATATATTTACTTTATTTTTTATCTTTTTTTATTTTTTCTCTTAACAAGTGTATGGTGTAGGAATGATAAGTAGAAGAATAAAATTAATTTAGTAGGAATAAAATTAAAAAAATTAAAATAGGTTTTTTTTATTATTATTGATGGAAATAGACTTCATTTCATTCAATAAAACTGAAGTTACAGTTGTGATTAATCAATACTAAAAAAATCAAGATTACAAGTCAAACTACTTATCTATTAGGGGCTCTCCTGCCCACAAGTTTTTTTGTGACGGACATTATCTTAACTTCTATAAACTCTCTCATAACACAAAGAAAGCAGTCCGTAAAAATAAAACTAAATGACCCCTCTTCCAAATGACTCTTCCAAAGAAAAAGAGGTATTATCACACTCCATCCTCCCAATGAGGAGGAGTACTATCACTCATCATCCTCCAAGGAGGAGTGAGACTCTTATGCTATAGACAATAAGTCCAATGGTCTATTTCTTTTTATTTTTTTACCTAAAACTAAAATAACAAGACTGCAAATATTGAAGATACAAAAAACCAGATCTACAAACAAAAAAAAACACTTGGACTAAACAAACTGGGAAAGGGGCTGTGGCATAAACTCGACGGTCGATCTTGAAAGTTCCAGAGTTGCTGGCCCCAGAAACACCATGTGTAGCATCGGCAGAAAGCTTCTCGCGGTGGAGCGTGATAGCTACACACTCACATTCAACCCACACGTGCATGTTATGCGCCGCTCATTCGGCGTCGTGTTCGGTAGTCTTGAAGATCGGTAGCATCGGAAAATCCCATATCAACGTTTCTCCCTTATTTGACCTAAAAAATACAAAACAAAACAAAAACACAACATAGAAAGCAAAAGCTAGGCAAAAGTGAAGGGAGTAAGGGAGGGTGGTGGGTTTGGGGAGGGAGGGAAGGAGCCGAAGCTCTTAACCCTCTCTAACAGGTTTTGTTTTTTGGGAGAGCTTTAGAGATAAGGGAGACGTTCCAGAAATACAAAATAGGTATGTTTTGTGGTGTAGGAGGCTCGATAGCATTCCAATATAATATAAAGATTAGGTAAGAGCTTACGTGCAAGGAACGCATTTTCTGTCGAAAGTACTATTGTATTTATTGTGGTAAATATGAATTTTAAGATGTATATAAATTAGAACAACAAGTGTGATAAATGTAAATATAACATAAATCTTTTCAAAAAATTTTGCAAATGATTATAATTATACTTGAAAAAAATTAAAAATGTAAAATTATTGAACACATAACAGATCAAATGTTTAGAACTCATTCTATTGAAATCATAATAATACGTGCATTTCTATAGTTGTTAAAAGACCAATTAGACAATATATAAAAATAATAATAATAATGATATTGTTCTGGGAAATGAAGAAAATAAAATAATATTATTTTTAATTGTTTTAGAAAACTATTGGATAGAAATGTTGTTAGAATGATAAAATGTAAAAATGGACTATTGGTTTTAAATTTAAAAAGTATAATATTTTTTCCAAATGAAAATAATATTAGTATAAAAAGTGTTATTCATTATGATTAACTATTATGAAAAATAATATAAAGATAATTATTATTATTATTATTTTTAAACGATGTCCTATAGTAATAAAATATTATTCTTTAAATTTAAAGACAAATTTTTAACTTAAATATAATATTATTAATCTTTTGAAACTTGGAATTGCAATATTGAGATTAGAAAATAAAAGCATGTTCTTATCAAAGAAAATTTTTTAAACGATAAAAGGTATTATTAATTCTTTAAATAATAATTTAGAAAAGCATTACAAATAGATTACTATGAAATGTGTTACCAAAAAAAAAAAATAGTAAATATAATAAATTAAATACCAATTATAAACTGATACATAAATAAAAACCAAAAAGTAATATCTTCATTTTATAAAATGAAAATATTATTAGTTTAATGACTATGATTTATTTTTATGAATTACAATGAAAAGTAATATGAAGATAATTTTTTTTTTCAAATAATATCATATACAAAAGATGCTACTAATTTTAAATCTAAGAAGAAATATAAAAAAGTCCAACGTGTTAATTTGTTCTACAAAAGTTCAATAAACCATAACCTTCAATTTAGATTATTTCTAAGTTCATCATCATCATCATCATTATTATTGTTGTTGTTGTTATTGTTATTGTTAATATTGTGTTTCGTATGCTTTTGGACTAAGATCCAGCAACTCAGATTTTCAAGTTTTCACCTACACACAAAGAAAAATCGGAGGAATGGGATCCTTGGTAGGAGTCAGAGAATCTCCAATACCAAAGTTAGTATTTCACCTTAAGAGTTTGCATATAAGCTTAAAGAGTTCTTTGTACATGGGAATCACTTTTTATACTAGGATGCGAGGTTGGGATAGTTTGTGTCTACCCCCATGGAGCCCACGTCATTTCAACTATTTACTTTAGTAAGAATCCTTTAATACGACGTGGCTTCTGGGATGGCATCATTAATGCAACATACAATCCGGAGAGCAACGCCATTAATACGACGTAGTTCTCTTACTTGTTTTACCCTACAAACATCCTTAGTAGCTCATCCACGTCTACTATTAGGGGATCAATGGCTCTTCTTATTTCTTGCTCATATACCTGAGCAAGTACTCTAGAGCATGGTGTCGTCGAGGAAGTGTTAGGGCGGCGAGTCCCATCTCCTCCATATCGTCTGCTCTCCCACGCAGCGGTCACTCCATGGGAATGCTTTGCTTACGGGCTGTAAATCCCCACCAAGGTCCCACCGAATCCTTTCAAAACAGGGTCATCTAGGCATGATCATGCAAGATTGGGCTTTTCAGCCTTACTTTCTAGTATTGTTCACGGGCTTACTATGTGGGTCGATGGGAGAAAATTTCCTAACAATTGTTATTATATTTTAATTAATATCTATTTAATTATATAAAAGTCAAAGTTATGACTTTTTGACAGCATCCGTATGGCATTAGTCGGTTTTAAAGTTTTAGATGGTTAGAAACAAAAGCTCAAGCGGTGGAAACCGAAGACTCAGACAAATTGGCAAGTGACACTTCTATATTCTACACTAAATTCAAGAAACACCAACAATACTGTGAACTTGGTGGGACCCCATGAAGAGAATGACCAACCTAACCCACCTATAGGCTCATGCATGCCATGGGTTAACTTGGCCCATGCCAGCTATGTTATTGCTTATTATTTATTTTAATTTAATTATTTATTTTCCAAGAGACTTATTGAGAGTTTCCAAGTTGTAATCCTTATAAATAGGATCCTTAGTCTTTGTATTTACATCTTTTGAAAAATTCCCTAGAGGATAATTATTTTGTTTAGGAGATCAACAATCGGTACTAGACATTTGGGTTTTTTGGGTGCAATTCGTGAATTTCAAAGAGATGATCACACCTTACAATTCGTGAATAAATATGATTTATTATCCTTGTTCATGCAACTTGGTGCAATTCGTGAATCCAAGTTGTTATTATTCTTATTTTATCAATTTACCAATTCATGAGGTTTATTTCAACTATTGTGCAATCCGTAAATCATTAGTTGATTTGTTACCTTTTTTTTTTCATTCAAGTTCTTAAGCATTTTACTTTGTTCTTGAGTGTTCATCATTTTCTTCTTGGTGTTTATTCTTTATTGGCCTCATTTGATCCATCCAAGCACTTAGTGCCGCCCACTATAGTGTTTGCCCTAGTCCACCCCCAATGCTCTCCATAAGGAAACTCATTCTTTATAGAAGTCTTGACTTCCTCCAATTTCAATTCCTTAATTTAAGGAATTGATATTCCTCTCCAATCCCTTAAATCTCTCATCCCTTAATTTAAGTTATTGTCAATCATCTTCAATTCCTTAAATCTCTCAAGTCCACTTTGACTTACCAAACTAGCCCCACCAAATCCTCAAGGATTCCTACCACTTAGGAATTCTCCCAAAACCCTATCCTCCATCCACTCAAATCACTCAATCCCTCAAACCACCCAATCCCTAAAATCACTCCATTCCTAGAATTCCTCAAGTCAAGCAAAACCTCTCCACTTGCCAAAACCAAAACCCTTTCTTTCCTTGATAGATCCTATAGTTTAGGAATTCTCCCTCAATCATCTCCATCTTTTCAAATCCTACCAAAAATCCTCATCTTTTTACCTTATCCAAGTCATACATTCCCTATCTTACCTTAGCTAATCCCTAAAGTCAATGAGCAATCTATCTTACACTCTAATCATAATCCATCATTTTCCAATTTTGTAATCCCCCTTAGCCACCACCCAAAATGCTAGCTACACTTTACCATACCCACCCTAAGTATCATCCAAGTAGCCCCAACATCAAGGGCAACCATCAATTCATTCCACCTTGCATTAAACACACCGAATCAACACTTAGCCTATCTAATTCCACCATATCCGCTATCATTCCTCCACCCAAATACTACCATTTGTTGAAGACCAAGTAAGTTGGCAAGATCACTTGGTCACCAACATCACCAAGACGAGCTCGTGGTCCTTAGTATTAAGGATAAGACCGGGGTCCCTAACAGAACCATCATCATCATTGTACAAAGCGGTATAATATATTCATTTTCAGAGCCATGCTACATCCCTCAGGGGAGTAGCCCAAGAATCTACCGAATAAAGTAATTTTTTTTAAAATTTTTTTATTTATTTTTTATATTCTTAAAAAAATTTTAAAAGTAAAAAAATATACAACATTATTAAAAAAATATTTTTTTAATCACTAAATGAAAAAAAGTACATTCAAGACACATTCAAGACCCAAATTCAGGTCCCAAATGATTTCTCTCATTTTTAATATTATGAAACGGTGTAATATATTCATTTTAACATCAATCTTCTTACATTCTTTGTTCCCATTTCACTACAGACAATTTGAAAAAGAAAATAAAAAAAATAAAAAAAAAAGACCTTTGTAAAAGAAATGGAGCACAATCGTTGCAAAAAGAACGAATAGGGAAAAAAAATTTACATTTATAATATATACTTCTTAACTTTGGCCTTTGTTCGCCTTTAAATTTCTAAGTCCGATATGGGGGAAACACCATTTTCCCATGTTGGCTTCAAAACAAGAAACTTTCTGTGAGATGTCTTTGAAGCATAGACTTAGCAATGGAAAGCTCTCTTCTTGATAGGAACACCAGCAATGTAATCACTAGCCTGCCTAGAAATGAGTTTAACCCCACTTTGCCAACAAAAATTAGTGAAATAAAGTATTCAAAGAGAAGAAGAAATATGTATGGCTCCAATCCAAGCAGAAACTTAGAATAGAAATGAACCTCTTCATTGCCTCAAATGGATGGTACAAGGTGAAACGACACCAAGCGAAAAAATAAGGGCTTCAAACAATGTTTAAACCATTAACTCTTTTAAAAAAAATGAATAAAAAATAAAAATAAAATAAAATAAAAAAACCCATTAACTCTTTATAATCCCTCATTTCATTTTCAACTCTCTTCTATTTTCAACCCTGGTCTGATTAAGTAAATCTTCATCACATTCAAAGGTTCTCAAACATTCATGCGGTGGATTTGTAAAACTAAAGTGTATGTTTTTTCAGATTCTTTAGTTACTCTATTCTTTGTCTCAATGATTTGTTTTATGGCAATCGTTGTCATGCATTTATTTGTGATTTGATTTATTCGGGGAAAGCTAATATATCTATGATCAATTTTCCACAATTTTGTTCTACCTAAATTTATTTTTATTTTTATTAGGTAAATAGTTTGGATGATAGGTGATTTGATGGTGTGAGGCCATTTCCTAAGGTTGTTTCAATATTGTTTTTCCTTGCTTTCTTCACGAATTGGCAACCAAGTCTAATAAAGATTTATGTTTGCCACATGAGTTTGAAACATTACTGTTAGATGGCATCTCCTTATGGAGTGGTATTCATATCTGAAATGGTGCCTTGAGGTTAAACTTCAAATGGGCCGAGCATGTAAAGCCATCAAAATAATGCGTCATTCTTTTTTCGTATTTCATTGATTTTTTACATTGTTAAAGCATCAAAAGGTAGCATTGTTTTATGTTCGGTTTTTTTCCAAATCAAATAACTGTGAGGAAATCTCCAATTGAGTGTCACATTAGATAAGTACTGTAACTTTATTTTATATAATTTACTCATATCCTTTATTTTTCATATCCAATAATAAAGAACTTCATTCTCGAGTAGATCCATCATTCAAACATATATTTCTGATGCATTTATGTTTACTTTAGATGTTAACGTCTTCTATTTATACCTTGTGTTTTTAGGATATGCATTTGAATTTTAAGATATATCCTATTTATGTATTCTTTCTCAGGATATGGGAAAGCAAAAAAACAAATCCACTCCAAAAGACATTGGGAAAACTTTAAAGAGATAGATTTTGAGTTTATCAACAACCGTTGCACAATACAATTATCACCAATCCCTTCAATATTCTAATGATAAACCACTAAAAGTTATTGTGGGTGGAATCAACTATATTGGAAATGTGAAAAGCCTGATAAGGAATTTTGGACATGAAGAAAGATATTGGAGAAAATATTCTAAGAGACAAAATTGTTCAAGCTATGCAATCTCAGAGGAAAATTCTGATGAAGGCAGTAACGAAATGTACAAATTAATTGATTAGAAATTATATTTATAGTTGTGGGGTACGTAAGCATTGCACAATTACTTTAAAAATTAATTAAATATAAGATCTACATGAAAAAAACTAATGTTTTAATAGTAAACTCTACTATTTTTTTAAAAAACAATTTACGCAATATTTGTGCATTTTACGACGGTATGTAGCACTACTCTTAATTGATACCTATAGGACCGCACTTTTAAATGCTGGTGATTTTTTCTTTTCTAAATTCTGCATCATTTTGGCTGGAATCAAAATAAATGCCAGCCAATGCTATCATGAAAGCAAGTAATTTTATAACTTCGAAGCAAATGAAATTCACATTACTTTTTTTTTTTGGGTAAAGTATGCAATTTGTAGCTTCAAAAATCCAAGAACAGTTTGTGTTTGGACATGATTACAACTTATTATGAATCAGTTTATAATTTTTCTTGATTATAGAGTGCAATTTATCTCAATTTCATAAATTAACTAAGTTAAAAGTATTGAAAATAGCTATTTGATGAAAAAGAAAAACTAACATTGGTTGTCGAACCTACCTTGTGGCCGGCCACAGGGTGGCTCAGGCCAACCTCAATGGCATGGGGTGGTCGTTACACCACTATAACGAGTTTTTGCAATGGTGCGACCACCCCTATAGTCACAAGGCCTAAGCTATCTTGATGATTATCATAGGGCGCCCCAAGCCATTGATAATGACCACAAGCTTTTATGAGCATTTCTCAAAACTAATTGTGCCACCCCCATGGCCAAAAAGTGGTCAGACCACCTGTAAAAAGCTATTTGAGGGGTGTGCTCTGTCCATCCTTGTAGACTATTATAAGACTATATTAGGATATCAAACTCATTTTAACATATATTGAACTAATTATTGATGGATGATCTATTAATTTTTCAACTTTCAATAAAAAGTTAAATATATTTCAACTTACTTCATACATTTAAATACAGATCTTAGCCTACGTCATACATTCAAACAAATCTATCATGTATTTTTTTCATATTTTAAATTTTAAAAAAATAAGGATGATAGGCTTTTTAAATAATTTGTGAGACTTGGATATTTTGGAAAAGAAAATTTCTTAATGCAATCAGGTTGCATAACTGTGGGGAATCATTGCCCCCCTTGGAAAATGAAATGACAAAACAATGTGTTTCACATTTGCCCTCCCACTCTTCATCTTCCCCAAGGAATCGAGTCACTTCTTCAGACTAACTCTTTAGGGCTGGTTTGGATACCCAAACTCAAACTATCTCATTTCATCTCATCTCATATAATCATTATAATTTTCACAAATTTTCACATAAAATATAATAAGTAATTCAACTTTTTCAAATTTTAAAGCAAAAATAATATTAAAAAATTACATTATAATAATATTTTATTCAACTTTTAACAAAATATCTCATCTCATCTTATCTGAATTGTGTAATCAAATGAGGTAGTCTCTCCAGTATTCCTCTCTTTGTCTTCCCCACGAAATTGACGACTTTGCCTCCCCATCTTCTTCCCCACATGACAACCTATATGTCTCACATTTCTCACTTATTCAATATGGAATTTGGAGGCCAACCTTTAATTTTCGGCGTTCATGATCAAAATCGACTTGTCAAAACCTCTTTCCCTGAGTCACTGCAGTCCTTTGTATATATTTTGTTTCTTTTTCTTTTGAAGTATAAACTTTGACTATTAGATTAGACTTCTGTTGCTCCCAACAAACTCTTACTTTAGAATCACTTAATATAAATTAAAATGTTATAGACTATGAAGGTGCTACAGTGGGCAAGGTATTGTGTTCAAGATGCAGCTATGTTCTTGATTAGGAAGGGAGGGTCGTTGCTGGTAGTTGGCTTGGCTTTAAGTGGAACCTGGAAATGGTGTCGTTTTCATATGCGTTTTAATAGAATGATGTCGTTTGATATGTTTCCTTTCAATAAGTGTAACATTTTCATTTTTTGTTCATTCTATAATGAAGTAGTGTTGTTACTTGATAAAACACTGCATTTGTAATTGATTCAGTATAAATACAGTTATTTGGAGTGAAAACTTTCAACATGAATTCAATCAAGCAACTGCACTTCTTCTTCTTCCTCAATTCTTATCTTCTTCCTCTGAACCCTAACTTTTGGAGAGTGACTCTCTTGTGTCAGTCCATTTGGGTCCACTATAGTTGGTATTAGAGATGGCAAAAGGAACACGCTCGTATGCTCAAATAGTTGATTCAATGAATCATCTACGACAGTAGCAAGATCGACAACAGAAGCAAATTGAAGATGTGATTAGCCTATTGTTGAAGCAGCAAGAAGTTGCAAGATTAGAGAGAGAATCACAAGATAGAAAGTTTAAGGAGGTTTTACAACAAATCTCATGGCTTTCTTGTCGTGACTCTAAGGATCCTGGTTTAGTTAATCAAAATGTAGATATGAAGGAAACTATGGGAGAGGTGAGCAAGGAGAAGCTGTAGACAGAGGCTAAGAAATTAAGCTAGAATTTTCTCAATTTCGTGGCGGCAATCCATCACCATGGATTTATCGTGTAAATCAATATTTTTTGTATCACCAGGAACCTCCTAGTCAACAAATCTTCATTGCTTGCTTCCACATGGATGAAGAAGCTTTGGTCTAGTTCCAGGATGCCAGTGAGGCAAGACCTTTTCAGTCTTGGGAGTATTTCATTAAAGTTATTCAGATTAAGTTTGGTTCTACTCCATATGATGATCCAATGGAGTCTATTACTCATCTCAAGTAGTTTCAACATGCTAGTCAAACAATTTCCTTTAAAGGTTTAACGGCATCTCAGTCATCTTTTATTGATGATAGTGAATCCTTTAAGATCTCTGGTTGTAGTCAGAGAGGATTATTTCTGCAGTTAGTTGCTTGTGAATCAACTGAGCCTTTATTTCTGCAAGATGAACAAGTGCAGCAGCTTTTACAAAAATAAAAGGTTGTTTTTTATGAACATACAGAGTTGCCACCCAATAGATCCCTTGATCACAAAATTCACTTGAAGTGTGACACTTCTCCTATCAGTGTTAGGCCCTATAAATATCCATTTTATCAAAAAGCATAAATCAAGAAAATTGTTAGAGCTCTTGAATTTTGGAGTTATTAGGCCTAGTCAATCACCTTTCTCCTCTCCTATTTTGCTAGTTAGGAAGTCTGATGGCACATTGAGAATGTGTGTTGATTATAGGGCTTTAAATGAAGCCACTGTTAAAGATAAATACCGCATTCCTATTGTGGATGAGCTCTTGGATGAACTTTTAGGTTCTACAATTTTTTCTAAATTGGATCTTAGAGCATGATATTATCAAATACATATGAGAGATGAGGATGTTCATAAAACTGCATTCAAAACTCATGAAGGGCATTATGAGTTCCTTGTCATGCTCTTTGGGCTCACTAATGCACCTTCAACATTTCAATTCCTCATGCATGAGGTTTTCAAACCATTCCTTAGATAGTTTGTCATTGTTTTTTTTATGATATACTAGTCTACAACAAGGACATGTCATCTCCTTTTTCTCATCTCTCTAATATGTTGCACACATTATAGCATCATAGGCAATTGAAGTATAAGTTTGCATGCCAAGGAATAGAATATTTGGGCCATTTGATCTCAAAGGAAGGGATGAGGGCAGACCCTAAAAAGTTGGAGTCTATGGTTTCTTAGCCAATACCTAAAACTTGAAGTTATTAAGAGGGTTTTTTAGGGTTGACAGGTTAGTATAGAACATTCATCAAGGGCTATGGTCAAATTGTTGCACCTTTGACTTCTTTGTTGAAAAAAGATGCCTTAAGGTTAGATTTTGCTACTTAATCTTTCAATGACTTGAAGGTTGCTTTCACAAGTCCTCCTTGTTCTTGCCTTGCCTAATTTCACCAAAGCTTTTGCCATTGAATGCAATGCTTGAGCAACTGGTATAGGATCAGTTTTGATACAAGACCAAAGACCCTTAGCCTTTCTAAGTCAAGCCTTGAAGGGTAAACATTTAACTCTTTTCACTTATGAAAAAGAGTTGCTAGCTGTTAAGAAATGGAGGCCATATATTTTGGGAAGTGTATTTGTGGTCAGAATTGACCATCATAGCTTTAAATATTTACTTGAGCAAAAGATTGGCATTGTTACACAGCAGAAATGGCTGTCTAAACTCCTTGGCTATCAAGTTACAATTGAATATAAGAAGCGTGTGGAAAACAAGGTGGTTGATGCATTGTCTCGAAAAGATCAGAGTGATGAAACTGGAGAATTTGCAGCCTTGTCATTTCCTACACCAACATGGCTCACAAATTTGAAATCAGCTTATGCTACAAATCAGGATGTTCATAAACTGATTTCAAGTTGCAGTTGGATCCTACTTCTAATCTTTCATTTAAACTAAGGCATGGTATTTTGTTTAAAAATGATCGAATTTACGTGCCTGATTCTCTGCCATTGAAGCAATAGATTTTGAATTACTTGCATTCTAGTCCTACGATCATTTGGATTTTCAAAAATGTTTGCATAGAGCTAAGGCGGATTTCTATTGGCATGGTCTTAAGAATGATGTCAAGAAGTTCGTGAGTGTGAAACTTGTCAAAGAAATAAGATTCGAAATATCCTTCCAGTTGGGTTTTTACAACCCTTACCTATTCCTGAGCAGATTTAGACTAACTTTTCAATGGATTTTGTTGAACGTTTGTCTATTTCTAGTGGCTATTCTGTCATCATGGTTGTAGTGGATAGATTGTCAAAGTATACCCATTTTATGCCCTCTAAACATCCATTTACAGCTGCTCAAGTGGCCTCGCTGTTTTTCAACAATGTTTTTAAGCTACATGGTTTACCTAAAACAATTGTTTCTAATCGTGGCTCAACTTTTACTAGTTCATTTTGGAGAGAAATTTTTAGATTACAGGGGGTTAATCTTTTCTATTCTTCAGCCTATCACCCCAAAGTGATGGCCAAACAGAAGCTGTTAATAAGGGTCTTGAACACTTTCTCAAATCCTTTTTTGGGGACAAGTCAAAGTTTTGGGTTGATTGCCTTTCATTAACTAAATGGTGGTATAATTTCACCTTTCACACCTCCATCAAATTAACTCCATTTGAAGCTGTGTATGGAGGTCCCCCTACTGAGCTTCAAGCTTACATCTCTATCATCACTTCTAATCCATCAGTGGATCAATTGTTGCAGACACGTGAGCAGATTTTGGCTACCCTCAAGTCCAACCTTACATTGGCTGAGGATAGAATGAAATTCCATTATGATAAGAATCATACTGACAGAGAATCCTCAGTTGGAGATTGGGTCTATCTCAGACTCCAATCCTATCGATAGCAGTTTGTGGCAGTCAGAAGGAATCTTAAGCTTTCACCTCGTTATTTTGAACCAGTTCAAATCACACATCAAATTGGCAAGGTAGCTTATTGATTGTGTTTCCCATCGGATTCTCTCTTGCATTTAGTCTTCCATGTTTCTTCTTTGATGAAGAAGATAGGGGACCATGTTACTCCTCTTTCTACTCTACCTCTAGTTGATTTGCAAGGGGAGTTAAGGCCTCCAACCTGAGCAGATTTTGGTTCGCAGCAATGTCAAGAAGGATAACAGGACACTTGTGGAAGTCTTAATTCAATGGGAAGGTGCTGGAGTGGAAGATTCTATGTAGGAACCTTATTGGCAGCTTTGACAACAATACCCACACCTTGTGGGCAAGCTGCTTTGAAGGGAGAGGGTGTGTTATGGACCGTGAAGGTGCTGGAGCGGAAGCATAGCAGTGAGCAAGGTGTTGTGTTCGTGATGCAACTGTGTTCTTGATTAGGAAGGGAAGGTCGCTGTTGATATCTGGCTTAGCTTTAAGTGGAAGCTAGAAACATTGTCGTTTTCATATGCGTTTTAATTGATTATGTTTTAAAAGAACATTGTCGTTTGATATGTTTCCTTTCAATAACTGTAACGTTGTCCTTTTTTGTTCATTATGTAATGAAGTAGTGTTGTTACTTGATAAAACGCTGCGTTTGTAATTGATTCAATATAAATACAGTTAGTTGGAGGGAAAACCTTCAACGTGAATTCAATCAAGCAACTACACTTCTTCTTCTTTTTCAATTCCCATCTTCTTTCTCTAAGCACGCCTCGTTTGGTTACACAGATGAAATGAGATAAAATATTTTTTAAAAGTTGAATAAAATATTGTTATAATATAATTTTTTAATGTTAGTTTTGTTTTGGGATTTGAAAAAGTTGTAATAATGAGATGAAATGAGATGTTTTAGATAAACAAATGGGGCCTAACTTCTGGAGAGTGACTCTTTTGAATCAGTCCATTCGGGTCCACTACATAAAATCAACTCAAGTTCCCAAAAAAGATATAATCTTTCCTTAATTCTAAGGGAACTCGAAAGGAAAAAAATGGAAGGTAGCAATGGAATTAGTGAAGATGGAAGCTCTTACTATCACCCTCTTCCAGACTCTGACTCTATTGTTTTCGATGATGTCCACTTGCAACAGCTCGGTTACAAGCATGAACTCACCCGGGGCCTCTCGTACACTTCTCTTTCTTCTTCCCTCTGTTTTTTCTTCTTAATTTCTATATTTTTGGTTTTGGAATCTCGATACAGCTTTTCAATTCAGAACCCATGCAATGTTGCTTTATTTTTATTTATTTATTTTGACGCCTAACGCCCGAAAGAACGATCATCTCAAACATGGTAGTTCAACAAAAGTTCAAATTATATGAAAGAAATGTTCGAAAACAATGAAACATGTTATTGTTTCTCCAATCCCACCTAGGGAGAGTTACAGACAATAATAGAAACAAAACATTATTCATACGAAATCCATTCCATTTTCTTGCCCAACTCAGAAGCAGAAGAATGATCACACAGTGCCGAGAAGACCCTCCATCAATATCATTGCCCTTCAGCCTTAGGTTTCTCCAGAAATCTCTTCTTCAACCAATTGAATGGCTGGACGAGCCAAAGGGTAGAGGTGGTAGCTACAAAACCCCACAAGGTGGCAGACTGGATATTAGTAGGTTGGTGCTGAAGTTTAGGGCTCAGAAACTTCAATTTGCCTCCCGATCTTGATGCGACGCCACCGGTAGCCAATGTTGCTTTATTTGTTTCTACATGATTATCTCTTGCATGTTCTTTGTTTTTCCCATGTTAGATTGGCGTGAGCTTCTATTTTTTCAATGATTTTTTTTATGAAATATAACGGCTGACATGGCATAATGCCACATTAACCGACTCCCCTCCGGTTGTGCGCCCCAACTGTACGTAAAAGAACTGTTGGGATTATTGTTGCTACTACTATTATTGTCAGCTGATTTACAAGCTAAAGTCACTACTTTTATCTTATTTTATTGATTTGTTAGGTAAATTTACTTTATTCAGAAAGTAAAGTCTTCATTCTATGTATGCGATTTTGCATGTTTCTAAGCTGCAGTGGACTGGACAAGGCCATAGGCTGTTTTGATGCTGCGATTCAGTATGTTTTATCCTAGGACAATGTACATGATGTTGTACAATGTAAATGATGTTCTACACCTCGGAAATGTACATGATGTTCTACACCTCCTAGGAAATGTACATGATGTTGTACAATGTACATGATGTTTTACACCTCCTAGGACAATGTACATGATGTTGTCAGCTAACTCTTACGTATAAAGTTAAAAGGAAAAAAATAAAAGAAATAAAGAATAAGTATCCTTTGTCACAAGTATGGAATTAAAAAAATGCATGCTTACAATTGGTGAATAGTGTAAAGGAACTAGAAATTTATCCTTTTACCCTGTATTCCTGAGTTGGTGGACATGGTGGTCGGACTAGGGTAGGAGTGAGAGGTGGAAAATATGTGGAATGGTCATTTAGGAGCTTGCTTAGTTTTAACTGATGGAGGAAGGTCCTGTTGTATTTAATGTGGAGCTTATTGAGAGAGTGGAATGTTTGAAGGTCACAAGATGTCAGTGTAAGAGCTCAAGAAGATGCTGCTGCATTTGCTCTATACATGGACAGGCGTGTTTACTATTTCGCATTTTGCTAATATTTCTAAATTAGTAGTGCTTCCATTAAAGGGTTATCTCTTGTATACATGATGTATATTAGGGTTGTGTCCCCCAGTGCTTCTTAATGAAACGAATTTACTTTTAAAAACATCATATGGATAACGTACAGACAAGCCCATGAATGTTTCTTAAATGGGTTCTATTTTAAAGAGATGCTGATAATATGGATATAGTTGAGTTCATAATCTGGTAATATTGTTGGGAGTGTAATATGGATTTCAGGTATATGTTTTTTTTTTTTTTTTGTAGGAGCTTAATGTTATTGATGATCTCCTTTCTGCTATGGTTGCAATTGAAGGGTGATAAATCTCAATTAAAAGAGTTCGTGGAAAGGAGGATAACGTTACCTTCCTTGTTGATCCATCTATGGATATAGCACTCCAGGTAGGAATTAGTGAGGTCTCTAATCTTGTGGAAACTATAAAGGCTTCGTATTATACTTCGTTCTGATAATGTTCTGGTTGAGTTCTTTATTCCTTTTTAATACACACAAAGATGGACTTGGGCATGCTGTGCTATTATTTTTATTATGATTATGAAACGTAGCTTGATGATGTTGATTAATGTTGGATTAGTGTATTGTTTGTAAAACTGAATAAGTCAAACATAGCTGAGTGGCTTTGTGAAATGCCTCAATTAACAAGGGTTTATTGCATTAGTTTGAGTTAGACTTCTGTCTACATAAAATATCTCAATATATCATAGATAAATGCCACTTTCATTACGATCTAAAACTTCATTTGATGATGTTTGTTGCCTAGAAATGAATTGAATCATTTTATATAATAAAGTTTATTGGATTTCGTAAAAATGGATAAAGTGCTTGTTATAAAACAGCTTTTATTATAAAAGCTTTTAGGTTATTGTGAAAGAAGACAAAACCAGTTACTAATATAAAAAACCTTTCGGGTTGTTTAAAACACTGTGATTTGAAATCCCAAAATAAAACTCAGATGCAAGAATCACAATAACCTCAGATTGACATCAACTACAACCATCGAACCAACAGTATACCAATACATGACCTTATCACCAATATTTTGCAGAATGCTATTTACTCGCATGCTATACAGATTCAACAAGATAATATAGCAGAATATATCAAGATGCAAATATATCCAAGAAAGAATATGAAAGAATATTAAAGGCTATGAAAAACAAGAAAGAACACACCAATATACGTGGTTCGACCCTAATGGTCTACGTCCACGGCAGGAATGGGCCTCAGAGCTCTTTATTGATGATCAATACTTCACAACGAAGCCACAGTACATTTAGAGTAACAAGATCCCTCTCAGAAAACACCAGAAATCACTCAGATTTCTTCTCTCTACAAGGAAACCATGAAAAAAAACCCTAAATCCCTCACTGTTTTCTCTCCCGAGCTCTCTGTCTCTCAAAGCAGCCGCTTAGTACACAATGAATCAATCGAATTAGGTTTACACCGTATCGTTAAGTATATATAGATTACAAGAGATGTCAACACGTGTAATGATCCAGCGGCTCAGCTCTCAGGCCTTCTGGAAGGATGCACAGGCTGGCTCACGTGATCCGGCAGCTTAATAGACTTATCTTGAACAGTCCAAATCTTGCCACTTGTCCACCATCCATATACTAATCACTTCAAGAGATCATATAGCAAATTAAAAGGTACGTATCATATAAATGTATTGACAACTATATATTACAAATCTCCACCTTGGCAAACATTTATTTACCAGAAAAAAAAATTTCTCATCATTGGCTCATTCCTGCATTGTTCCCTCTAATGGGGACTTATTCTAGACTCCATACCAACTAAGTTGTCTGAACTTAGACCAAGGGACTGACTTGGTCATCATATCTGAGGGGTTATCCTCAGTTGAGACCTTCTCCACACTCACTAGCTTAGATTCTATAACATCCCTTACAAAATGAAGCCTTACATCAATATGTTTTGATCTTTCATGAAAAACTTGGTTTTTAGCTAAGTGCAGTGTGCTTTGGTTGTCACAGTGTACTGTGATATTTTCATTAAAAATATTTAACTCACTAGCTATTCCTTTAAGCCATATGACCTCTTTGATGGCTTCTGTCAATGCTATATATTCAGCTTCTGTGGTGGACAATGCCACCACAGATTGTAAGTGTGACTTCCAACTAATAGCCCCCCCAAAAGCAGTAAACACATAACCAGTTAATGACTTTCTAGTGTCTATGCTACCAGCATAATCAGAGTCTACAAAACCTGCCAGTTCACACCCCTTCTTCACATTGTTCCCAAAAATAATCCCCAAGTTAGTAGTACCAGCTAGGTATCTCAATACCCATTTAATGGCCTGCCAATGGGGTTTCCCTGGGTTCCCCATAAATCTACTAACCACACTCACAGCATATGTTAAGTCAGGTCTGGAACAAACCATTGCATACATTATACTTCCCACCATGCTAGCATACGGGATCTGTTTCATAAAACAAATATCAGAGTCTGTTTTTGGGGCCTGATCTAAGGACAGTTTGAACTGTTGTCCTAAGGGTGTAACTACAGGCTTTACTTGTTCCATACCAAATCTAGAGAGAATTTTAGAGATGTAATTTTTCTGAGATAAGAATAGCATCCTAGCATTTCTATCTCTTTCAATTTCCATTCCTAAAATTTTCTTAGCAGGACCCAGTTCCTTCATTTCAAATTCTGACTTCAACATGTTTTTAACTTGATCAATTAAAACAGTGTCTTTACAAGCTATCAACATGTCATCAACATATAAAAGAAGATAAACATATATTCCTTTTTCTTCCTTGTAATAGACACAACTATCATAGCAGCTTCTTTTAAAATTATTGCTAATCATGTGTGTATCAAATCTTTTATACCACTGCCGAGGTGATTGTTTAAGACCATATAAAGATTTTTTAAGTAAACACACTTGATCACTTTTAATTTTATTAGAAAAACCTTCAGGAGGCTGCATATGAATTTCTTCCTCAAGTTCTCCATGCAGAAATGCAGTTTTAACATCTAGTTGTTCTAAATGCAGATTTTCATAAGCAGTATAAGCTAACAGTAGCCTAATTGAGGTATGTTTAACCACTGGAGAGAAGATTTCATTGAAATCTATTCCTTCTCTCTGTGAAAATCCTTTGGCTACAAGTCTAGCCTTATACCTGGTCCCTTCTATCCCTGGTATGCCTTCCTTTTTCTTAAAGATCCATTTGGATCCTATAAGTTTTACCCCCTTAGGTTTAGGTACTAAAACCCAGGTTTTATTTTTATTTAGAGATTCCATTTCCTCATGCATAGCAAGAATCCATTTTGAAGAATCCTTGCTATTCACTGCCTCTTTATAGGTCCTTGGTTCCTGGTAAACCACTTCATCAGCTACAGTCAGTGCAAACATAGTGAGATCTGCCTGCCCATACCTTATGGGTGGTTTTATAACTCTCTTCTGCCTATCTCTCACTAAATTATAGGAGTTAGCACCACTTTGTTCAGTGTCACCTGAGTCTTCTTCCTCAGGTTTGCTACTTTCCCCAATTTCAGGTTCAGATTGGGCACTTATATGCTCCACCTCAATCTGAGATCCCCTTGGGGTTTGGTCAGTTTTTGGATCACTATTTTTATCCTGTACCCGAGCCATTTGTGACTCATTGAAGGTCACATCCCTGCTCACAATACAGTTATACCTACCAGGTCCATCTACCCAAAGTTTGTAGCCCTTAACTCCTTCAGGATACCCTATAAAGATACACTTGAGTGCCCTGGGTTCCAACTTGTTTGTTTTTGAGTGTGCATAAGCAACACACCCAAAAATTCTTAGGTAGTCATAGCTGGGAGGTTTCCCAAACCACAACTCATGTGGAGTTTTAAACTCTATGGCAGATGATGGGCATCTGTTTATGAGATGTACAGCAGTAGTGGCAGCCTCTGCCCAAAATGTTTTGGGCAGCCCTGAGTTTGACAACATACACCTTACCCTTTCTAGGATGGTTCTGTTCATCCTTTCAGCTAAACCATTCTGTTGGGGTGTTTCCCTCACTGTCTTATGCCTAAGAATTCCTTCTTTTTGACAGTACATATTAAACTCATTAGACAGAAACTCTAGTCCATTATCTGTTCTAAGGATTTTGAGTTTTCTACCTACTTGGTTTTCCACTAGGGTCTTCCACTCTTTGAATTTTTCAAAAGTGTCACTCTTGTTTTTAAGGATGTATATCCAGACCTTTCTAGAGTAATCATCCACTAATGATAGAAAGTAACTCCCTCCACTATGTGAATTTACTCTTGCTGGTCCCCATAAGTCAGAATGAACATAATCTAGGGTTTGTTTGGTGTTGTGGGTTGCTGACTTAAAACTAACCCTCTTAGCCTTTCCATAGATACAATCTTCACAGAAAGGTAAGTTTCCTAAGTTTTGGTCACTCAACAGCCCTTGTTTTTGTAATTCTAAGAGACCCCCTTGACTTACATGTCCAAGCCTCCTATGCCATAGTACTGCTTTGTTTTCTACTATGTTCTGAGTTGGGTATGCTTCCCCAACTACTGTTTTTCCAAGAAGGGTATACAACCCATTTTTAATTATTCCTTTCATAGTAACTAGAGAGCCTTTAGTAACTCTAAGAACCCCTCCTTCAGATTTAAAGGTGTAACCTGCCAAATCAAGCATACCAAGAGAAATTAAGTTTCTCTTTAGTTCAGGTATGAACCTGACCTCCCTCAGTACCTTTTCAATCCCATCATGCATTTTGAGTCTCACTGACCCTATACCCATGACTTTACAGGACTTGTTATTTCCTAGAATTACTTGCCCCCCTTCCATCTTAGTGAAAGTCTCAAACCACTCTCTAATTGGACACATATGAAAAGAACAACCAAAGTCCAATATCCACTCTGTTTTAGAGTCCACTTCACTCACAGTAAGTACCTCAGCACTTTCATACCCCTCTAAGACCAGAGAAGCATCCACTGCCTCTTTGGTCTTGTTCCCAAAGTTTGTTTTCCTTTCAGGACAGTCCTTCTTAAAATGCCCTTCCTTATGGCAATGAAAACATTTAAACTGTTTTCCCCTTGATTTAGACCTAGATTTCTTGTTTTCATTTTTACCTTTTTTCTCCCTTTTTTCTGTTCTGCCCCTAACTGATAAACCTTCCCCACGACCTTGTTTGGTATCTCCCCTATTTTGAAGTTCCCTAGTATGAAGTACAGATTGTACTTCATCTAGTGTCAAAGAGTCTCTACCATACATCATGGTTTCTTTAAGGCTTTGATATGATGAGTCCAAAGAACTCATCAAGAGGATGGCCTGATCCTCATCCTCCACCTTAATGTCTATGTTAGCTAGGTCTAGAATAATCTTGTTGAACTCATCAAGGTGCTGTCCTATTGGTGTTCCTGGGGTCATCTTGAAGGTATACAAATTGGTTTTCTTGTGTAGTCTATTTGCTAGAGACTTTGTCATATACAAATTTTCTAATTTTAACCATATGCCTGCAGCTGTGTCCTCACTAGCCACCTCTCTCAGGACTTTATCCCCTAGAGAGAGGATTAGGGCACTATGGGCCTTCTGGAGAATGTCCTTCTGGACAATCCCTTTTTCTTCCTCTTTCGAGGAAGAGCCCTTTAATTTCTCACCAAGAAGGGCATCCTGCAGTCCATGTTGGACTAGCAGTGCCCTCATTTTTATTCTCCATAAGCCAAAATCATTATCTCCAGTAAACTTCTCTATGTCAAACCTCATTGTCCCCATGAACCTAGGGCTCTAGATACCAGTTGTTATAAAACAGCTTTTATTATAAAAGCTTTTAGGTTATTGTGAAAGAAGACAAAACCAGTTACTAATATAAAAAACCTTTCGGGTTGTTTAAAACACTGTGATTTGAAATCCCAAAATAAAACTCAGATGCAAGAATCACAATAACCTCAGATTGACATCAACTACAACCATCGAACCAACAGTATACCAATACATGACCTTATCACCAATATTTTGCAGAATGCTATTTACTCGCATGCTATACAGATTCAACAAGATAATATAGCAGAATATATCAAGATGCAAATATATCCAAGAAAGAATATGAAAGAATATTAAAGGCTATGAAAAACAAGAAAGAACACACCAATATACGTGGTTTGACCCTAATGGTCTACGTCCACGGCAGGAATGGGCCTCAGAGCTCTTTATTGATGATCAATACTTCACAACGAAGCCACAGTACATTTAGAGTAACAAGATCCCTCTCAGAAAACACCAGAAATCACTCAGATTTCTTCTCTCTACAAGGAAACCATGAAAAAAAACCCTAAATCCCTCACTGTTTTCTCTCCCGAGCTCTCTGTCTCTCAAAGCAGCCGCTTAGTACACAATGAATCAATCGAATTAGGTTTACACCGTATCGTTAAGTATATATAGATTACAAGAGATGTCAACACGTGTAATGATCCAGCGGCTCAGCTCTCAGGCCTTCTGGAAGGATGCACAGGCTGGCTCACGTGATCCGGCAGCTTAATAGACTTATCTTGAACAGTCCAGATCTTGCCACTTGTCCACCATCCATATACTAATCACTTCAAGAGATCATATAGCAAATTAAAAGGTACGTATCATATAAATGTATTGACAACTATATATTACAGTGCTTGACAAAAGAAATGACCCAGCTGGTGAAGTATTTAAAAGAAGACAGTGATGCCTGCCTATTCATGGTTTCATTTCGGGCTTTATCAGGAGCTAAAAAAACTTTGATCAGGCATATAATGCAGTTAACATGTTATTTTATTGTCTTTTTTGAGCATTTGCCTTTAAAAATGGTTTTGAATTGACAGACATTATGGCAGGAACTGGCCAAAAAGATTTTCCCCGTGTGAGAGCTTTTTGATGATTAGCCAGTTCAAAAATGGCCTAATTAATCATGCCTTTGCTGATGCACTACGGGCACTCCTTTTGGTAGCTTATTCATTTATTATTATTATTATTATTTAAATGTTTGAACTTGTTGGCTAATAAATTATTTTAGATTTTAAATAAGATTTGCACTCACCAGAATGTTGCCTGTATTTTATGTACAATACCTGTCCAGCCAATGTTGAACCGGGATTGAACTGACTGACGTTGGTTCTTATTAATTTTTGCTGCCGGCCGACCCGTTTTTTACCAATTTTCAGCCAGTTCTTGAATCCGGCAGCAGGTTCGCATTGGAGACTATCGATCCAGCCAATTCCTATACAGCCCTACGTACAAAGCATGAAAAATTAACTTCATTTGAAATACAACTTCTAGTTGATTCTAGTTACGAAACAAAAAATTTATTGGGAAAAAAGAATAAATAAAAGAAGAAGAATAGAATGGATGTATATAGCTTTCATTTTCGAAAACCGATTACGTACTGGTTGTCCTCATAAACTGATACTTTCAGTTTTATCGATTCCAGTTTGGTCTGGTTTTCTAATTTTAATAATAATAGTGTATATATATTAATATTATTTATAGTGATTAGAATAACTATATATTAGTATTTATTATAGTGAATTTAATTTATTATAACTATATCATTGATAGTGATAGTATTAGTATACTAATACTAATAATAGTTTTAGTATTACTATATTATTATTTCATATATAATTATTTAGTATATTGATTTATATAGTAATTTATATATAGACTTAAAATATATTATTAATAGTAATACAGTATTAGACTATTAGTATTAGGCTACAAAATATAAATTGTAATTAATAGAATATTTTGAGAATTTCTTAAACCATAAAATGTTATTGATATATCTATTTTATGTTTAAAGCATATCATCAACTAACTTTTAATATTATATATAATATTAAAAAATTAATATTTAAAATTAAAATCTTATGTTATAAATTATAATAACATTATCTTATATATAATTATAATTTATATTATTATATATATTATATATAAAATTATATATAATATAAAAAATATTATATATAATATTAAAAAATTAATTTAAAATATATAATATAGCGAACCGATCCGATCCAATCCAGTTTGGTCCTAAAAAGCATAGAACCAGAACTGGACCAATTCCACTGGTTCGAGCCGATCTGATCTAATTTTTCGATTAATTTTTACACCCCTATTTTTTTTATCTTAAAGCGTGAAATTTTTTAATAGACTCTAGTAGTCTTCTAAGTGACGTAAAAGTGTAAACAATAAAATGACGTGGGTCATAAAACGAGCAAAGATCCGACCTTATGAAAATTTTGCTCTTTGAAATAATTTGGTTTTACCTTATTTAACAACATTGAGAGAGACAGATGCTTTTTTTTTTTTTACTTACAAGTTGCATCCATCTACATATTTTAAGAGTTACTATTCCTCATTTATTGAATATTTAATGAGTTATTTATCTCTCCTCTAAATTATTATTAAATTGGCAAAAAATATAATTGTCAAAAATAACTTAATTATAATAATATTAAGATAGTGATTTTAAGTAATTTAAAATGAATAACAAATGAATACCTGATTTTAAAAGTTAGGATTAGATAGTGAGATGAAATTTAAAAATTAAGAACTTGTTTGGAACATGGACTAAACTGATATTAACTCAGTTCAGTCTCATTTTAAATTAAATCCAATACCCAAGCATACAACTTCCAAATCACTAAACTCAACTCAACTCAACTCCTCTTTATATGTGTGATCCATTACCTTTTTCAACTCAACACTTCTTTACATGTGGGACTTACAACCTTTTTCAACTTCTCATAAATACATCTAAACTCATTTTAACATCCAAATATATCTAAACTTATATTAAGTGGATCTCACAAAACTCATTCCACTATTTCAATTTATTACTATTTATAAAAAATTCAACTCATCTCAACTCAACTTAACAACCAAATGGAACTTAAATATTATTAGAATATTATCTTTTAATATTATTATTTTTTTAAAATTTGAAAAAAGAAATTAAATTATTTATTATTTTTCTTTTGTGAAAATTTAAAAAACAATTGTAAATATTATATATCAGAAGAAGGAGTAGGGGGAGTTCAGTTCAGTCCGGTCCAGTCTGAGGAGGTTTTTGGACCGAACCGGATCTATTCGGTCTAGAGTTTTCCCACCCTAGACTAGACTGAATAGCTTAAAGATCGAGTCGGTCTGATGCGTTCGGTCTAACCTTGTTCCAAATGAGCCAATAGCCCAATCTTTATATCCAATATTTTTCAGCCCAATAGTGAAAGCCCACTAACAATTTATCCAGTTTTAACCCAAAAATACTAAAAAAAATTTGAAAGAAAAATAAAAATAATCATAAAGAAAAATTTTCTATATATAATAAATTTGAATAAAAGACTTTACTACAAAAAATAAAAATTTTCCATATCCATCCAAACAATTTAAACAAGGTTATCAATCATAGTATTTAATATTTATCATGTAGCAAACTAGCAACTTAGTTGCAACTTGCACCAAGAAGCTCTTTAAAAGATACTCCATCCTATGCCGTATGCACATCACATAAGTAACATACATCAAATCTTCCTTAAAAAAGAAAGAAAGAAAAAAAAACATTCCTAAGCATAGATAATGAAAACTAAAATTATACAAGTTTCAAAAACTGAAAATTAAAAGCTCTAAAAAAAATAACAATTGAAGACTAGAAGTGTGACGCTCCCAAATTCCGTTTGGGATCGGACGGACATTTGAAGCGTCAATACATGCAACACAAGGTTACTTGCCTCCATTCACGACATATAAGATGCAATATTCCTAACATGCATCTAACATTATGCAATATTCGCAGCGGATAAATTTTTTTCTTTAGTAATACTATGCACCAAACTGAAAATATCCCGAATACTTAAAACATACTTCATATATAAAGATCCATTGAATAACTAAGATCACAACACTAGTCCAAAATAGTTATGATCCAAAAAGTACTGAAAATGCAACTCCATCGTACAAGTAGTAATTTAACTACTATATTAACATTAACGACACACAGTCGTTCAGTCGACTGTGTCTAGTTGGTCAGCTCCTGATCCTCTTTCAAGTCCTGTAACAAGATCTACCATTTGGGAGAATGAGATTTGGGACTACCACAGTGAGATTTGATTACAAATCTCAGTAAGTTAACAAAACAAACTTCCACACAGGCTAATAATGCATGGATGACAGTAAAAGCATGAATGCATAATCAAATTCATAAGTAATTGAAGCATAACTTGACGTACAATATAGCATAATTGACATAACTTAAATTGAAACGTGAACTGAACTTGACTTGACATGAACTTGATCTGAAACTTGACTTAACATGAAAAATACATACTCCACAGTTGTTGTGGCCCCATGTATTCTACGTGTAAATACATACTCCACATTTGTTGTGGCCCCATGTATTCTACACGTCATAATACAGTTAAATACATACTCCACAGTTGTTGTGGCCCCATGTATTCTACGTGTCACAATACAGTTAAATATATACTCCACAGTTGTTGTGGCCCCATGTATTCTACGTGTCACAATTGCTGTGAACCCATACTTCGTGTACCACAATTGTTGTGGACCCCACAAAACTAAATGTAACTCAAGATGAAATATGACTGGAATACGAAAGGACTGAAACCCTGACGTAACATAACGTGACTTGAACATAACTTGAAAGACATGACCAACTTGAGATAGAAACATTTCGTAACATGACATATAATAAACAACATATTTAATATGACATACTTGCAACAGTGAATATTAAATGACTTGACATACATGTAATAGATGGCATACTTAAAATGGCGTACTTGTAATGTATAGTAATACATGACAGAATATATTATGTAACAGTTTTTATATATATGACAGAATATATTATGTAACAGATAAAAACTGATGACAGAATAAATTCTATCTAATAGACAATTATGTGATAATTTGGTATGGCATGACATATATGATAACACACATATATATACACTGTAGTTCCTTTACTTAGCACACATACATAGTAGACTTTTAGTAAGTTAAAGGCTAACTTACCTCGATCTCCGCGTTTCTTATAAAACCTTAAGCACGATCACGAGGAAAAAAGCTTCAAAATGGGCGTGCAAAAGAACTCATAAAAGCTGTCCGAGAGAGAGTGTTTGATATTCTTTTAATGAAACGTGTAAATGAAGATAAGTTCGTGGGTGGTGGCTGGAGATACTTATGGATGAGATATGGAAGATGATAAGGCTGGAGTTGAGAGTTGAGTGTAGGTTTTTCCTACCCAAAATATTTATAAAAGATCATCTCAAGATATTTCTATCCAATAATATCTACAAAAATCAGCTTAAGATATTTTTATCTAATAATATCTATAAAAATCAGTTCAATATATTTTTACCCAATAATATTCACGAAAATTAGCTCAAGATATTTATTTTTTTTATCCAATAATATCCACAAAATCAGCTTAGGCTATTTTCCAAAAGTGGAGAGTAGACTTGGAAGAGTAAGGTGGCTAAAATCTTTCCATGTGTCCAATTAAAACTTTCTAACTATCTCCAATAATCAAAAACACACTTTTGATACTACAGTGAGTAATAACATCAACTATATGATTAATAGATTCGTGAAAATTTTTCGGGTCTTCATGAGATTCCTAAAACCAATAGAAATTTCATCGTTAAATTTCTAGCGGGCTGATACAACCTCCCTCCAAAAAAAAATTTCGTCCTTGAAATCGACATAAGTAACAATTCAAGAGTTAAGGAAACACATATACTTTATCGATATCCGAACAAAGAAGTATAACATCTGATATTGTCAGTCCCGTACAAGTGAATCACAAAGTATCAATTAAGCAAAAGCCCAAAACAACTCTACAAGATTGAATTTAGATGTCAAATAACTGGGGGCACTTGGCTCGCATATCAATTTCCTTCTCCCAAGTCGCCTCTTGAATATTATGATTTTGTCAAAGTACTTTGACCAATGGGATCTTACGATTCCGCAACTCTTTATCTTTCCAGTCAAGAATTTGCATCGGCTTCTCTTCATAGGTTAAGTTGGATTGTAAATGTATGCTATCAGGATCCACTATTATTGGTGTTTGATTCCCAAAACTCTTCTTCAAAGAAGACACGTGGAAAACATTATGAATTCCATGGAACTCAGTTGGCAATTCCAAACGATATGCAACTACTCCCACTTTCTCCACTATCTCATAGGGTCCCACATATCTCGGACTTAACTTGTTTTTTACTCCGAAACAACTTACTCCTCTCATAGGAGATACATTCACATAGACCCAATATCTGACTTTAAAATATATGCTCCTCCTTCAATTATCAGCGTAGCTCTTCTGTCGACTCTGTGCTGTTTTCATCCTTTTTTTAATCAAGTGTACTTGGTCATTTATCTCTTGTAGGACTTCTGGTCCAACTACTTTGCTTTCCCCTATGGTGGCTGAGGTCCTTGGAAAGCCTACTATAAAATCCATTGGAATATCCTCCCATTTCCATTCTAGGATTGGCAATGACTGCAATTTACCGGCTGGCTTTTGGTGCTCTGCTTTTACTAATCTACAGACAGAACACTTGTTCACAAACTCTGCTACGTCCTTCTTCATTCCTTCCAATCAAAAAGACTGTTTCAAATCCTAATACATTTTTGTACTACTAGGATGAGCAGTGTAAGGTGTGTTATGAGCTTCCTTTAGTACTTTTTCCTTTAACTCTTCGTCTGCTGGAATGACTCTTTGGTCCTTGTAATACAGAGTCTCATCCTCTTTGAGGCTAAAGTCCACTGGTCCTTTTGACTTTTCGATCTTTTTTACAACTTCCGCAAGTTTACTGTCTTTCTTTTGACGGTCTTTTAGTCCTTCCCAGTCCAATGGAATGAATTCTTGGATTGTAGTCAACATGGTTTCCTGACTACGGTTTCTAATCAACAGTTTTCTCATACTACATAAGAGGGAATTTACTTCTGATGAAGGAATTGATGAAGCTTCTTGTATGCTCTTGCAGCTTAAAGCATCAGCTACCACGTTGGCCTTTCCAGGATGATACTTGATGTTGTACTGATAGTCGCTGATTAATTCCAGTCATCTTCTTTGCCTCATATTAAGATTCTTCTGCTCAAACAGGTATTTTAGGCCTTTGTGATCCGTGAAGACTACACATTTCTCGCCATACAAATAATGTCTCCAAATCTTAAGAGCAAAAACTACTGCAGCTAATTCCAAATCATAAGTAGGATAATTCTGCTCGTGATCCTTCAATTGTCGTGAAGCATAAGCAACCACTTTCCCTTCTTGCATTAGCACACATCCGAGTCCTGCCTTAGATGCATCGCTAAATACCACAAAAGGTTTAAGAGGTTCCGGCATTGTAAGTACCGGTGCAATTGTGAGTCTTTTCTTTAACTCAAGAAAACTTGTTTCACACTTGTCATTCCAAGTAAATTTCACATTTTTCTTAGTCAGGGCGGTGAGTGGTCCAGACAACCGGGAGAATCCTTCCACAAATCTCCTATAGTAACCAGCCAATCCTAAGAAACTTCAAATCTCATGCACACTGGTCGGTCTCTGCCAGTTCGTTACGGCTTCAATTTTGCTCGGGTTTACTGCTACTCCTCTACTAGAGATCACATGACCTAGAAATTTTACTTCTTCCAGCCAAAACTCGCACTTACTAAGTTTGGCATAAAGTTTCTGATCCTTAAGTATAGATAAAGCCATACTTAGATGATTTATGTGTTCTTCCTTGCTCTTAGAGTAGATTAAGATATCATCGATAAATATGACAACAAAATTATCCAAATAAGGTCTGAATATTTTGTTCATCATATCCATGAATGCAGCTGGAGCATTGGTTAATCCAAAAGGCATCACCAAAAACTCAAAATGGCCATACCTTGTCCTAAAGGCAGTTTTCAGCACATCCTGATCCTTGACTTTTAACTGATGATATCCGGATCTCAGGTCAATCTTTGAAAATACTGCTGCTCCTTGTAATTGATTCAACAAATCATCGATTCTGGGTAATGGGTATCTATTCTTAATTGTCACCTTATTCAACTCTCTATAGTCTATACACATCCTCATAGATCCATCTTTTTTCTTCACAAATAACACAGGTGCTCCCCACGGCGAAGAACTAGGGCGGATAAAACCCTTCTCCAAAAGTTCCTCCAATTGTAGTTTGAGCTCCTTCAATTCAGTAGGGACCATACGATATGGCGCCTTGTGAGTCAGAGTTGTTGCCGGCTCCCTCTCTATTTGGAATTCTACTTCTCTATCCAGTGGTAAACCAGGTAACTCATCAACGAAAATTTCAGAAAAGTCTTCAACCACAGGTATCCCTTGGATTCCTATAGTTTTGGTTGTCTCCTCTACAGTTATCAATAGAAACGCTGTGGCTCCATCATCGATACACTTCCTAGCTTGCAACACCGAGATCAAAGGTGGGGTGGCCTTAACTGATGTTCCTGCGTAACTCATCCTGTTTTCCGTTGGAGGTTCCAACACAACCTCTCGTTTCCAACAGTCTATCTTAGCATAGTGCTTGAAAAACCAGTCCATCCCCAAAATCAGGTCGAATTCCATCTGACCGAATACTAACAAGTTAGCCTTCAGTGTCCTTCCTTCTAGCTCTAACGGACAATCCTTAACTAAACGGGTACAAGATATTGTATTTCTGTCGGGAATTAATACTACAACCCGTCGTGGTAAAAGCTCAGTTTGTAAACTACAAATTCATGCAAACGCTGCAGACACAAAGGACTGCGACGCACCTGAATCGAATAGTGCACAAGCCGAGAACCTAAACAAATTACCCTTCCTAAAAAAAAATATAAACCAATATTAATACTAACTCTAACACGTTCATAATACCTGCAACATCATAAATACTAAAAGGAAAGGAAAAAAAAAATACCAGTCATGTCGCCAGCTTCATCAGTTTCAGGTGCATCAACATCAAAATCACCTGGTGTTACTGCATACACGCGTTCCGGGATGTGGGGCCTTGGCTTGCGATCACCAGCTCCCTTACCTTGCATGGTGTTGGGACAATCTCTAATCATATCGATAACAGACTCCATATCCCCTATGACATTCTCCAGGATGACGCTTACCACACTTAGAGCATGGTGAATAAAAGGACGGCTTCTGTACTCCTGTCATTATTCCCTTACCTTTCTCCAAACTAGAAAAAGACCTCCTTTTCTTAGCACTACTACTGGCAGCAAATGGCATGACCCTCTTTCGATCGGTAAGATTCTGGATCGTCAATTCCTTTTGCTCAGCCTCTGCTATCGCCGCTACATTTACTAACTCTTGGTAATTCTTTATTCTGAGGCAAGCTACTTGACTTCGGATTCTTGGCAGAAGTCCTGCTTGAAACTTTTGTGCTTGCATCTTTTGAGTTGAAATCAAGTGGGGTGCAGACCTTCCTAATGTTATGAACTTAGCGGTATATTGCTCCACAGTCAAACTACCTTGTGTTAAGGACACGAACTCCTGGGCCTTTAGTTGTTTGCAGAGTCTGGAAAGAATCTGTTGTCAAACTCTTCCTTGAACCTCTCCCATGACAATGCAGCCATACTTCCTAGTTCCCTAACTAGAAGCTGCCTACGTGTACCCCACCATATTCCAGCTTCTCCTTGGAATAGGTATCCAACATATAGAACCTTTTGGTCCTCAAGACATCCACAAATCTCGTACGTTCTCTCGAGATCTATAATCCATTTCTCGGCTCTTAGTGGCCCTTCATTACCAAAAAAATTTGGTAACGGTAAATCAAAAACTTATCATATGGACAACCCCTAACTTCGGGTCTAGGTACGTGCACTTGTTGCTGTTGCTGATGTCTAAGAACGTCAGTCAGCATACGCACAGCTTCAGCTAATCCTCCATCCATCGAAGAATTATGATTATCCTGACTGAAGTCTTCCTCAGGGTTTTGAGGTATTCTACCGCGAGTCATTTGTCTCTTCCTGAAACACATGAATATACGTATTACAACCACATACTACCTTTCATACTTTTAAGAAATCCAAGCCTTATGTCGACTAAAATTTCAAGCCTAATATTTGGTGCATTTCTTAAGGACATGTGGATTTACTGCCCAGAGATGTATTGATCTGATACCACCCTGTGACGCCCCCAAATCCCCACGTACGGACACGGGAAAATCGAGACGTCCGGATGGTAACAACACGGGTCACCACCCTATCGACGAGTGCCAAGTGTGTGCAAAGACATATAACTAAGTACCAGAATTTTTCTTAATTTAATACAAAGCGGTTCAAACATATATAATAAAATATTATAAAACACAAATATAGTTTTAAACCAAATAACAAAACTTTAACTTTAACTTCAGCATCCCGGCGGAGCCACATTTTCGGGCTCAGCCTCCTCCTCCTCATCCTCGATCTCTGCATCAAAATTTACGGTACCAAAAAAATGGTGCCGCAGGTAAGTAAAATCCAAACACCACCAGATAAAAATATATAAAACTCAAACAATATGCATGAAAGGATGCCAATGCACAACCCATAAAACCATATTTTTTTCACGCACGCCAAAAATTCCATTTGGCCCAAAATATATCCTTTAATCATATCCTCACCATTATCCCAGATAATGGCTCAAAAACTAGTCTCGCCATTTTTCCAGAAAATGGCCCATTAACCAAACCATCAGAGCACCGTAGGCGAGAATCACAGGCGGGACTCTACCACCATCCCTGCTTACCACCATCCCTACACGTGCCTCTGAATCAACCAATTAATCCATACATTTATATATACCAATAAAACATTTCTCGCTTGAAAACCCAGTTTTCAATATTTAACACATGCATATGCGTGCACAATGCAATGCAAATGATACGACACCAATTAACCAACAATTTCCAAACATCCATAACAACCAAACAAGCAACTCCGTCCTCAATCCATCCGATCCCCGAACTCCTCAGACTCAGTCTGGAATCAGCCAACCAACAGCAAATAATTATTGTAGGAGCAAAATATATTTAAATCTAAAAGTAGGGTGTGAAAAATATTTACAGTGCTATATGGTATTTTTAGAAAGCTCGCGGCGTTGTAAACGACGGAAGAAAAGCAACATAACAGTGTAATTTACACTGTTGCTGTGGGTAATAAATTACCAATTTTTGAACGGGGATAAACCAAAGCTCGAGATTGATAGGGAATGGCCTTGAGATATTTATGAAGTTAAGGGAAACGAGTTTTGGCCGTGGGTGGTTGTGGAAACGGAGGTCGAAAGCCAAAAAGAGGCTGAATGGAGTTGAGCTCGTGGGAGCTGTTCTGGCAACAGATCCAGGCCGAAAATGGTTGGTTTAGGTTGGCAAGAGGTAGGGGAAGAAGCTGTGAAGAGATGGTGGCCGGAGGTGTTGTGATGGCGCCGAAATCGGTGAAAAATCGTGTGGCTTGGAGGAGTTCGTGGTGGCTAACGGTGGCTCGGATGGAGGTGAAACTTGGTGGGGATGTTCACCGGTGAGAGGGGAAGAAAACTGGGTGGGTGGTGTAGGCCACGCCACCGGCGAGCGGCGGTTCTGGACTGCGAAAGCAACTGGCGATAGGGGGAAAAACAGAGCAGGTGCCGTGACTTCCAGGGGCTCGTGGAAGCTAACGGCTGGTCCGATGGCTCTGAAAATTGGTAGGGATGATCTTTGGTGGAAGGGGAAGAGAATGGTGGTGGTGATGCACTAAACGGTGGCTGGACGGCGGAGAATTGGACGGTCAAAGGGGAGGCGACGAAATGGAAAGGAGAGCTGCTGCTGCGCACGGGGAGAGGGAAAACGGGAGAAAAGGAAGAAGAAAAAGAAAGAAAAGAAAGAAAAGAAGAAACAGAAAAGGAAAAAGGGAAAAAGAAAAATAAAAGAAAAGAAATGAGGTCCAATCCTCATTCCAGAACCCAAAACCGATATGCCGAAAACGATATTAAAAACCGTAAAATGACTAAAATAAATTAAACACCACATCAAATAAATTAAAACCAATTAAAATACATTAATTTAAAATAAATAAACTAATATATTAATTAAATTAAAAACAACCTTTCAGTGAAAATACACGTAAAAGCGGGTCATCACATTTGAAGCGTCGAGACATGCAGCATAAGGTTACCTGCCTCCGTTGATGACATATAAGATGCAATATTCCTAACATGCATCTAACATTATGCAATATTCGCAGAGGATAAATTTTTTTCTTTAGCAATACTATGCACCAAACTGAAAATATCCCGAATACTTAAAACATACTTCATATATAAAGATCCATTGAATAACTAAGATCACAACACTAGTCCAAAATAGTTATAATCCAAAAAGTACTGAAGATGCAACTCCATCGTACAAGTAGTAATTTAACTACTATATTAACATTAACGACGCACCGTCGTTCAGTCGACTGTGTCTAGTTGGTCAGCTCCTGATCCTCCTTCAAGTCCTGTAACAAGATTTACCATTCGGGAGAATGGTAGTTGGGACTACCACAGTGAGATTTGATTACAAATCTCAGTAAGTTAACAAAACAAACTTCCACACAGGCTAATGATGCATGGATGACAGTAAAAGCATGAATGCATAATCAAATTCATAAGTAATTGAAGTATAACTTGACGTACAATATAGCATAATTGACATAACTTAAATTGAAACGTGAACTGAACTTGACTTGACATGAACTTGATCTGAAACTTGACTTAACATGAAAAATACATACTCCACAGTTGTTGTGGCCCCATGTATTCTACGTGTAAATACATACTCCACAGTTGTTGTGGCCCCATGTATTTTATGTGTCACAATACAGTTAAATACATACTCCACAGTTGTTGTGGCTCCATGTATTCTACGTGTCACAATTGCTGTTACCTCATACTTTGTGTGCCACAATTGTTGTAGATCCCATGAAACTGAATGTAACTCAAGATGAAACATGACTGGAATACGAAAGGACTGAAGCCCTGACGTAACATAACGTGACTTGAACATAACTTGAAAGACATGACCAACTTGAGATAGAAACATTTCGTAACATGATATATAATAGACAACATATTTAATATAACATACTTGCAACAGTGAATATTACATAACTTGACATACATGTAATAGATGGCATACTTAACATGGCGTACTTGTAATGTATAGCAATACATGACAGAATATATTATGTAACAGTTTTTATATATATATGACAGAATATATTATGTCACAGATAAAAACTGATGACAGAATAAATTCTATCTAATAGACAATTATGTGATAACTTGGCATGGCATGACATATATGATAACACACATATATATACACTGTAGTTCCTTTACTTAGTACACATACATAGTAGACTTTTAGTAAGTTAAAAGCTAACTTACATCGATCTCCGCGTTTCTTATAAAACCTTAAGCGCGATCACGAGGAAAAAGCTTCGAAATGGGCGTGCAAAAGAACTCCTAAAAGCTGTCCGAGAGAGAGTGTTTGATATTCTTTTAATGGAACGTGTAAATGAAGATAAGTTCGTGGGTGGTGGCTGGAGATACTTATGGATGAGATATGGAAGATGATAAGGCTGGAGTTGAGAGTTGAGTGTAGGTTTTTCCTACCCAAAATATCTATAAAAGATCATCTCAAGATATTTCTATCCAATAATATTTACAAAAATCAGCTTAAGATATTTTTATCTAATAATATCTATAAAAATCAGCTCAAAATATTTTTATCCAATAATATTCATGAAAATTAGCTCAAGATATATATTTTTTTTTATCCAATAATATCCACAAAATCAGCTTAGGCTATTTTCCAAAAGTGGAGAGTAGACTTAGAAGAGTAAGGTGGCTAAAATCTTTCCATGTGTCCAATTAAAACTTTCTAACTATCTCCAATAATCAAAAACACACTTCTGATACCACAGTGAGTAATAACATCAACTATAAGATTAATAGATTCGTGAAAACTTATCGGGTTTTCATGAGATTCCTAAAGCCAATTGAAATTTCACCGTTAAATTTCTAGCGAGCTGTTACAAGAAGACTAGAAGTCATATTTAGTAATTTACATCAAAAGCCCTAAAAAAAACATAGCTCTCAAATATGAAATTCAAATAACACTATAAAAGTAGCATAAAGCATTTACATCAATACAAATTATACAATTATCTTCCTGGTCCCTGGCAACACCTACATCTTTTTGCTTGGCGTACTTTTTAGTTTTCACTTTTTACAATACTCTGTAAAGTGTAAACAAAAAAAATATCAGCAAAAGTTCTCATCACCAAACACATGAACATAATTTAAATTTTAAACCATCTCATTCCAATCTTAACACAATCAAGATTAATTCAAGGGGCTCAATGATTAAAGAGGGTAGCAAACTATGCTATTGAGAGTAATCATGAAGGCTCATCCAATAACTCAATACATAACCCTTTTGCTTTCACTGTCCAATTTACAATTAATGATCTCTTGGGTGTCAATATAAGTTAATTCACTGTCACCTCACAATGTCTTTGTCTCATTTATCCACTTACTACCAAAATAGTTGAATATAATGGAATTTGGGAAATCAACATCGCAATCTTCTCGCCTTTTTAGTCTTTAATCAGAATTGGGTGTAGGGCCGGTTAGTATTGAATTTTATGCCTACACAGAATCAACAAATTCCCCTAGAAGTTCTATCCATAAAACTTTAAAACAAAACAAGTTAAATATAATTAAATAACATAGAAGATAAAATAAAATATACCACAAAAGATATAAAAAGTAAATTTATTATATACTTATATCCAACTGCTTCTCAAATTCCTCAACTTCATCCATTAAAGTACTAAGGCTTATTGGAATAGAAGAATAACGAAGTCAATTTTGTAGACATATGAGACCCTCAACCATTATCGGACATAAACTACTTTGGGAAGGGTCAAGTACACGACCCGCAATGCTAAATGTAGATTTAGAGGCCACAATAGATATCTGTATTGCAAGTACATCATGTGCAACCTTTGAAAGTACACGATATCTAACTAAATTCACATTCTACTAATTTAGAAGGGCAAAAATATCATCTGGATTCTCACATTTGCAAAACGACGTCGTTTTGCATCTGTGTAACTTATTAAAAATTAATCAGAGTTTGGAATTCGGAGTCATGTTTGACTCTGACTTCGACTCCAAGCTTCGATCAAGTTGTCGAATCCACTTCGATTTCCGAAACTCCGACTCTGATATAGTCAGAGTCAGAGCGGAGGTTGGCCGGAATCGAAAATTTCAGACATCTGCACACCCCTATTTTCAATATTACTAATTTTAAAATCAGATAAATCAGGTGAGTCTGTTTTACTTAATATATTAATATGAGTTTTTTTTGAAGTAGATGCAGTGTTAATAATAGTTAATTTTTCTAATTTATTAGAGATTTGTTCTAACAAATCATCTTTAGTTTTAGAAAAATTAGATTTTAAATGTGAAGAAATTTCGGGAATAAATAAAGAAATTTCTTTTACTTTCTTGATAGGAGTATTGATAAGAGATATTTGATTTTCAATTCATTTTAATTGTTTAGTACTCATGGTTTTTAGATATAAATTATTTTGTTGGATTATATTATCAGTATTTTTAATTTCTGTTGTAGAATTATATTTCTTTATTGGTGAGACTAATATTTGTGTACTTCTTTCATTATACTGAATAGTTTCAAAATGAGGATATTCTTCATAAATAATTTGATTATTATCTGCTTTAATCCATTGATTAGTAGTTCTTTTTATGGTCAATAATTAATTTAATTTATATATTTCAAATCATATAAAGAAAGGTATATTAATTTGTACACTTTCTAAGTACTTATAATATTTTGTTTGAATATAATCTCTCTATTTTTGTGAAAGTAGAAAAAAATACTAATCTTTATAGTTTATTTTCTTTTTTCATATAATATTGTTTAAGATAATCTTTATTAATTTTAAATTCTTCTTTATTCAGGGTAAATATTTGAATATCATCTCCAACTACTTATGAATAGGTTGGAGAAGAAGATTATTTTCCTTGTTGGAGATTTTGAAATGTGGATGCTATATCAGGATGATTTACAGTAGATATTGGTGTATCAATAATATCTCTTAAAGTAACTCCCCGTATTTAAATATCTAGATTCTAAGATCTGGTATCAAAATTTTGAGATTTATTTCTAGAAACTAAAGTAAGAACAAATTTGAGTGTATGATAACTATAAGGTACTGCTGAAGAATAATATAATTGTGATAATGATCTCCTAAAAGGTTGAAAGGCAATTTGAACTGTTCCGTCTTTTTTTATCTATGTAATCTAGATCATTTTTAGAATTATTTTCTATTTTAGGTAATGGAATAATATTTTCTAATTGCCATTTATTAATGAGAGTAATTTTATTCCAATTAATCTATTTAGAAATTTGTATATTAGAATTTGGTATGCTAGATTGTATTAATAATGTGTAGTTTTTTAGACTAGTAATAAGAGCTTGTGTTTCTAATATTGTTTTTATCAGTTTATAATGTATTCTATGTACTATAATTAAATGATGTGGTCCTTTCATCATATGATAACCATTTGTTTTAATATTTAATATTAAAATATGTAAAATATTAGTATCAAATAATAAAATAAATGGACCTTGAAATAGGCTAGATTCTATCATTTTAAGTAATGAATAATGAAAATTATAGTGTATTCCATATCTTAGACAGAGTAATACTGAGGTATTTAATTCTCTTCTAGTGAGTGGTTTTATAGCCACTTGTACTAATCTAATATATATAAAAGAATATTTTTGTTCTTTATGGTGTTAATAATTATAATAATTCATAATCATTATTTAGACTAATAATTTTTTCTACCATTTTAATAATATAATTAGTAAGAAATGATAATTTAGAAGAGAAAATGGATTGTTTGTATATTTAATTTTTAGGAACATTAAGAATTGTTTAGTCTTGTAAATTTCGGTAGTATTTTAGTTTTATGTAAATTATGGATGGTCCCCTTTCTCTCGGCTTGAGAGGTGAGGTGCTCCCTCTCTATTGTTCTTTCAGAATGTAGAGGCTAATCTCTTGAACATTGTTCGAAGAGTATATCACGGTTCAAATTTAGTGTTGGCTCAGAGCATGGATACGGCAGAAGAATTATCCAACATGTACGAGGGATTACGTCTCACGGAGGAGGAGGAGAAAGAAATTCCTATCCCAAAAGAGGAAGTTTTACTATCTATAGAAAAAAGTAAGAAGTGTATAACAATCCTTGTAGTAGCAGAAAAAGAAGTGAACAGAGGAGCATTTCGTGCGACTATGAGCAAGGCATGGAAAGTTGAAGGACAAGTGCACTTCAAGGATCTAGGATTTAATAGAAGCCTTGTTGAGTTTCAAAATCCTATAGAAAAAGATCGTGTACTAGCGGGAAGACCCTGGTCCTTTGACAGGTCCTTAGTCTGCTTATTCAACTTTGAAGGATGTCTGGCTCCAAAGGACATTATTTTCCAGTTTGAACCCTTTTGAATACAACTTCACGAGCTACCATTTGCTGGAATGAATAAAACCATGGGAGAAAGGCTGGGCTTGGCAATGGGTCCAGTTCTGGCAGTGGATGTCGACGCGAGTGGAATGGCATGGGGAAACTTTCTCAGGGTTCGAGTCTTAGTTGATATATCCAAACCTCTCCTACGAGGTAGATTCATTAACATGGATGGGAACTGATACTGGATCCCTTTCAAGTATGAAAGACTACCCACCTTTTGCTTTCAATGCAGGACCATTAAGCATGCTGGTCTCTCCTGTCCAAACCCTCTTTTAGGAGGAAAACTACGTGAAGAAACGAAGTTGCAGTATGGAACGTGGCTCAGGGCAAGCTCCCAGCAGAGAAGTGCTTCCTTCTTTGGCAAGAAGGGTGGAGAATCTGAAAGTTCAGGAAGTTGGCGCCAAAACAAGCCAGGGGACAATAGGACTGACTGGGATGGGACGGGGCCCGCAAACAGGCCAAACCTGGAGCAGGTCTCGATCAAACTGAGATGGGGACTTCTAACAATATGCAGCTAAGTGGCATTTTACTAGGAAAAGGAAATAAGTACAAACCTGGTTGCCAACCGAGTATCCCTTTTCAGGCAAGTAGTGGGAACCTACAGACTCCCCTAGTGGTTGCAGAACAGTCTAAAGAGGCTGGGATTTCAAACCAAGTTGCATCTAGTCAAGGCCTCAGCATGGCACAAGGGAACTATTCTAGTTCAAGTCCTGTCAGGGATAACCCCCAGGTCAGTTCCCCATCACATAACTCACCCATTAAAGCACGATCTAATAGGCCATGTAAAGGTCCTACGTGGAAGAGAAGAGCAAGAGGTTTTAGTTCTATGGGTGTTCATGACCCTACTGGTTCACTGGGCCTCAGTGACACTGTTATGATTGACTCTAATGGCTTGAAACAAAAGCGAAGGTTGGGGGTGGAGTTGCAGGAACCTATTATGACTAGGAGAAGAGCTAAACAAGCTAAGTTGGCAGAGGCTGGTTTCCAGCCTTGCCAATTGCCATGAAACACTTAGCTTGGAACTACCGAGAGCTTGGGAACCCTCGGACAGTTCGTGAGCTTCACCTTCTGGTGAAGGAGAAGAGCCCTGACACAATCTTCCTTAGTGAAACAAAGTGCAGAAGGGAGAGAATTGAAAAGATTAGAGACAGATTGAAGTATGCATGTAGTTTTTCAGTAGACAACCGTGGAAGAAGTGGGGGATTGGCCTTTCTATGGAAGGAGGGGGTGGAGGCAAACTTAGATTCTTATTCTCAAAACCATATATCCCTTCTGATAAATGCAAGTAACTCAAGTCTCAAAAGAACTCTAACTGGTTTCTATGGTCAACCAATCACAGCTAAAAGAAATGAAAGTTGGGATCTCTTGAGATTAATTCACTCTAGAATCCAAACTCCTTGGCTATGTATGGGAGACTTTAACGAAATCATGTACCAAGATGAGCAATTTGGTTATGGAACCCGCCCATTCAAACAAATGGAAGAGTTCAGGTTGGCCTTGGTTGATTGTGGTTTGATGGACACAGGTTTTATAGGCTCTATCTTTACTTGGTGCAATAAAAGGGAAGGGTCAGATTTAACTAAATCCAGATTAGATAGGGCCCTAATCAATGAGGATTGGGTAAACCTATTTGATATTAATCAAACCCATGTACTACCTGGTCAGTGCTCAGACCATAACCCACTCTTAATCCATAGTGTCAACTCTGAACAAGAAGAAGTCCCAAAGAGAAGGCTATTCAGATATGAAGTGGCTTGGGGCAATAGGCAAGGTTGCAAGGATCTTATCAAAGAAGTGTGGAGCCAGAGATTTTTTGAAGGGACTAAGTTTAAAGACACTCGAGCAAGGCTAGAGGGTTGTAGAGAAAAGTTGCAGGCTTGGAGTAAGGAGGCATTCAGGACTCGGAAGAGAATGCCTGACCAAAAGAGAGAAAGACTCAGAAGACTTCAAGATTCTGACACAGGCCAATATAGTGGCCTGATTAAAACTTTACAAAAGGAAATAGATGAGCTGCTTGAAGAGGAAGAACTCAAGTGGAGGCAGAGAGCAAAACAAAGGTGGCTTAAGGATGGGGACAGGAATACCAAATACTTTCATAGGTGTGCCACTCATAGGAAACAAATGAATTCAATCAAAGTGATTACCAGTGAGGAAGGTGTTAGAGAGCATAGCCAAGAAGGCATAGCCAAGGTCTTCCAAGATTTCTACCAAGTGCTCTTTGCTTCATCCCATCCAGAGAATATTGATGACGCCTTGCAGTCTGTCCAACCGTGTGTAAGTGAAGAGATGAACTTCTGGCTTACTAAGGCCTTTACTGAAGAGGAAGTGACAGCAGTAATTAAAGGTATGAACCCCCTCGATTCTCCTGGCCCGGATGGTTTCCCAGCTGTTTTTTATCAACATCACTGGGGCACAGTTGGGAAGAGAGCTACAGAAGCAATTCTTGAAGCTCTAAATGGCAGGCAAGGTCTTAGTGACCTTAATCAAACTTACATCTCTCTAATACCAAAGAAGAAACTCCCCCAATCAGTTGTTGATTTCAGGCCAATCAGCTTGTGTAATGTTCTCTATAAAATTGCCTCCAAAGTAATAGCAAACAGGCTCAAAACCATCCTACCAAACTTGATTTCATCATCTCAAAGTGCCTTTGTCCCAGGAAGGTTAATCTCTGATAATGTAGTGGTGGCCTATAAGCTCCTGCACTCGATGCAAACTAGACTCAAAGGAAAACATTATGGGTTTATGGCTTTAAAGCTAGACATGAGCAAGACCTATGATAGAGTGGAATGGATTTTCATGCAGAAAGTAATCCTTAAAATGGGCTTTGCTGTCAGTTGGGTGGACCTGGTTATGGAGTGTGTCACAACTATGAGTTATTCCTTGCTGGTCAATGGTGTCCCTCAGAAGGTTTTCTACCCTACAAGAGGTATAAGACAGGGAGATCCTCTCTCCTCTTATCTATTCATTATATGTTCAGAGTTTCTGAGTCACAGTCTTAACAGAGCAGAGAATCAAGGCCTAATTTCTGGTTTACCAGCAGCTCGAGGTGGCCTAAAAGTAAACCATCTGCTGTTTGCTGATGACAGCCTAGTATTCTGTAGGTCCAAGCCAGAGGAATGGAGTAGGCTACGACAAGTACTAAGCAATTATGAAGAAGTCACTAGTCAAAGGCTCAATATAGAGAAGACTTCCATATTCTTCAGCAGAAACATTAGGAAAGAGGTACAGCAGGCTATCCTTCAGCAAGCAGGGCTTAGAGCCCATGGTCCTTTTGATAAATATTTGGGACTCCCTTCTTATGTTGGGAGGCAAAAAACCAAAGCATTCACTTCAGTTGTGGATAGGATCAAATCTAAAATGACTAGCTGGAAGACTAAAGTGCTCTCACAAGGTGGAAAGGAAATATTGCTTAAATCTGTTTTGCAATCTATCCCCACATACAGCATGGGAATTTTTAAACTACCTAAGTCAATTGTTAAGATTCTCAACAGGCTATTATAGTCTTTTTGGTGGGGTCAAACAGATAGCAAGTCAAAAGTCCACTGGTTAAGTTGGCAGACAATGGGGAAACCCAAGGATCAGGGGGGCATGGGGTTTAGAGATTTTGAGTTTTTCAATTTGGCATTGCTGGCCAAACAAGGGTGGAGAATCATTCAAGACCCTACCTCCCTTGTAGCTCAGGTACTGAAGGCCAAATATTTCTCAGGATCATGCTTTTTCTCAATAAAAGGTAAGGCAAGTGACTCATTTGTATGGAGAAGCTTCCTTTCAGCAAGGCATGTACTTATGGAGGGCATGTTGTGGAGAGTTGGTGTTGGAACCCAGATAAAAATTTGGAAAGACAAGTGGCTTCCAAGCCCTTCTACTTTTAAAGTGCAATCTCCTGTAAGAATACAAAATGCAGAGGCAACAGTAGCAGATCTCATAGATCTAGACACTAGACAGTGGAACTTAAACCTTATCCATGCCATTTTCTCAGAACCTGAGGCCAAGTTAATCAGCAAGATGACTATTAGCCAGTGTGGTAGTCAGGATATGAGGATTTGGAGGTGTTCAGAAAATGGGAAATTCACTGTTAGAAGTGCATACCATCTGCAAGGAATAATGGAGGGAGATAGGAAGGGGCAGTGCTCAAGTTTGAATCATATACCGAAGACCTGGAGGAAAATGTGGAGCCTGCAAGCACCTTAAGCCACGAAGTCCTTTCTGTGGAGAGCAGCCAAGGAGTCCCTTCCCACGTGTTTGAACTTGTATAACAGGAAGATGGTTGATTCTCCCCTCTGTCCAGTCTGCTACAGAGCTCCTGAGTTAGTTATGCATGCCATTTGGTCATGCTCAGCTGCACAAGATGTTTGGTCTATGAGTTCTAGGAGAATTCAGAAACTAAATGTGCAAGGTGAACCTTTTTTAGAGGTGTTGAAGCCCTTGTTAGAGAATCTCTCCTCCTATGAGCTAACAGAAGTGGCAGTTACAGCAAGAGCTATATGGAACAGGAGGAATCAGTGGCTGTTTGAGCAATCTTTTCACTCATCCTTCCAGGTATTGAAGCAGGTCCACACAGAATTGACAACAATAAAACAGTGGACAAGTTCCAGGGACAAAGCTTCTGTGACTCAGGTGGTAAACAGAACTGAGTGGGCTGCCCCTCCATCAGGTTTCTACAAGGCTAATTGGGATGCAGCAGTGGATAAGGGGAACTCTAGGATTGGTGTGGGAGTGGTTGTGAGAGACTCGAGTGGTATGGTGATGGCTTCAATGTGCTCTTACATGTTCCTAGATCCAGATCCTTTGCTAGGGGAGGTAGTAGCAGCTCTCAAAGCATCTACTCTTTGCTCTGATATAGGACTGAATCAGGTCATGTTTGAGGGGGATTCTCTAGCAGTGGTTCAAGCAGTACAAAGCAGGGAAGAGTGCTGGAGTCCCACGGGTCTAGTGGTCAGGGATATTAAGCTTGTATTGTCTAGAATCTGTACTTGGTCTATCCATCATATCTCTAGGAGGTTGAATGTAGTAGCACATGTGCTAGCTAAGTTTGCTTTGACATGTTCGGGGGAGCATACCTTTATGGAGGACTACCCTCCATGTATTCAGAATCTACTTTAGTGAATAAAATCTACCTTTAAAAAAAAAAAAGTCTTGTAAATTTCATTCTATATCTATTATACTATAGTTTTCTTGGTTAATATTATCAAGTTTAGATTATATAGGTATACTAGTAGTGGATGCGTTTGACTTAAATAAAGAATTCATTGAAACAAATTTTTAAAACAAATATTTCCTATATTAAAAGAGATTTAAGTAGATCAAGATCTTAATAAAACACCACTGTGACTACGCTTAAAACTTCTTTAGCATAGATGAGCCGACCAATGGATTTTCATAACTTACTAATACAAGATCTCAATATATTTTATTTTCTCTTATATAGGTTATTCTTGTTAAAAAAATCTATATCAATGAATCTTTTTTTTTTTTTTAATTTTAATAAAGCAATAATACTTAGGTGGTTTCTTATACTTTTAATTTTTTCTCTTAAGAACTTACAATGATTTTCAAATTCTTCTATTGTTGCTTGTATACTTTGATATACATGATATTTTTTCATCATTGAACAATAATCTAGTCTCATTTTTAATTGTTTTTCTTTAAGATGCTTTATTATTTTCATTAAACGGTTTAATTCAAGTCTTGTGTTATATTATGCACAAATTAAATTATTATAGTCACGAAAACCAGCATAAATATGATAATAGTTCATTATGAAATTAAAAGTAATAAAATTGTAAATAAAAAAGCAATAAAGCAAATAAAAGAGCAATCTCCATTATAGCAAATAGCATCGTTAGCAGCATTATTATAACTAATTAATCAGGCCTCTCCTTCTCAAAATTATCCACCACATTGGATGGATTCTCAATATCCATTTGATCTGAAACTCTCAAATTATAACTCTCAAATTATATGATTTCAGAAGATTATTACTCCCTCAATCATTGAACTTGACAAGCTAAAGCCATTAGAACCATTATCTCCTCAGTCGCCAAAAGCATTATCTCTTTGAAAAACAAGACAAATAACTTTGTCTATTATTAAGATTGCTATTCACTGTTCTTATTAGACTACTTTCAAATTTAATGCAAGAGTTATTCAATGGGACAAGAATTACTATTCAAGAATATTAAAAACATATGTATTTCAAGATTAGTTTCCATGTTCACTAGAGGATAAATAACTGTCTATTTTAGCTTTTGTAGGATAATAGATAATAGTCCAAAAGACTTTGTATATTATTTAGTCTTTATAGTGTCAGATGGTCTTGATAGTGTTAAGAGTTAGGTAGCATATTATTGATTTGTACTGTACATGTGTCTATATAAAGAGTCTATATGTAAAGGAAGACATTCAGAATTTCTCATTTGAAGTCATTCATTCTCTCGCCTTTCTCACTTCTAAAATATTCTCTCTTATAAATTAAGCTTCCTTTCATGTCTTCTGCTCCCAACTCTTTTGAAAATTAATCTTATTATAAGTATTATGTTATGTTTTCAATGAAGTCAATTTTATCATCTTCTGTCAATTATTTTTATTTGTACAAAGGGTTGGTTCTACCACCTATTATAATAAATATTAAATATATATATATCTATTATATATTACTTGAGATACGTATATTATTAATATAAACATTAGTAATAGTTATAGCTAATTGCTATATAGCCTATATTAGAATTTAGAATCTTAGTCTTAGATTGTATAATAGACTAATAATATTAATACAATTGTATAAACATATTATATAGATATATATTATTATTAATTATAGTAATTAGTATAACCGATACTAATAGTAGACTATTAGTATAGCTATATTTTAGTATTAGTTATATTGTTATAATGATTTAGTATAATCATATTAGTATAAGTATAACTATAGTTTGTATTAGATTATTAGTATTTTTTTATACCATATGAGAATATTATTATTAGTAAAAATATTCGTATTAGTATAAAATTATAAATATTAATATTAGTTAATAATTACAGTATAACTATAGTTTATATTAGATTATTAGTATTTTTTATACCATATTAGACTATTATTATTAGTAAAAATATTAATATTAGTATAAAATTATAAATATTAGTATTAGTTAATAATTACAGTATAACTATAGTTTATATTAGATTATTAGTATTTTTTTATACTATATTAGATTATTATTATTAATAAAAATATTAGTATTAGTTAATAATTACTTAATATTAAGTTAGGATTAAGTCAATAAAAATTATATAATTAATTATATATAATTATTATATAAATAATAAAGTGAAAAATTTTTAAATCGGGACTGGATCGAAAATAACCGATTTTATAAAATTCAGACCGAAATAGATTGGATCTAGCCCCGGGTCAGTCCGGTCCGGAGCGGCCGAATCTCTTCCGGAGAAATTGAAATGCCTGGCTCTGCTTGGCCACTAAGAATTTTTAGATGAAAATTTTGAGTTTTAAGATAAAATATTAAAATATTATATTTTAATATTACTATTGTTTTGAAATTTGAAAAAGTTAAAGAAAAAATTAAATTATTTATTATATTTTATATTAAGATTTGAAAAAATTATAATAATAGAGATGAGAATTTTGAGTTTAAGCTAAAGCAAAACACAAATTTTACCTTTTCCTTTCCCCTACGCTCTAGCGTTTTCCTTTATTGCAAATATCCTGCAGTTCTCTATACGCAAACAAACCGCGGAACGTGTATTCAGCCACGCTCGGAACGAAGAGTAGCTTCTTCCGTCCGTCTCTGGTCACGCACTCACCGCACCCTTCGCTCACATACCGACACTAACTCACCGCCCCCGGCAAGCGCATAAAAAATACGGCGACTAGTTTCCGGCGAGCTCAGCTGACAAATAGGAGCTAGGCCGCTCTAGGCTCGGCGCCCTGAAAAGAATTAAGGTAATCTCCATATTTCTATAACTGAATTCTGGTAATGCCCAACCGAAGTGCTGGAATCCGTTCTCGATTATGGGGGTTTTAACTTTTCAGTTCATAAGGTGTTACTGTTATGTCCTCAAACCCTTGGGAATATGGGAAGTGGTTTGTGCCATTTTGGGGGCCGGGGCCGGTGTGCGGCCATGGCTCTGGGCGAGGCTGAAACCTCATGGACATGTCTTCAAGTTTGGGTGGTTCAACAAATAGAACCTCATATTTTAATTTGAATTAACGTGAAAAATTCTGGGGGGTTGGGTGGGGGGATTTCTGTGTTTTCGAAATGTAATTTTAGGGCGTTTTCTTCTCTCTCAAATTAGGTTAATCGAAGCGATGGGTCGGTCTCGGGCGGTGTTGCATCCTGCGGAGGATGATCCAAATCAAAGGTCCGTATAATTTTGTCCATTTCCTGCAAATTTAAGCTCATTAACTTCCGTCGGTTGTTATAAATCTTAACTTTTCAATGTCAATAACCTAATAACATGAGCCCTTATGTTTAATTTTCTCTTTTTAATTTTCTTGCGAAAGCGTGTTAATTATGATTTGTTAGAAACCAGACCAAGGCCAACTATTTGATTAAAAGAAAATTATCTTTGTACATGTCAGTAGTGATAAACGGTGAAAGAACTATACTTAGCCTCTACTTCTTTCTGTAATTATATTCATTTTTCTTCATAGCGGTCTCACTTGAAACTGTATTTTCTTCAATTTTAATAGGTCCAAGAGAAAGAGGACAGTTTCCAATGTAGAAACTATGGGGATTACTCCTTCAGGTACTTCTTCCACTAGCATCAAGCCACCAATTAGAGGAAAATGCAAAAAATGAAGAAAAGACTGCTTGCAGGACTTGGGATATGGGTGTTTCTTGTTGTTGTTTCTTTTTTATTTTTACGATAATTCTTTTTAACTGTCTTTTTTGCATGAAGGAAGGGAGTGTTGGTTGTTGGTCCTTAATGTGCTAGGGGTACTTTATGGGCCACTATATCTGTACTTGCCTTTTCCTATGATTAATAAACTTTTGTTTGCTGATAAAAAGAAAAAAAAGTTATGGAATAACTCTGGTCTGCATGAATTCTGATGCCTCTTATTTATCATTTGTATGCTGGTCCTTTCTGTGCTATTTTCAGTTTGTAGATTTAGGCCTGGTCACCTACTAACTTAATCTCTAACAATGTGGTAGTTGAAGGAATTTCTGAAGGGAAAGCGGCTTTGTACCACTGTAATTATTGCAACAAAGATATTTCAGGGATGATTCGAATGAAGTGTGTCATGTGCCCAGATTTTGACCTTTGTGTAGAATGTTTTTCTGTTGGAGCTGAAGTTACACCGCACAAGAGCAATCATCCTTATAGGGTTATGGTTAGTACCTTTATTCGGCATTAATTCATTTAATTAGTACCATTACATTCCAACTGTTGTAGTATGATATCAGATGTTTGTAAGTACTCATATTGGTTGTTATACAATATCTATGTTAATGTTCTTTGTTGTCCTCTTAGTAATCCTTGTGAAAGCACATATAACTTTAGAATACTCGTGGATGTTTGCATTCAAACCTTTTTTATATTTAGAACACATTTCTAATTTCAAATTATTGTTTGTTATGTATGATATAGGTTTCCGAAAGAAGGTTTCTAGTTAGACATGCTGCGCTAGGGCTGTAATCGAGCCGAGCTGAGCCGAGTTTTGGCTTGCCGAGCCGAGTTTTGGCTTGCCAAGCTTGGCTCGACTCAAAATACTCGAGCTCGAGCCCGAGATTTTTTTTAATTTTTTGTTCGAGCTTGACTCGATAAGCTAAAATCTCAACTTGAGCTCGTCCCACAAACGAGTTCGAGTCGAGCCTAGTTCGAGCTTGAATTGTTTTTTTTTTTTGAATAAAATTTATTTAATTAATAAAATAAATAAATAAATAAGAACTAATATTAAATTTATACAACTAACAAGTAGAACCTCTATTAAATTATAAAATTTTAAAAAATTTATAAATAATTAATATCTAACTAGTTGATATTTATCCAAAATAACAATATATTATATGCCTATATGTATTATTAAAACATACACTTAATATAATAGAATATATCTATTTCATAGTCTCACTTATAAAAAAAAAAGAATATATCTATTTCATATATGGTTCCCACATACTAGTATATGAAATTATTAAATTTTATCAACTAATTATTATACAAATTATAAAATATACCCATGAAGTATATTTACTATATAGATATAAGTAATTAGAATACATATTATATATTTAATTATAAAAGTGGTATGCTTATATTAGTAGCTAATACATATATATATGCATAGGTGTATGTATATATTTATCAATATATGAATGAGTTTTAATCGAGTCGAGCTAACGAGTTGACTCGAGCATAAACGAGCAAGTCTAAACGAGCCTTAATCGAGTCGAATCGAGTTTTGTCGAGTATGTGTCATTTACAAATCGAGCGAGTATCTGCTTTAACGAACGAGTTTTTTTTTTCACGAGTTGAGTTCGATTCGAGTTTAACCGAGCTAGTACCGAGCGAGCTATCGAACAGACTAGTTCATTTACAGCCCTATGCAGCGCATAAATGTAATTATTATGATTCCTTTGTCATCATTCACTGTCAGAAATTTCCTAAAGTTTGGATAATTTTTTCTCTTTTAATTATGAACTTTATTGTTTGTTTTGTTTCTTCACAGTCATAACCATGGCTAAAATGAGAAAAGGTTTAGATGGATGAGTAGCAAAATAAGGATGCTATAGGTGGAATGCAATTGCCATCAGAAGGGTTAGTTTAGTGTGAATGGCTCACTCACATGAGATTTTTGAATGAGAGGCATGAGTTTGAGTTTCCATAGTGTGGTGTTAAGAGGCAAGACTCATGCTCATTATATTCTTATTCTTACCCTTTGACTTCTGTCTTTGGGGGAGCTTGAGTCAAGCTATGATTTGGTCTGTCTTAAGAAAGGGGCTATGGGACCCTGTGTTCAACCATGGTAGCAGACTTCCAGATTCATTGGGGGAACCATCTAGGCCCCTCTTGTTGGTGCCTCAGCATGTAAGGATGTTACTACAGCCACAATTAGATAGAGAGTTGTAATCTCTGAATTTTTTTCCTCTGCTTCCCCTTGCCTTTTTTGCTCATTAGTAGTCATTATAAAAACGTTAGAATGCAATTTTGAGAAGTTAATGGCAACATTAATTGAAGCTGAAAGGCATTTTGGTCCATGTTTTAATAAAATGCCTCGTGGCTTTTGACTTATTAGTGAATTTTTCCCTGGACGGAGCAATAGTGTTGAAAAGGATTGTGCTTCAATCCTAACTAATTTGGATAAGACTTCTTTTCAATTTTTCCCTTCATCGGCATTCATTCTGCATGTGAAGAAATATTTTACCCTCATAATTCCCTGAAGTACTTACATTTCTTTCAAAGGAATAGAATTTCTTGTTTAATCAAAACATGTATGTCTTTCTTTATTTTTTAACAGCAATTCTCTTATTCTAAAAAAAAAAAAGAAAAAGAAAAAAGAACAAAAAACTATTCTTTTAGGAATGGTGGCTATTTTATACAAATTGATTAATTACTAGATAGATGATGGAACTTATTTTATATTGTGGTTCTCTATGAAATGAAGCTGGAAATTGGAAATATGGACTAATTTATTTGTTTGCCTTATTGCCTCAGTTACTATGCATGTATATGCTGATTGGGAGACATTTTTTTTTTTTTCCTGACAGGACAATCTCTCTTTCCCACTTATATGTCCAGACTGGAATACAGATGAAGAGATATTACTTTTGGAGGTAACTTACTGAAAAGTTCATTTTTCATTAGAAGAATTATAGTTTTGATAGGTACTCCTCATCTTTCATGAATCCATGTCTTTTCCCTTGATGTTTGGGTGATGAATTTCTTGTTTTTCAGGGCATTGAAATGTATGGATTTGGTAACTGGACTGAAGTTGCTGAACATGTTGGAACAAAAACCAAATTACAATGTATTGACCACTATAATGGTGTATACATGAACTCTCCGTGCTTTCCTCTCCCTGTAAGTGTTAACACATGGATACATAAATACATGATTATACACATAAATACTTACATATATATTTATGTTTATGCAGTTACACAATGTAGGTATATTATGCACTTGAAAATTAAAATGCTTGTAATGTTGTAATTTCTTTACCCAGGACATGTCGCATGTTATGGGTAAGAGTCGGGCGGAGCTCCTTGCTTTGGCCAAAGGGCCCGGTGAAGTGAAAAAAGGTCAGTCTGTGTATTATTTCTTTGTCACTTGCTGGCTTGTAGTTCTTAGTTTTGGTTATTCTCAACATAAGATGTGATTGGTTTGAACTGGTTTTTCATTTAGGAGACCAAATACCTTATAGTTTGGATGATCCATACTGATTTATTGTTGTCATTGTGCATGCTTATGTGGGATGTGTTTGGCTATTACTTCTATATGAGTCACAGACCTGCAAAATGTGCATGCATTTTATAAGATATTTAATAGGGGTGTCAAATCGTGTTAACGGGTTGTGTTCGTGTCGTGTCAAAGCATGTATATTATACTATATAGCTCAACCCTAACCCAACCCGTTAAGCTTATCGTGTCAAAATCTCAAACCCTAACACGATCCATTAACATAACGGATTGTGTCGTGTCAACTCGTTTTGATCCATTAGTAAATATTATGAAATAGGTTAACACGACACAATACGACCTATTTCAAACTGTTTATGTAAATTGGTTGAATAGACTCGAAATTAACCAGTTTGACATAATTAAATTTTGCATAATTTTATATAAATTTTAAAATCACAATATTTATAAAAATTATAAAGCTAACTACAAGTCTAAAATTACAATTCAAACAATAAAAATATCAAAATTGAAATTCTAACAATTTTATTTTTAAGTATATGGGTATAATTGTAATTTTAACTTTTTTAACGTGTCATAATAGGTTATAACGCATCATAACGGGGTGACTCATTATCAACCCGTTAAGCAATCGTATCTTAACGGGTCAACCCATTTTGACCCGAACCCATTAAGACTAAACCCTTATATGCTATTATCGTGTCGTGTAACATATTGCCATCCTAATATTTAACTAAAGGTAATATAATTTTTAAATAATTTAAATAGGTTAAATGTCTGAAAGATGTATAAAATGTTTTAGATTCATTTTATACCGTATACCACAATAAATAAAGAACAAAGTTGTGGAATCCATCTTTGTGAACCCTTTTTGGGTAATGACATTAGATAATGAAGTTAACCATGTCGCTATGTTTTTCTCAGGTTCATTTTTTCTTTAAAAGGAGTGAATTTCAAAAATTGATTAAATATATAATTTTCCATTTATTAATTTTATTTTTGGATAAAAATTATTTATTTAATTATTGTTCATTTAATAAGTTTAACTTCATTCATATATATATATATATATTATTTAGAAATACTATAATTTTTTTGATCTGTTATTTAACAATAAATACAATTGGAGGGATGACGTGGCATTATAGAAATAATCTCCACTTGATAATAATTTTTTTTTATAAGTGGCTTCATTGGATAAATGAGATAGTGGATGATGTGGCTTCATGAGAGCAATGCTTTTGCTTTGAAAATTATAGAGTATATATATTTCTGTTGCTCTATGTAAATGTTACTTCTAGAGCATTGAGCTGGTAAATAGCCGATTCACTCTTCTTCTTGGTGATGTGTATATTTTGTGTGCATTCATTCATTGCCAATAACTCATTTTCTTGTTAGTTATAAGATATATGTTTTTGATAATTAATAAAGTTTATTGATCTTCAAAATTAGGCATAGCCCGAGTACACAGGTGATATACAAGAGAGAAATGCCTAATTACAGCCTACGAACAAAAAAAGATGCATACAAGTCACTAATTTTTTTTTGGATAAGTGACAAACTTTATTCATCGATTGAAACTAGGTGAAGCCCATGTACATAAGTTGTGTACAAATACAAGTCACTAAAATTACCCCCTTCTAATGCAATAGTCTTAGCCCAAAGTAACACAGTTTGGAAAAATGAGTCTCTAATCCCCTCCAATGAATGTTCACTATTTTCAAAACTTCTTCCATTCCTCTCATTCCATATATACCACATAAGACATAAAGGCACCATCTTCCAAACATCCGCTACTTGACGACTCCTCGTGTTTCGCTCGAACAAGCCAATAGGTCCACCACCTTTTTGGGCATCACCCAAGCAATGTCCAGCCTTAAGAAGACTTCATCCCATAGAGCCTTTGCCACATTGCAATGGAGAAGAAGATGATCTGTCGGTACTCCATTCTTTTTGCACATGAAGCACCAATCCATTATGAAGAAACCACGCTTCCTCAACTTGTCTATGGTCAGGATTTTACCATGAGAGGCCAGCCAACCGAAGAAAGCAACTTTTAGGGGCACTCTGCTCTTCCAAGGGAAATTTTGAGAAGAGTGGGTGGACATAGACTTATATAAAGACCTAACTGAGAATTTCTTGTTCTCGGGGTGTGTCCACAGCAGTTTTGATAGGACCCCATGAAGAGAAGGGCCAACCTAGCCCACCCATGGGCTCATGCATGCCATGGGTCAACTTGGTCCATGCCAACTATGTTATTGTTTATTGTTTATTTTAATTTAATTATTTATTTTCTAAGGGATCTATTGGGGGTTTCGAAGTTTTAAACCTTATAAATAGGACCCTTAGTCTTTGCATTTACATATTTTGGCAAATTCCCTAGAGGAGGATTATTTTGTTTAAGAGATTAACAATCGGTGCTAGGCACTTGGGCTTTTTGGGTGCAATTCATGAATTCCAAAGAGAGGATCACACCTTGCAATTTGTGAATAGGTGTTATTCATTTATCTTATTCTTGCAACTTGGTGCAATTTGTGAATCCAAGTTGTTGTTATCCTTGTTTTTATCAAGTTACCAATTCATGAGGTTTATTTCAACTATTGTGCAATCCGTGAATTATTAGTTGATTTGTTACCTTTTGTTCATTCAAGTTCTTAAGCATTTTTCTTTGTTCTTGAGTGTTCACCATTTTGTTCTTGAGTGTTCATCATTTTGTTCTTGGCGTTCATTCTTTATTTGTCTCATTTGATCCATCCAAGCACTTAGTGCCACCCACTATAGTGTTTGCCCTAGTTCAACCCCAATGCTCCATAAGGAAACTCATTCCTTATAGGAGCTTTGACTTCCTCCAATTCCAATCCCTTAATTTAAGGAATTGATAATCCTCTCCAATCCCTTAAATCTCTCATCCCCTAATTTAAGGAATTGTCAATCATCTTCAATTCCTTAAATCTCTCATCCTTTAAATCTCTCAAGTCCACTTTGACTTACCAAACTAGCCCCACCAAATCCTCAAGGATTCCTACCACTTAGGAATCCTCCCAAAACCCTATCCTCCATCCACTCAAATCACTCAATCCCTCAAACCACCCGATCTTTAAAATCATTCAATTCCTAGAATTCCTCAAGTCAAGCAAAACCCTCTCTACTTGCCAAAACCGAAACCCTTTCTTTCCTTGATAGATTCTTACAGCTTAGGAATTCTCCCTCAATCATCTCCATCTTTTCAAATCCTACCAAAGATCCTCATCCTTCTACCTTATCCAAATCCTACCTTCCCTATCTTACCTTCGCCAATCCCTAAAGTCAAGGAGCAATCTATCTTACACTCTAACCATAATCCATCACTTCCCAATTTCGTAATTCCCCTTAGCTACCACCCAAAATCCTAGCTACACTTTACCATACCCACCCTAAGCATCATCCAAGTGGCCCCAACATCAAGGGCAACCATCAAGTCATTCCACCTTGCATTAAACACACCAAATCAACACTTAGCCTATCCTATTCCACCATATCTGTTATCATTCCTCCACCCAAACACTACCCTTTGTTGAAGACCAAGCAAGTTGGCAAGATCACTCGGTCACCAACATCACCAAGGCGAGCTCATGGTCCTTAGTGTTAGGGACAAGACCGGGGTCCCTAACAAGTTTGTCCTCCATGGCGTCCACGCCATGTTCCAAATTCAGCGCATACCAGGTGCTATAGAAATGGTTGGTTCAAGTGGTAAAGGCCTTAGGCTTGGGGGTGTGCTCCCTCTAGGTCTAAGGTTCAAATCTTCTTGGGAGCAAACAATCTCTTGGGGCCATCGGACTGGGGGATTACTGGAGGTGTACTTGCGGAAAACTCGTTGCCGAGAGCCTGCGCACCGCCAGGATTAGTCAGGATGCTATTCTGGACTCCTGGTGCCAATAAAAAAAAAGGTTATGTAGAAATTAAAAATGTCTCCCACTTCCCAATCTTGAATTGCATTGTTAAATGACACATTCGACTGCTGTAGGCCATTCGAAGAGCCCATGTAATCAGCAATAGAGGCTTCCTTATGCAATGCAATTCTGAAAAGAGAAGGAAAAACCTCCTTAAAGCAATATAACCACACCAAACATCAACCCAGAATCTAACTCTATTTACACTCCCTACCACAATCTAAAATTACGAGTGAAATCCTCCCAGCCCTCCTAATAAATTTTCATACACCCACACCATACAATCCTCTCCCTTCATTAGAAATCTAGCCTCCCCAAGTACTTTTGAATTTGGCATCAACCACGGTCCTCCATACACCTCGATTTCTTGATGGTACTGCCACAACCATTTCCCAAGTAAGGCTTTATTGAAAATACTCAATTTTCTAAACCCCGTACCTCCACAAGGTAGAGGAGTGCAAATCTTGTCCCATTTAATCAAGTGGAATTTTTTCTCGTCCTCCAATCCGCCCCACTAGAAAGCATGGAAAATTCTTTCCATCCTATTAACCACACCAGCGGGGATCGGGAATAATGGAAAGAAGTACGTAGGTAGGTTAGATAATGTGCTCTTAATAAGAGTGATTCTTCCCCCTTTAGATAGATACATTCTTTTCCAACCCGCCTATCTATTCTCAATTTTTTCAATCACGCTATCCTATATTACTTTGGATTTATGAGGAACCCCCAAAGGGAGACCGAGGTACCTCATAGGCAAAGGAGAAACCTTACAACCAAAGACTTCAGTCAAGTCCCCAATATGGTTTACCAAGCCAACCAAAACTAGTTCCGATTTAGAAAAATTCACCTTGAGGCCGGAAGTAGCTTCAGAACAAATTACAATAGCTCTCGATGAACGAATTTGATTAGCATCCGGCTCACAAAGAATTAAAATATCGTTAGCGAAAAGAAGATGAGATACATTTGCGCTCCCAAAAGAAATACCGCCCACTGAAAATCCAGACAAAAAAGACCCATCCACGGCTGCCATTACCATTCTACTTAGTACATCCATGACTAAGACAAAGAAGAGGAGATAAAGGATCTCCTTGTCTCAATCCATGAGAGCTGTTGAACAAACCCTCGAGAGTGCCATTAACCAACAGTGAGAATCTAGCGGTAGTGATGGAGTACTTCATCCAATTGTGCCACCTCTCCCAAAAGCCAAATTTACCAAGAATATAAACCAAGAAGTCCCAGTTAACATGATCAAAGGCCTTTTCCATATCTAGTTTGCAAAGGATACTTGGCGTGCCGGATTTAATTCTATTGTCCAAACATTCATTTTCTATTAGTACCAAATCCAGAATCTGTCCCCCCTTAAAAAAGGCATTTTGAGGCTTTGAAATGATCTTGTCCATGATCGTGCCCATACAGCTGGCGAGAACCTTGGTTATAATCTTATAGTCTCCACTCACAAGACTTTTAGGATGAAAGTCTTTCACCTCCACCCTACCTTCTTCGGAATAAGGGCTATGAAGGTTGCATTAAGGCTTTTCTCGAATTTCATATGTGAGTGAAATTCAACAAAAACCTTCATAACTTCCTCCTTGAGAATGTCTCAACATACCTGGAAAAATGCTATGGAAAATCCATCTGGTCCCGGCGCTTTATTGCTATCCATTCCTTTTAGCACTTTAAGCACCTCTTCCTCTTCAAACATCCTTTCTAACCAGTCAGCATAGGATTGATCGATTGTGTCAAATGCCAACCTATCAACCTTAGGCCTCCTTGGAATATTTCTGTTAGTAGATTGTCGAAAAACTGCACTATGTGATTCTTATTATCGGATCTGTCTAAAAGGACATTTCCATCCGAATGCAGTACCTCTATAGCATTAAACTTTCTATGAGAGTTGGCTACTCTGAAAAAAGCTGGTGCAATTTTCTCCTTCCTTCAGCCAAAGGGCCTGGGATTTTTGTTGCCAGGGGGTCTCTTCCATGAGATTAAGTATTTCCAGATCAGTCACAACAACAATCTTCCTTGCCTTCTCCTTGTCCATGAGAACCCTGGCAGTCTCCTTTTCATCCAAACATGCAAGTTCCTCAAAAGAATCTTCCTTTGATCGTTGATCTTCCCAAATTCTTCATTGTTCCACATTTTCAGGTCTTTCTTTGAGGCTATAAGTTTTCCAGCCAACACAAAGTTTGGTGTACCAGAAAAATCGTAAGAGGACCACCACATTCTCACCTTCTCCACAAAACCGTTAGCTTTCAACCACATATTTTCAGATTAAAAATATCTACGTCCCCTCATGAAGGCCCCTGCAATCAAGCAATATGGAAATGGTCTGAACAAAGTCTTGGGAGTCTCTTTTGGCATATAAATCTGGAAAGGGGCCTCCCAAGACGAGTAAACGATGAATCTGTCCAGTTTTGACCAGACCCTCCCATTGGACCATGTAAATTCCCCCCCCCCCCCCCCCCCCCCCCCCCCAAACCACCACCCAAACAACCCAAAAAAAAAAAAAAAAAAAAAAAAATCCTTGGCTAGAGGTAAATCAATGTAGTCAAGTTTGAAAGTAAGATCATAAAATTCTGCCATTGCCGGACTGACACATGAATCCCTCGACGTCTCACTCGGAAAATGGGCGATATTAAAATACCCCCCAATACACTATGGCCCATCCCACCAGCTACATAACCCAGCAATCTCCTCCCAAAGGAACCTTCTATTGCTGTCTAGATTAGGACCATATACACCAGCAAAAGGCCACTTGTAATCATCATCCACATTTTTAAAAGAGCAGGCCACCAAATGTTCCCCGATATACTCCTCAACTAGATTAACGATTCTTGTATCCCACAACAGAAGAATACCTCCTGATGGCCCTTTTGGAAGTGAGATAAACCCAGCCCTTGTGAAGGCATCCCCACAAATTTCTAAATATACTTCTATTTATGAACTTCAGCTTGGTCTCTTGAAGACATTGTCAGCCTTCCAATTTCTTAGTAAGTTTTTAACACAGAGGCGCTTAACCGGATCATTCAGCCCCCTTATATTCTAAGATAAAATCTTTGGTTTCATTAATTGCAGGTATTTTCCCTACCCTTACTCCTTCCTCTACTTGCACTACCTTCCTGAGCTTCATAATTAATAGGGCAAGCTAGTCTCTTTAATTCCCTTTCATTTTTGGCATAGGATCTAGCCAAGTGAGGCTGACCCGATTCGATAGCAATGAGGAGGGCTTTGAATTGGTCTTCAAATCCCTCACACAAAATCTCTACGCATTTCCGTATTTCATCCACTTTTTGGAGGACCCAATCCGACTGTGGATCGGCATGTGAACCTTGCAGCATAGAACATAAGGGGCTTGGGTCATCCCTTGTCCCTTCCTCAAAGCAGGCAATACCTTCCTCTGGCTCCCTACAAACCAATTGCAGTTCATACTCTTGCACAAACCCCTCATTCGCAGCCTCCAAGATATTCTCAAAAGGGGTAGGGACACCTTCCTCGGGCAGCCTTCAAGATATTCTCATAGCCCCTTCGTCGGATCCATCTTGGTTAGGAACACCAACTGAGGGGCTACCATCACTTGTGACCAACTAGATGGAACCTTCAGAGACCTGCGACAATCAATTTACGACGGCCAAGCACGGAGAAATCTCATTTCTAGCAACCTCCATGATATTCTTGCTTGTAGGAATAGGGATCTACATCGGCAAGTTAGCCGCTGGCGAATCAAGAGAGGGATCCAATTTGGGGTTTGAGGAAGACTCGGGAAGTGGCTTGGTCTGCCGGGGGTCGATCGGGGCTTATGGGTTGGGTTGTAGAATCCAGCCCATCCTTGCCTTTGTCTAGGCTCCATCGTGAGGCCCATTAGAGGAGCCCATTTCCTAGCTTAGTCCACTTGCCAGTTCAAGGCCCAAGCCCATTTCTCTCTTCTCCTTAACACAGTGTATAAGACATTCCATTATTCATGTCCAAGTGCACTATGTACGTCGACCTCTAGCATACCGACATGACTACCACCACCCCCTTGCCCCTGTTTTTCTGTTGTGCCAATAGTACGACAATCCTTCCCAAGGCCATTTCTGTTATGGTGGCTCACTGTATCTCCTTTCTGTGCTGCCACCCCACCATGCCCATCGCCCCTTTTTTGTGTATGTATCGGTGCTGCGACCAACGACTGATTGAGGACATCCTTATATGATTTCGAGTGATTCATCACCACCATCGGCCTAAAAAGTGGCTGCCCTCTGTTGCTACCATCCTCTCTTAATGCACCTGCCAGCTTCCTCCATCCCATATCGTCTGTTGCCTTCAATACAAAGATAAAATCTCGTCTGCCACCATTTCTATATTCCACTAGTGCCATGTAACGACCATGTGCATTGGAGCATCTCTGTGCTATGAAGCTTCTGGTTCCCTCTCGTGTTGTAGCGTAAAAGTCCTTTTTTACACCCTTCAGGCAGTCCAATGATTTAGCAAACCACTTTACTGTGTTCATCCCCCAACCTCACCTCTTTCACAACCTTTCAACTCTTCTCAGTAATAATCTTGAAACTTCCATTTGTCTTCAACACAAAGAGTTTAGCTTCAATCTACGTGTTTCGTGTTTCAGATTCCCCATTATCCTGCTAATCTCATCTTAAAACTATAATACTCCGAAAAAATCTCACCAGAAAGCCCCACCTACCAGCATTGGAGTTTTAGTTGTACGGAGAGAAAACTCACTCACACATAAGTTTATTATAAGATATTAGTATTATTGTGTGTTAAGGCTGCTTGATTTACCTTTTATTTTCCACAGAAATTCCTAAGATTGGGGAGCTTACGCTGAAAGAAGAGTCTTCATTCTCAGGAAGAGTCAGGTATTGGAAACTTCATCGCTTTGTAGTTATTTACAATTTAGGTCTCTGGTTCTCATGTGCTAATTATTTTGATGTTTTTCATCAGTTGTGATGAATCCAAAAAAGGTCTGGCTTGGCATTCCTCATCTAGCTTAACATCAGGTACTCCAGTCAATATCTTGAGGGTCACTAGTGATGAGGATATTCTATCCCTGTTTAATTGTCCTGAAAATTTGAATTTATTCAATTTGCTTCATCTCATTCATAATTATGTAAATTAATCATGTTATTGCTTAATCTCAATTGAAAAAGCAAGCAGTGTTCCCATAAAACTAAAAGCTGAAGTTAAGTAATTTAAAAAAAAGAGGAGAAATTCTGAAACTCAACTTTTGAAAATTTGGAGAGGTACTTTTGGTGCTCTTCAGAGCTATTGTATTTATCTGCTATGATCTATACCGCTCCAATACATGACTGTCCGTCACTCTGTGGCACAAAATTTCTTGGTTTACAGCGGTGGCATAAATGCTGTGGTTAAATTTGTCCTTGTTGAAGGAAATGGTGGGCAGGGATTGTGTTCTATGTGATTGTGGCTGATAGGATTGGTAGTCTTGTGGAAGATGATCCCTATATGCATCATGTAGTGTTTGTGGCGGGAGTGGAATGAACGGATGTTCAAAGACAAGGAGAGATCGTTGGAGGAACTTATAGATTTATTTTACAGCACACTATGTACTTGGGCCATTGCTGTTGACTTCAATGGCATGGACCTAAGTGATTTTCTTGTCCCTCTGGTGCCTTCTTAGAGAGGGCATACAGCTGTATTTTTAAGTTGTACTAGGCTAAGCCTATTCTTCGATTAATAAAAGTTGTTTACTTATAGAAAAAAAAAAAAGGATTGGTAGTCTTGTTCTGGTTGCAAGCAATCTTTAGGGGCCATTGGACGGAGATTTTCCCTTAAATTACCCAAGGTGCACTTGCGGAAAACTTCTTGACGAGAATCTGTGCACCCCCAGGATTAGTTGGAACGTTGTTCCAAGACACCTGGTGCCAATAAAAACAAGGATTAGTTTTGTTTGATTTATGGATCTGGACGGGGTTGAGTTTGAATTTGTTGATGTTGATGGATGTAAAGACCTACTAAACTGTGAAAATTGAAATCATTAACGTAAAAATTGTATTTGCAGTTAATTGATCTAAAATGTGACAATTAGAGAGTTGCATGATGTGTACTGACTTTCCCTCTATATTTCGTTTTGTGCAGTAGGATTTATGATTGACCAAATCTCACACATTTTAATATTGGCATCAGGAACAGGCACAGGTCTGGATTCAAGCAGTGGTAACACTTTCTCAGGTGTTATAAAGAAGGCCTCCAATAAAGTTCAGACTAAGGATGGCACTAGCACAGAAGGTATGCTTTCTGTATTTGATTATAAGTTCCAATCATTTCCCTGTATACTGCTTTGCTTAATGGCAATTCTTGTAATAGATAAACTTATTGGATAACTTTCTTCAACTGATAAGAAAATCTTGTTGATATTTATTCGAGTAATTTGGATGCTAGAGACATTTTCAAGTTTTTGGCCAAAAGTAGACACATACCCAAGAATTTGACCTTCCCTGAAAAAAAGGTTGAGTATGCATCTATTTCTTGAGTATGCATGGAAGGTCAAATTATTGAGTACACATCTACTTTTTGCCAAAAACTTGAAAAGGTCAAACTCTACCTTTTTACATGAAAAAAGGTAAGACTGCAAAACGTAGGAGTTTTACTTCTGTATCAGGGTTTTGTTGACACTTGAGTTCCCAAAAAATAAAAAATAAAACTAAGATTTCTTGGATTGATAAGTATACCATTTCCATGCAATGAAAAAAAAATTACAATCGTAGATTTTGCCATGGCAATGAGTTGGTGAAGAAGATATTTTTTTTAAAGTAAAATTGGTGAAGAAAATATAAAATCTCGTTTTACAAGCATGCTTAATACATCTTTTTTTCTTAATAATTGTGCAGAATTTCAGGCAGACAGGAGCATTGGAGAGAAAAAGCCTAGGGTTCTGGGGGATGAGGAACCTTCTATGACAGAGTTGAGTGGCTATAACTTCAAGAGGCAGGAGTTTGAGATTGAATACGATAATGATGCAGAGCAGGTACTGGCAGATATGGAATTCAGGGATACTGATGGTGATGCTGAGCGCGAATTGAAATTACGAGTTCTGCGTATCTACTCGAAAAGGTAACCTTATTTTCAATTCAATTTGCTGGTTTCATGAAAGAAACTATTCTTATTCCTAGACAAGACTGATAGTCAGTCTATCGATCTATATGTACTAAAAGGAAATAGATAATTTTCCATTAAGTTTTGAATAAATCTATGTAATCTAGCTCATGAAGGAATTCTTGTGATGTTGTTGAGAGCACCTTCCAGACTCCCAATAGGATAGAGTTTCTTTTATTTTGTCTTTTTTGGGGCTAGATGCCAATTAAATATGATACAACCAACTTGGGGATAGGGTTACCAGTGAGTCATCCTAAGTCAAGTAGTAATTGTTTTATTTTTAGGTTGATTTCTTTAATTTTAGATTGAGTATGAGTTGAGCAGCCTAGAACCGAATTGAGATATATGGTCGAGCTTGGTTGATTAAATATAGAAGAAAGGTCCTTATTCCTTAATTGTTCACTTAATAGATGATCCATTCTTTGTCGTGTAACATACTCTGGTAATTCAGAATGATTGTATATTGTGGTGCATATTGCTGTTTACTGCAGCAAGTTCATTGTCTAGTGGCAGAAACATGTTATGCAACTACATATATCCATTTTTTCCTATTATATGATTTATGTAATCAGCACCAAATCACATGCAGTAGCAGCTCAGCAATGTTGAACCTGGGACTCTGGTTCCTAACACAGCCTAAGTCAGTTATTGTAACTGTACATATTAACATATATCTGTTTTTCATTATTGTTATAACATTTTAATTCTTCAGTGCTATTGCATTTCTCATCATCCCTTCACCATCCTATAATGTGGCATTAAATGATTGGAGACTATTTATTATATTTTACTTGTGAACCTATCATCTAATGCCACATCATGGGATGATGAGAAAATGGATGATGAATAGATTTTTTCATATTAAGGTATGTTAAGGCTGGAACACATCACATAGCACATGTTGCTAAATGGGCTGTAGACTTGTTGCTTCGGCGTTACTGCTGTATGTGAGGTCTAACCGTACATGTTAACATATATCTGTTTTTCACTATTGTTATAACATTTGAATTTTTCAGTGCTAGTGAAATATTAAAGTATGTTATGGCTGGAACACATCGCATAGCACATTTTGCCAAATGGGCTGTAGACTTGTTGCTTCTGCATTACTGCTGTATGTGAGGTATTTTTTCTAGAGATTATTTAAACATATTGTGACTTCTTGACAGGCTTGATGAGAGAAAGCGCAGGAAAGATTTCATACTGGAAAGAAATTTACTTTACCCTGACCCTTTTGAGAAAACCCTCTCACCTGAAGAGAGGGAGATATGCCGACGTTACAGGGTCTTCATGCGATTCCACTCAAAAGAAGAGCATGATGAGTTGCTTAAGAATATTATTGAGGAACAGCGTATAGTCAAAAGAATACAAGATCTTCAGGTCTGAAAGCTCTCACAATCACTCCATATGCTTTAGTAACTTGATCCTATCAACAACTCCCTCTATATGCTTTAGTTTGGCAACACAACCAAGCCATGCTAAGTTCAATTAAGATGCTTCCCTCTGCCACTTCTCTCTCTCTCCTTTTCTCTTTTATTTATTTTTTTCGTTAGGAAAGTTTGAACCTAGGATATACCTTATCCCCACTTTACCACCTGAGCCATGAACATTTGAGATGCTATTTATTGGGTTCTTTAGTTTGTAGCACACATGCTCCTGTCACTTTGCTTAGTACTTGTGTTCATTGCTAGCTATGGCTGAAGAAGACGGCTGACCAGCTAGTTATTGGCTAATTATGCAGAAAGCTCGAGCTGCAGGCTGTCGAACAGCTGCCGAGGCAAATAAGTTTCTTGAACAGAAGAGGAATACGGGAGTTGAAGAAAGTGAGCAAGGAGTTAATGAAAGTGCTCAAGGTGCAGGTAATAAAGTCTTGCAAAGACAAAATCATCTCAAAGGAGAATTTGATGCCAGTCCTCAAGGAGTTCCTAAGGAGTCCCCTGTTCTATATCCCAGTGGCAAGGATACTTCTTCTGCAATGCAAGCTACTTCAAACTCTCTTCTAGAGTGGGACATCACTGGATTTGTAGGAGCGGATTTACTCTCTGAAACTGTAAGACGGCTGTCCTCAAATTTTTATGCTTTAGCATGGAAAGATGACTTCATCATCTGCACAACATTTAAACCTATTGGGTTGTCATTATCTCTATAATTCATTCATGATGTAAAAATAAATTAACTAGTCAATAAATAAAAAATAAAAAAACCATGTGGCAAATTTATATCTGTGACGCCCCCAAATTCCGTTTGGGATCGGACGGACATTTGAAGCGTCGAGACATGCAACACAAGGTTACCTGCCCCCGTTCATGACATATAAGATGCAATAATCCTAACATGCATCTAACATTATGCAATATTCGCAACGGATAATTTTTTTCTTTAGCAATACTATGCACCAAACTGAAAATATCCCAATACTTAAAACATACTTCATACATAAAGATCCATTGAATAACTAAGATCACAGCACTATTCCAAAATAGTTATGATCCAAAAGTACTGGAGATGCAACTCCATCGTATAAGTAGTAATTTAACTACTATATTAACATTAACGACGCACCGTCGTTCAATCGACTGTGTCTAGTTGGTCAGCTCCTGATCCTCCTTCAGGTCCTGTAACAAGATCTACCATTCGGGAGGAATGGTAGTTGGGACTACCACAGTGAGATTTGATTACAAATCTCAGTAAGTTAACAAAAAACTTCCACACATGCTAATGATGCATGGATGACAGTAAAAGCATAAATGCATAATCAAATTCATAAGTGATTAAAGAATAACTTAGCGTACAACATAGCATAATTGACATAACTTAAATTGAAACATGAACTGAACTTGACTTGACATGAATTTGATCTGAAACTTGACTTAGCATGAACTTGCTCTGAAACTTGAATTAACATGAAAAATACATACTCCACAGTTGTTGTGGCCCCATGTATTCTACACAAACTTGACTTAACATGAAAAATACATACTCCACAGTTGTTGTGGCCCCACGTATTCTATGTGTAAATACATACTCCACAGTTGTTGTAGCCCCATGTATTCTACACAAACTTGACTTAACATTAAAAATACATACTCCACAGTTGTTGTGGCCCCATGTATTCTACACAAACTTGACTTAACATGAAAAATACATACTCCACAGTTGTTGTGGCCCCATGTATTCTACACATCATAATGTACTCAAGATGAAATGTGACTGGAATACGAAAGGACTGAAGTCCTGACGTAACATAACGTGAATTGAATATAACTTAGAATACATGACCAACTTGAGATAGAAACATTTCGTAACATGGCATAACATATAATAGACAACATATTTAACATGACATACTTGCAACAGTGAATATTATATGACTTGACTTACATGTAATAGATGACATACTTAGCATGACGTACTTGTAATGTACAGTAATACATAACAGAATATATTATGTAACAGATAAAAATTGATGACAGAATAAATTCTGTATAATAGACAATTACATGATAACTTGACATGGCATGACACATATGATAACATACATACATACACTGTAGTTCTTTTACTTAGCATACATACACAGTAGACTACTAGTAAGTTAAAAGCTAACTTACCTCGATCTCTGCGTTTCTTATAAAACTTCAAGTGCGATCATGAGGAACTGTAATTAGTTATTCTAAAAGTTAGAACTAAATCACTAAAAATTTGAAATATGAAAAATACTAACTTAAAGAGTAAAATTTTCATTTTACTCTCTACATGTGGGAAAATGACCGTTTTACCCATAACTTAAGGATTTTGCATACTAACTCCAAAAGTTTTCAAAATTTACATTTCTCATGTAAATTTTGTCCTAAATTTAAATATCAACTTAGAAAAATTTAAAACAAAACATAACTATGAAGAACACACTATGGCCGAAACATCCATAGGCCATTTCCCTTGATTTTTGTTGCAATTCCTTCCAACTTCAAAACTCCTGCTTAAACCAAAATTTTGCAACAAACATCTTCCAATCCTAAGTTCAAAACCATATTTAAAACATCCATTTAGAAAAAACTAATAATTAATACCAAACTTTTTTTTGTAAAAAGATCAAAGCACTTGAATCACAAGTTTTGACCTTAAATCAAAACATCTCGAAGAATTTCAAAAATCAAATCTTACTTCTAACATATTCATAATATCATCCTAACATCAACTATGCTTTAAATCATCAAACTAAAGTCACCAAAATCACAAAATAACATTTGGAGTTTTTGGTTTTACACTTAGTCCAAAAACAGAAACTTTTTCCTCAACTAGTTTTGATAAATCTCTTGATCTATGACTTATAAATATATGATCTTCAAACCAAACCATCACATGGTTTAAAAAGATGTCCTAAAACATATACAAGCTTCTAATTCAAGATCACATGGTTAGAAATTAACCAAAACATAAATTTAGCCAAGAATATCCACACTTTGGCTTATCTGAATATCTCTTTGCATAAAATTTCATATCTTTGAAACTAACATCAAATATCTTCAAAATAATAATATAACATGTATATAAGATGTTTAGGATCCTCCAATAAAATTATCAAAGTCATTAGAATAGGTTTAGACCACCAAAGAGTTAAACTTTCTCAAAACAGAAACTGTTTTTCCTCTTCCAGTTTCTAAGTTTCTAAATCTAAGAACATCTTTCATCAAAACCTTTAATCATGCAAAAATCCCCAACCAATAGTCACATATACATGTTAACAATACTCCATAAAAATTTCGGACCAATATCTATCCATTAGCTTGGTCAAAAACTCCAAACTATAACATACTCTCCAGATTCACGCCCAGAATGACCTTTCCATGGTTAAAAATACTTTTGACTGACCAAATGATCATGGAATGATACGAAAAATACATCTACGGAAACTAGACTCAAAGAGGAACAACTTATATGAAGGAGACTTTATGATAAAACACTTACAAAAGCTTCGAAATGGGTGTGCAAAAGAACTCCTAAAAACTGTCCGAGAGAGAGTGTTTGGTATTCTTTCAATGGAAAGCATAAATGAAGATAATTTCGTGGGGAGGGGTGGCTGGAGATACTTGTGGATAAGATATGGAAGAGATGAGGCTGGAGTGAGAGTTAAGTGTAGGACTCTCTTACCCGAAGTGAGAGTTAAGTGTAGGACTCTCTTACCGGAGTGAGAGTGGAGTGTAGGACTCTCTTACCTAATAATATCTACAAAAATCAACTCAAGATATTTTTACCCAATAATATCCACGAAATTAGCTTAAAATATTTTCTAAATGTGGAGTAGACTTGGAAGAGTAAGGTGGTTAAAATCTTTCCATGTGTATTTTAAATCTATGTTCTTAAGATATTTTCCAAATGTGTATTTTGCTTAGGTGTCATGATCTCACACCTTGATTTCCTTCACAATTCCATCTAATGGTTTCTCTTTGTACTAAGTATCTAATACTATTTATTATGTGTGGTTAAGATCTTGCCAAGTATCCAAATAAAATTTCGCTAACCTAATTTGGATATTTCACACTGTGATTTTGAAAACATAGCGTTTAGTACGTTTACCGAGATTACTATTCACTCCAAAAATAAACGTAATAAACTTAGTACTGAAAAATCCTAAATATTCAATTAAGCCTAGTGGTGTAGACTATAATGTATTTTGACACTTCTAACTATCTCAAATAATTAAAATCGCATTTCTGGCACCATAGTGAGTGATAACACTAACTATGTTGACAGGCTAAAATCTATGCGATTAGTCGATTCATGTAAACTTACGGAATTTTCACGAGGTTCTTAAGGTCAAAAGAAATTCCACAATTGAATTTCTAGCGGGCTGTTACAATATCTACCAATCTTAACCGGAGATTCTGATTATAGTCCTGATATGATATTTGTATGCAGGAGAAACGGCTTTGTGGTGAGATCAGAATACTACCTTCACATTATCTCAACATGCTGCAGATCATCTCACTAGAAATTATGAAGGGCAATGTCACCAAGAAGTCTGATGCCCATAGTTTGTTCAAGGTAGAACCGAGCAAAGTTGATGTGGTGTATGATATGCTTGTGCAAAAGGGGATTGCTCAAGCATGATGACATGCCCCATCGTTGTCTTCTAAATAGTAACATGTACAGTTTTTACTTTCTAATCAAGAAGTATACCGCTAGTGATATAATAATCACAAGCACGGCCTAGGGGAGTCCTTGCCACTGTCTATATAGAGAATATGTAGGGGAAGACTTTTATCGGATGCATCCAATTGAAAGAGTGGATGTGACCCATTAGACTGATGGATTTTTTGCACTTTCCAATTCTGGAATGCCATTAGATGGTGATGGATGTCTCCGATGCTTGGTGAAATATTCCAACCAGTTTCAAGGTTTGGATGTTTAATTGCTGTCTGTGACAACTAGTAGATCTCACCTGCTTTGAACAGCAACAAGAGCAATATTTGCTTCTCCAGAACTTGGGATTCAATCCATATTAGCTGCCCAAACTCCAGTCTATGTGTTGAACAGTTTTGATTTCAACATCTTCTAGAAATCTTTTACTAGCACCCACTGATGTCTATATGCGACTTTCAAGTTTCGACGCAGTATTTTGTATACTTGTCCTTCCAATTTTACAGGGGGCATGAAGGAAGAATTTCTCTACGGTCAAAAACACATGATCCCCGGGCATTTATGTCATGTTTATTGACTTCGTTGAATTTTTAGAGATAATAATAAATATAGGATCTCCAAGTCCTAAGTGGACAAAAAGGCAAAGAAAAGAGAGAGTTATGCAGGCATACTTCTTTTACCAAAACAAATATTGAATGCTAAAAAGGAATAAAGTCTTACGTACGACTATCTACCACTTTGGTTAACCTCCGAGCTGAATTTCTCCATTTTAGTTATTCTAAGAAATAATTTTCGGGCTTTCTTACAAATCATCTTACACTGCATACAACACGTTTTATTTATTTATATTCCTATTAAATTAACTAAGTTCTTCTACCCACCATTCATACTCTACACATTTAGTAAGGAAAAAAAAAAAAAATCTTGTGTAGTGTGTGGTGTAAGGATGATGAGTAGAATTTTTCTTTTCAAATTCATAATATCTTTCTTGTCCTAAAAGACTAATAAGAAAATAAGAAAACAATAAAAAGGAGGAAATAGCATAAAAATAAAAATAAAATCAACTCTTCCTCTGGAATCAGTTATATTGACCTTACTAGTATTTATATCCCTAAATGCTGCACATGGGTTAAACTTCTAGAACTTAAATTTCTTACTACACATGTATTTACTGATCCCACTACAAACAAATAAGCACCTAATTCTTAAAACTTGTAACAATATTATTGTATTTAGTTTATTGTGTAAATTAATTATCTAAAAAAAAATTAATTTTAGTCACAAAAATGCTAAAAAATAAAGAAAAAATATTGAAGATAAAAAAAAAAAAAAATAGTCTCTAATATAGATCAAACGTACGTGGCAAAGTATTGAAGAAACTATATTCTAGATATGGTAGGTGACGTAGAGATAGAACTAAGATTGACGTTAGATATATAGCCATTGAAGAAAAGAAAAAATGAGATGGTGAAGAGAGAACGAGGGGAAGTGACTTTGAAGGTTATATATTTGTTATTGTCAATTGTTTTTTAATATATAACATATGTTTCTATTTATAAATGCATGAATGAGGATAGAGAAAGACTAAAAATATAATAAATCAATGAGATTGATTGATTTACACAATAATTAAACTATATTACCCTACGTACTAGAATAGTGTGAATATATTTTATAATAAGTATTATAATATTGTAACATCCCTTCAAACTGAGAATGATGACGAAGACGTCATCTTGAATTTATAAATAAGATCACATTGCTGGTTAGGTGGATGAGACTTGAGGATCTAGTTGACAACTTGATAAAAGGTATCTTTGTGGCGCATGGCACAGGTGGATGGTAGGCATAAAGTTAGAAACAAACCAATGTGCAATATTGATGATGAAAAGGAGGGCAACGATCCGATAAATGCATATGAAACTTCTCAAGAACATGTGGTGAACGGATAAGAGCACAAAATAACAATTTAAATATGAGACTTATCACAAATGGCGATCCATTAGTACATAGGAGGCCTCTAGAAAACGTGTAGTGAAGAAAAGCACACCAAATAACACGTTTAGTATGAGACTTATCACAAACAAAAAAAAATGCTCCAAGAGACACTGGGAAATTGGTGGCAAAAATACCAACGATAACTCATAGAGTCGACTATTGGTCTGATATGAGAAAAATCATACTGAAAAGGGGACTGAGAAAATTTTGTATGAAGTAAAATTAGCGGAAGAATTTTAAAAGAAATAGTCCATCGCGCTTGGTGTTAGACATGGGCTCGATACCATTTAAAAAGAAAAAAGAAAATAGAAAGTGAGATGTAGAAGAGAGAATGAGGGAGAGAAGATTTTGAGGGCTCCATCTAATTTGTTATTGTCAATTATTCTTGAATACATAACATAACATACGTCCCTATTTATAGGTGAATAAGACTAACGAAAAAATATATGAAAATGCAATAAATCAATGATACTAGTTGATATTGATTTACATAATAAACTAAATATGGTAGAGAATAAGCCATATTACCGTACGTACTAGAATATTATGAATATATTGATCTATAATAAGAATGGTAATATTCTAACAGCCATGTGAGCACCATGAATCTTGACTTAGGTGAATGATCATCGGGCTGTTTTCTCACACGCAAGGACATACATAAGTAGGTTTAATGTATTTTGACCAAAATGTACTTCAAAGTACTGCTACCTTAATATAACCTAAGATCAGTTCCCAAGTGTTTCTACATCGAGATTAATGTGTTTTTTTTTTTTTTTTTCTCAAAATCATGAGGAAGATAGACATCAATTTTGAGTAATGAATTCTTTGTGAGTTTATCACATAAGCATGTTGGGTTTAAATGTCTAGTATAAATATACCTGATGAGAACTTAAGACCACAAAAAACGTTAACCACTTTAGTTTATCATGAAGACGCAGAGATTTCATGCTATGGAAGGTAGGTACCAAGATCATTGAATAAAGATGCATACTGAATTTGGAGGCATACCCAAGAAGGATTTTCGTGGAGTCAATGGGGAACTTTATATTAAAGCACTATATGTTTGGTTGTAAGACTTAGCTAAGATCAACTCAGTTCAGTCTAATTTTAAATTAAGTCTAACATCTAAACACTTTTAAACTACTAAACTCATCTCAAGTCAAAATCTCCTCATACGTAGAATTTAACTCAACCATCTTTATACATGAAACTTAGAACTTTTTTTCAACTTCCCATAAATAGTACTATTAAACTCATTTTAACATTCAAACACATTTAAACTCATTTTAAATAGGCTTCACATAACTCACTCTACTTACTCAACTCATTACTATTCATAAAGAATTTAGCTTAACTCAGCTCAATTCAATATCCAAATACAGCCTTAGAGAGCCTTACGCAACAGTGTGGAATATATATTTTTTTTCTTGTGTTGGAATCTAGGGTCTTCATTTTGTGGCTGGATAAAGTTTGAACGTAAAAATTGCGCAGGCTAAATTATCTTGGTGAGGTAGGGCTAAAGATCACTAATTACTCGAGTGATAAATTGAGATCTAAATAACAACCATGACATGTGTTAAGTATCTTTACGTTGAAGAGCATGTTGATTTTTTTTATATCTTGAACTAAGGATTATGTATATATAGTTTTCTTTATTGAACTATTACATATAACATGTTAGATGAGATTAATTCAAATTATCTCAAGTGGAGTGAAATCTCCACAATTTCGGATCTTTGCTTGTTTCATGGCCCACATCAAATTGTTGAGATTACACATCCATGTCCATTAAGTGGCTATTAGAGTCTTACGAATAATTCAACATTTTAAGATCAAGAGTTTAAGAGGGTTGTTCTAAAAGATTGGAGAATAGAAGTTTCTATTTTTTCTTATTCACTCAGTGTTTAATTAATGTACGTGATAACTAGATAAATATGTTATTTTTAATACTCTTAACTAGTGAGATAGGGAACTTTATCTGTTAAATTAAGAGTATTAATCAAATGATATGTGCTAGCCCTCTTTGACATGTGAAATGACCATTTACATCTTAAAGCAATAAACTTTCGTGTATATGGCCTGAGTACTACTTTCTTCAATTAAATAGGTTGGCTGGTAAAATCCATGAGGTGTGGCCCAACACAGGAGTGCAGAACTGATCTGTTGGCTGGTAAAACCCATGAGCTGTGGCCCAACACAGGAGTGAAGAACTAATCTGTAAGTGACTTAAGCCCACAAAGCCCATGAGAGGAAACTTAAGCTGAGAAAGCCACGGGAAGATCTCACAACACCTAAGGGTTTTGGGACCACGGGCAGCAGAGGATGGGGCAGCTATGCACGATGGAAAAGCTTAAATCCGTGGAAAGGAGAGAGGATTCTGAGTATAAAAGGAAGAGGAACCTTCGAGAAGGGGGATTTGGGTTTTTCCATTTCATTTCTCTTGTCATTTCTTTCCCTTTTTTTTTTTTTTTTTCCAGACAGTTTCTTTTGAGCTTCTTTTAGGGTTTTTGCATATTAATCTTTTGCTAGTTTTGATGAAGATGTTTGGCTAAATTTATAGCCTGGGTTGCAGTGAAACTGTTCTTTGTGTTCTATCACTTGTTGGATTTTCTTTAGTTTTGATTGTTTACCTCACTTGGTCTGAAATCAATTTCTAAAGAGGAAAATATGATGAATTCTCTTGCTCTTAGTCTTGTTCTACTGTAGACACAAGGCACAACAGAACCTTGAATTAATCAAGGATTCCATCAGTCGAGTGTTAAATTTATCTTGGTGGAAGCTTAGTGAGTGTACTTGATTTTCGGTTTTGGCATAATTATGCTGAGTTCTTATTTTGGATACTCTATGTTATTAGCTCCTTGATTGAGTTAGTGAGTAGAGATTAATGCTGAGAAAACCGTGTAAGTGATGAACACCAAGGAGCTTTAAAAGCTGCAACCCAGATGTTTTCTCTATTGATCCTGTGAACCCTGCTAGTTGAACTGATGATTAACAATTCTGTTTTAGAACCACACCATTTTTATAAGTTAGATTTTACTTTGTATGATTTAATCCTTGTTTTAGAGCAAAATCATTGCCTTGAAAACAACCACAAATCCGCCATATATTCACTTGATAACAAACCCTTCACTGGGTGGAGACTTTTTTTTTTTTCTTTTCCAACTTGTTTTCAAAACAAAAGTCATAAAAATTCAAACAAAGAAAGTCACAGGATGTTCCTTCTGTAACATCATAGTTTTCCAAAAAGCTTTCTCAAGCATGTTGCTGGAATCACACTTGTCCCTATAGAAATGGCCTTGGGACTTCCTTATTATTACAACTGAACCACTTCTACACTTGGGAGTGATAATTTGGACCGAGTCAGTACGTAAGACTTTTATTTGAAGAATCTTCTGATGGGTGATTAATTAACTCCTCTATAAGTTATTTAAGTGCTTGCAGGTGATGTTAATGACAAAAATCATCCTACAGGTTGAAACGGGAGAAAGGGTCATTCCTGTCCCATAGAGGTAACCAAGGTCTCAATAAAGTGATCTGAAGTTCACGATGGTGGCTTAGGGCAAGGGTATAATGTTTGTACGTTCATCCATAATAATGAATAGAGAAATAATACAAAAAATATAAATAAAGAATGAGACACAAATTTACGTGGTTCGGCACATGGCTTACATCTATGGGTCATTTGGAGGGAAAATCCACTATGATGAGAGTATTTTACAAGCTCTCATGATCTCTCATATATCACTATACAATGAGGATTGAGACCCCTTTAGCCTAGAGAAGATAAAAAGAAATAGCATATCCTGTCGTGAGGTTGAAGAAGATATTTCTTTGTCTTCGTAGTAGTCGCTTAGAAGTCTAGAAGTCTCATTCCCTCAAATCTTACATCCCTTTTATTGAGGCTCTGTTAGTGGTTAGTGAGAAATTCAGCTTTATATGACATCATCTCCCTTTTCATGTTTGACCTACCTTTCTCCCTCTTTTGCTTTTCCTGGCCTTATCCTCTCCCTCTTTTTTCCTTTAGCTTCATGATGTTAGCTTTATCATGGCTTGGGCTTGGTGCATCTTGGGCTGGGCCTAATATATTTACCCCTAACAGATGCCCACAATTCTTAAGGCCACTTTGCTCAACAAGAAGGTCTTGAGAATCTTCAAGTCAACCACGATAGAGATAGTCTGTGGAAAACTATAGAAAAATAAATTTTGGGAGCTGGTCCCTGGTTTTTTGTTCGTTTGTGTTAAGCAATAAAGATCTTTGAGTGCAGAGCTCGGCTTAGAGAGATATGTAGAAGATGTGCTTGACCGCGCTAGGTGCAAGTGTGGAGATTGGCTTGGAGAGCTTGGCGGAAGATGACTCGACTATGCTAGGTGTGGGTTGGCTTAGAGAGCTAGGTAGGAGATGACTTGATTGCGCTAGGTACGAGCACGGAGCTCGGCTTGGAGAGCTAGGCGGGATATAGCTCGACTGCGATAGTTGTGAGTTCAGGGCTTGACTTTGAGAGCTAGGTGGGAGATGACTCGATCGCGTTCAATGTGAGCAAAGAGCTCGAGAAGGTTAGTGAAATTTGTAGAAGAGTCTTTGAGAATGGTGCTTTCGCGAAGTTTGTTTGTTTGTACAAACATTTGCCTGATAATCGAACGTTCAGATGTTTGCATGTGATCGTTTATCGTTATCAAAGAGTTTGTATTTGCTTGATTGTTTATGCTATTGTTGGTAGTAGTGGATTTTTTGCTCCTTAATGTGATTTTCTATTGCCATTTCCATTTTGGTATTGATGTTTAGAGTTTACTTCTAGTTACCTGTGCTAAAGTGATTGGGGAGTGCGTCGACCCCCTGGGTCCATCTTAGGCAGTTGCCGAGCTTGTCGACTCATTTTCAAAGGTAACCTGTGTGTAGTAGTTGTGGAGCTTAGAGGTTTGATCTTGAAGGTAACCTGTGCAAGGCGGTTGTAGAGCTCAGAGCCTTGTTCCCAGAGGTAACTCATTGGCTGTGATTGTGGCACGAGTATCAACACTCGACATTTGTTGAAGGAAACCTAGGCAAGAGCTAGCGGTGAGGAGAGATGAGACACTTAGAATAGGTGTTCCCTTCATAGAATAGGTGTTCCTTCATTGTTTGGGGGTGCGAGTGCGGAAGTTCGACTTAGATAACTGAGCAGGAGATGTGCTCAACTGTGCTAGGTGGCGAAGAGAGATGGGGCACTTTAGATAGGTGTTCCCTTATTTGTTTGTTGGTGCAAGAGTTGAGCTTCGGCTTATATAACTAGGTGGAAGATGAACTTGATCATGTTGGGTGGCAAGGAGAGATGGGAGACTTAGTGGAGGTGTTTCCTCCTTTGTTTGCCAATGCAATCAAGGAGTTTCAACTTTGATAACTAAGGGGAGATGGACTCGACCTTGTTGGGTGGCGATGAGAGATGAGACACTTAGGAGAGGTGTTCATTCTTTTATTCACAAGTGCGAGCACGTAGCTTTGGCTTAGATAATCAAGTGGGAGATGGACTTGACCGCATTGGGTGGTGAGGAGAGATAGGGCACAGAGCATTGACTTTGTTGGTGGAGATGCTCGCCTGCATTGAGAGGGCAACCTGTGTGCTCGTGTGGGGTTAGACCAGGCAGGAGACATGCTTGACCACATTGAAGGAGGCTAACCTAATTGCTCGAGTGTGGTTGAACCCTGCCAAAGATGTACTTGGTTGCGCTACTTTGGCAGGAGACAGAGCTTGATTGTGTTGTTGTTGTGAGAGGTGAATTCTAGACTGCACTAAAAAAGACAAACCGGTTAGTGCAGATAACCCAAATCGCAAGATTTAAAAACCTGAACCTTTTCACTAGAGTTTGGTGAAAGCTTGAGGCGCGTAGGTGAGGCCCACGAGTAGCCATGCTTTGGCAATGATGAAGGTCCAAGGTGCCTGTGATATTGAGAGGCCTATTTTAGAGCAATTCAACTGCTGTTTTTAATTTTTTCCAACTGAGATTGTTCGTTGGTGAATGATTTTGGCATGGTAGAGGTTGCCCATATCCTTGAGAGTAAATTTGTCGCGATGGAGATTGCTTTGCTAGCCCTGGTAGTGCTTAGTAGTCCAAATCATGGTAGGTGAACAAAATAGTTTTCTGTAAACAACAACTTATATATTTCATACAAACATTGTACAGGGGTTAAAGTGGCTAGTGCCTTATATTGTTTGTCATACTTATGATACGTGCTTGGCTCTTCCATCTCGTGCCCACCATAGGGGTGGCAAGATATAATGGGTGGGACTTGCCTACCTTGTAGTTGACAGGATGCCATGGTCGGGCAAGGGAGCTTGCCCACCATGTTGGTGACAAGATACCATGGGCAAGTAAGAGAGCCTGCCCTCTGTGTCCCTTGGGCACCATCCATCGGTGGCGAGTAAGGGAGCCTGCCCGCCGTATTGGCTGCTAAGTGCACAAAAAGTTGTGAGTTGCAGCAAGCAAACATTCAGCTCGAGTATGGTGGTAGTGTGTGTGGTGCTTGATCAGGTTTGGTGGAGTTGAGTTCACCGATGACATATGGGTCAAGGATTGCCATGGTCATAACAAAAACCGCCAACGATGCAATCTACTGTTACTATTGACCTCATTCGACCATGGGCGAGGAATGACCATGGGCTTACTCGCAGGGTGCGGCGAGACTAGAGCTTCTTGGTGAGGGTGGCGAGGGGCCTTTATGGCCGAGGATCTTTCTAGGCCTTGGAGTTTCCTAATGAGGGTGGTGAGGAGCTTGTGGCTGAGGAATGCTTCGTGGTCGGCCGAGCAACCCACTATGGCCAAGGTAGTCGTGGTCGAGGAACTTCATGTAGCTGGTAAACTCCTTGCACGTGGTGTACTGCGTGCATTGCCTTTGTGGATAGGAGCCACTTTGGCAGTGATAGAAAGGTCGGTGGTCCACATGGTGGCCACATGCAGACTCACCGGGCTTACGACTGGCCGGTGTTGACCCTTGGACGCAATACAATGTTATATGGCATATGAAAAGGTGAAGGGAATCTTATCTACTTATTCAGAGATGATTCCCTAAGCCAAAAAAATCATCATTCTCCCACTTCCGATATAGAGAATAAGTCAATCCCACATATGGTGCCAACTGTTAATAACAAAAATTCTCACATAGGTAACCCAAGTCTCTATGAAGCGGTCTGAAGTCCACAATGGCAGCTTGGGGCATCTATACAATGCTTGTATGTTCATCCATAGTAGTGAATAGAGAAATAATACATAAAATGTAAATAAAGGAGAGACACGGGTTTATGTGGTTCAGCACATAGCCTACGTTTATGTATTGTTTGGAGGAAAAATCTACTATGATGAGAATATTTTACAAGCTTTTATGGTTTCTCGTATCTTACTGTACAATGGGGGTCAATTGAGACTCCATTAACCTAGAGAAGATAAAAAGAAATGGTGTCTCCTATTATGAGATTGAAGAAGATATCTCTATATTTTCGTAGCAATTGCTTAAAAGTCTGAAAGTCCTCTTCCCTCATATCTCATATCCCTCTTATTGAGGCCTTATCAATGGTTGATAAGAAATTTAACTTTATGTCACTTCATTTCCAATTTCCCATTTTCATTTCAGACTTGACTTTCTCTTTCTATTGCCTTTTATGGTCTTATCCCTTCCCTCATATCTCATATCCCTCTTATTGAGGCCTTATCAATGGTTGATAAGAAATTTGACTTTATGTCACTTCATTCCCAATTTTCCATTTTCATTTCAGACCTGCCTTTCTCTTTCTATTGCCTTTTCTGGTCTTATCCCTTCCCTCCTTTTCCCTTTAGCTTCCCTTAGGTGGGTCTTCGACTAGTTTTGATATATTTACCCCCACAGACGAGGACTTAATTAACTAGCTAACTATTAAGATAATCAACTAGTGAAGAGTTATTTAACTGATGGTAACTTTTCCACCCATAATCATAACCCATGTGAAAGCTATCTTAGTTATGGTTTTTAACTCATTTACCAATTACACGTACACAACATTTAAATCGTTAATTTTTATAATGTTGTTCACCTCAAAAATGGCTCCGCAATTATTAGGTAATTAAAGGGATTAAGTGAGGAGGGGAACAAGTGCATGACAGCGATTAATTGACTGAACCATTGAGATATCTAGCACGACGAAATAGACCAAGTACAAGCCAGTTTCTCACCTGAACACACCGATCAGGCTATGTTCCAAAGTCCGTGCCCATGCATGCATAAATCCAAACAACTTCTTTCCACCATTGACTTTTTATTCGTTTTGTAGCAAATGTTTTCAAACACCCGCACGTCATAATTAATGGCTTGTCGGTTTTTTCTTGATCCAAATATCTGAACTGAAGAAATTTTACCTGTATCATTTAACAAAATATTTTATTTTATTTTATTTTATTTAAATATTATAATTATTTTAAATTATTTTATAAAATAAAATAAATAATTTAATTTTTTTAAATTAAAATAATTTTACAATTTAACATATCACATTAAACCACATCATATTATAAATTTAATTTTATATAATTTCTTTGTAATAATTTTTTTTTTTTCCAGACAAAGTCTTCAATGATATGCCGATGAAAAATCCTCGTTATATGGTCAAACCACATTACTTTGACCGCAAAAAAGTCTCTTCACATTATCAGAATGTTCTGCTATCGTTTTAAAAGAAAGGAAATCGATCGGGACTAGAGGCGTGGAAATGGAGAGGGAGACGATGAGTACTGCTCAAGTTATTGGCAAGAACGATGAAGTTCTGCTTCCAGGGTTTCGATTTCATCCTACTGATGAAGAGCTTGTTGGGTTTTATCTTCAAAACAAGGTGGAGAAGAAGCTTATTATCAATCTTGACCACCTCATCAAACAGATTAACATATACAATCACGATCCCTGGGATCTTCCAAGTATGATCTAGATTCATTTCTTTATTTTCTCTGCCACATCGAGTTTATATCCTTACAAGCAGGAAAATGTTCTTCTAAGCACATGATGTTTGTTTCCTTGTACATATTTATGCATAACTTTCTTTTGATATGTTCCCCTTTGTTTTTGATGGAGAAAATACAGAAGTTGGTAGGGTTGGAGAAAAGGAGGGTTATTTCTTCTGCAGAAGAGGAAGGAAGTATAAGAATAGCATAAGACCCAACAGGGTCACAGGATCTGGATTTTGGAAAGCCACAGGCATCGACAAGCCCATATATTCTGTTGATCAAGAACCTCGTGATCATGAATGCATTGGCCTTAAAAAATCATTAGTCTATTACAGAGGGAGTGCTGGAAAAGGCACCAAAACTGATTGGATGATGCATGAGTTCCGTCTCCCAGACAGCAAAAGCACCAACCCTAAGAACACAAGTACTCAAGAAGCTGTAAGATATTTTCATTAGACCTTACCATATTTATGCATTTATTTTGCAATCATATTGCTTTCCTAACAGAAACATTTCAATCTTTTGAGGGGTTGCAGGAAGTTTGGACACTTTGCCGGATTTTTAAGCGAGATGTTTCTAATAAAAAGTATGGATCAGAGTGGCGAAAGAACGAAATTTCTAAGCGAAGTACTCCGACTCATGATTCAAGCTCAATTACATGCAGTTCTGAGTCCAACAGCGGACACAAGTATTTGAGCTTTGGGGCGCCTTTTGCTACCATGGGAAATGATGGGAAGCCTTTCAGCGATTCGATAGAGGAAAAGAACATGCAGTTCCTTGCACGACAGCACAGCTTAAGTAGTACTGGTCAGGTCCCATATCTGTCCTCATGCTCAAGCTTTTCGAACCCAAAAGAAGAAGAAATTTTCAAAGAAGGAAACTGGGATGAGCTCATGCCAATGGTAGAATTTGCTGTTAACCCATCACTGCTATATAGTTTTAGGTAAAGGGTAGAAAAACACTAACGTTTCGTATAAATTTGTAGTAAATTTGTACCGACCTGCATGTTCCTCCAGATTTTCCTTATCTCGTGCATGAATTGCTGCATTTTTTCTTGCTTTCTATGTGAAACAGCAGACATAATAGCTAGCCGTCTAATTTGACTTCCCAGCTTCAAAAATTGAAAGTGGTTATAAATTAATTAGCTAGTTTGTCAATCGGATCACTTTAATTAGCAAACATTTATATACAACATGATTAATATTGTCTACATGATATGTCAAATAAACCTCGTACGTACGTGGTTTTATTTTTGCTTTTTAAGATTCAGTATGATAAATATTATAAAAAAGTGAGCTTTTGAAACAGTTTTATAATTTTTTAGGATCATTCTAGACAACATATATATAGCATTTGATAACCGAGCGAACTTGACCGAATCAATAAAATTAAATGATTTTGTTTTAATAATTTCTATTGAAAATTTTGAATTTTTTAGAATAAATTAAGTCAATTAGAAAGTTATTTCCATTTAAGAAAATGCAACAAATTGGAAAAAAAAAATCATTTTTATTCAATATGGACTTGTAGTAGTGAATACTAACTACCAAGTATCATTAATTTCCCTAACTATTTTTTAACCTTTGAACCAGTAACGTACGTCCCTTTTGCTGCCCATTATATATATATATATATATACACACACAGAACCCCTTTGGAACGGTCCGTCTGTTTCTAGGGGTTTAACAGCCCCCCAATAAAATGACACCACGTTAGCAATTCTATACAAAATATAGTAAGATGCATTACATCCGATAAAATCAAGACTGAAAATTTTCAAGTATTCCTGTGAAATCATGAAATTGTCTACTAATTTCCTTAAACAAATTGGTTAGATCTCAATATTATGATTATTAAATAAATCAAATACTTAAAATAAATAAAAAGTGTGTAACAACAAATCTTGGTTACGAAGGGAAACTCTTTAAGGTACTATTTAAAAGTAAAACCTTACAAGGCAGCCAAATCTAAAAAATTCAATTTTATTATTTGAAAATCAATTACAAGTAATCATCAATTACAAAATTTTTACAACTTAACTCTCTTATTTGCCCAAACAAATGACCCATTTGTCTTCTACCGCAGTAGTAGCTAGAACTTTTGGTAATATTCAAATATTGCATTTCTCTTGGAACTCCAGTAACTGAAATCTAATCAACGATCCTCAAAATTTGGAGCACGATCACACTCAATGAGAGATTAAAATATGAAAATTTTTCAAGGATTTTTCTCACCAAAATATGAACTAGAAAGTGTTCTAGAAAATATGTAAATTTGAATCTTTAACGATTTTCACCAATAGGATCCCTTAAATAAACAATCCGAAAAGAGTTCTAGTTTTAGTAGGATTCTATCGCGAAGATGTTTCTTGATGGATTGCTAACACTTCGCGATAACTCTTCTTTGTAATAAAAGATTTCTGTTCAACTTGTATTTTAGATAAGTGTAGATCTTTATGGACTCGAATTTCATATAAATAATTTATCTAAACAACCTTTATGACTTCTAGATGAACTCAATAATGTTATATATAAAGTCAATAATTATTTTACATTCATCTATAATTACAAACACAATGATAGGATAAACCTTATCATTTTAGTCACCTAATCCTATCCAAACTTATCAACTAAATCACCTAATCCTAGCCAAACTTTTACATCTACAAGCTCCCCTTTCGGCAGTTTGGTAACAAACTCTTGCATCTACAAAGACTCTTGAGCAATTAAATTCCTTGTTCAAGGATTCAGTTCGATAAAACAAAGCTCCTCGAAAATTCTAAAACTATTGCACAATGGTGTCGAAAGTTTTGTTGGCCACCAAGGTTTGTCACCTAGCAAAAACTATCGCCATAGGAGACCATGTCATCGTGAATGAATTTTTTTTAAAAAATAAATAGCAATCGCAGAGACCACCTTAGTAGATAACCATCTTTATTGAGTCGGTAGAAGGAGTGAGGAACACGAAAAAACCTTTATAAATAAATGGTAAAGAAAAGTTGAAGAATTGGACAATTGGGACAAGATGAAGAACGGTTGGAGATCTATTTCTCTATCCCAAGTTTCTCAAGCACAGAACTAGATTTTAGTCCCAAATTCGAAGAAGACCTTGAGGACAACAAGTGCTTTCTATCACAACAAACTAAGCTCATAGGAGATCTATTTCTCTATCAGTCCTATACCGTATTAGATTTTAGTCCCAAACTCAAACATGAAGCGCAAGTGCTATGTAAAGGTAGAGATGTCATAGGAAGACATCTAGAGAGGTGGCGCAAGGATGCAGCAGGCAACATCGTCTGCAAGCAAATCTACAACTGTCAAGGCTGCCTCTGCTTTGAGTACGACCACATCGTCCCCTTCTCGAAGGTTCTCTCTCTCTCTCTCTCTCTCTCTCTCATCATAATCTTTTGCATTCGAATGCATTTGTTTCTAGGTTTTTCTTCTTTCTTCTTAGTTTATTTGTCATTTCTAGAGAAGTTTTTGGGGATTAGTTTTTAGCTTCGCCTTGCAAATTTGAGCTTCTTGAGTTAAGTTTTGCAATGGGTTTATGAGTTTTGCTTTCAAAGGGGTAATGATATCAATGGTAAATGATTCAGTCATTACGAATTTCAGATGAAGTCCTCGTTTTTGTGCATTGCGGTCCCATTGTTAGCTAAATGGAATGCCTACATGGCAACCACCTATTGGAAGCTGTTTTATGGGAGAAATCAGTGCGATTGGGTAGAAGGTTTTCACACACACACACTAAAGCACATTTGTCTAGTTGGGTGAGACAAGTTTTTTAATAAAAAAATAATTTTTAACAAAAAAATTAATTAATATATAATTTAATGCATAAAAAAGAGTAAATTTGAGGAAATATCTTTGAATAATGATAAATTAGTGAAGTTTAGTAATTACATGTTTTGATAGATTAGAAAACAAAAATATTTGTTTTGTTGGACTCAAGAGGTAAATAAAATTTGGAGACAATTTGATGAACAATGCAAAATGTGAGACCCCAAAAATTAGTGTGTTTTAATTTTTTTATTAGCATTTTTATTATTTATTTTATTTTATTTTTATTTATTACTTTTTAGATTTGGTCCTTTTGTGTAGTGGGTTAGGATATGACTTTTTTTGTGTTGCCAGCAGTTTTGGGCCAAGAGGGTGGAAAATAAGCCCAACCCCACTTAAACACTACCATTTTAGCCAAGGGTGAAAACCCTATCTCATCTCCTACCTCCTACGCGCTGCACCCCCCCCCCCCCCTCCCCCCCCCAATCTCTCTCTCCCCTTTCTTCTTCCTATTGCAGAGAACCCTGCACACCTCTAGTAATTTAATTTAAGAACTCTTAAATATTTTCAAAAAATAAAGTTTCTAGTCGAAGTAAAAACAACCCAACTTAAATATTATGCTCAAATCTACTTCAAATGATGTAATAGTCCTTGTATTAAAATAAAGTCAAGCCCATTGTAAAAATTAGGGAAATTTCTTTGAGTCCAAAATTCGGGACCCAAAGTGTGGTGGATGGAGCCAGGCTGAAGGTGGTGTGTACAGCGGCTAGGAGTGGCTCGGCGAAGCTAACAACAATGAAATTGGGCTGACGCGAGGCTGGCTATGATGGAACAACAGACTTGGTGGTTGAGTCCTGCGGTTGGCTGGTGAGACGGCTGGAAAGTGGGAGTCAGCAAGGATACGTTCCACCGTCTCGGGTGGTGTGGTTGCTCGGCAATCCCTTTTGTGTAGGTGGCGGCATCCCATGATGGCTTCCAACTTGCCCAGTGTTGTCTTCCTTTGGCTTTCCTCTGTTTTTAATACTGAAAATAGAGTTTGTTTGGTCATGGATCATGGCCAAGGAAGAGATCATAGTAATACACGGTGGTGCTGTGACGACAGCATTAGATGACTAAGCTCTACTTTCGTGATGCTACTGCGTTGAGGTTGCCTCGGGTTTGGGCACAACTGACTTCGCTTGGTGGTTTTCGTGCATCTGAGATTGTGGACCTTGATGTTTGGTGGTCAAACGAAGGAGAAGCTCAGTGTGCAAGCTAGACAGGGTGGTTGCATGGCTGATTTAGGTGAGTCGAGCTTGTAGAGGTGATGGTTCATCGTTGCCGTGGGGAAGACATGGGTTGCTTGTTACAAAGCCATGTTTCTTAGCTAGTCATGGTGCACAACAGTGTGGGTGGTTTGCTTGTATCTTTTGGTTTGGATGGTTACCCCACCTCTTACCAATTTACAATACAAACAACGTTAAGTAAAACAACAAAAATTAACAGAAACCAAGAAAAATGGACATAAAAACAAAAATTGATATTAGATAGCCATTTAGATAATAAAGATAGATATATTATTAAATATTACTACATCTCTTTATCAGAATAAGTGATTGGCCATCTTCTCCCCCCACATAATCACTAAAAAAAAAGGTATTAGATAAATATAAATTCTATTCTAGTCAAGCGGTTGGTGCGTGCAACACACTTAATAAAATGTTTACACAGTATAATTTAATTTAGAAGATAAATTTTAAATTTTATCATTTAAATTATGTAAATAGTGTGCTATAAACATATATGGCAAAAAGAGAAAAAGGCAAAACATATAAGAATAAGAAAAAAAGAACAAAAACAAATATGAACTGTTAGGCCACTATAACAGATTTCATTTATTGTGACGGATGAAACCGTCACAAAAAATTAGAAAACTGTCACAGAAAGTTTTTGATGACAGTTTGAAATCATCCCCAAAATCGTCACAAAAAATGCATCATATAAAATATTTTGTGACAGTTTACTACACAATCATCACTAAAAAGTTTTTTGTAACGGTTCAAAATCTATCACGAGTTGCAACATTCGAACTTGAAGAAATCTTGTGATAGTCGAATTCCATCACAAAAAGTACATTTGAATGTCAATAATAACATTCGAATGTTCACCTAACTGATTAGCATTCAAACAATAGATATCTAACGTTTGATCTTTTTCATTCGTACGATCGAATTACACACGTTTGAACGTTTGTGATGTGACGTTTAAATTTTGATTTCACATGTTAATGGGAAATTGTTCAAACATCAAAGATTAAATGTTCGGATGGTTAGTAAATACTTTTGAATGCATCTTTTTAATTCATTCAAAAATTAAGAAATATTCGTTCAAACTTAACATAATAAGTTCAAACATTTGTGGAGCATATATGTTTGAATGTAATACCTTACATTTGAACGTATGTATCAGACGTTCATATAGTTATGTTCAAACATTGTTTTGAATGTAAAGGCAGGTTCGAACGTTTTTTATTTATATTCGAACATACTAATCAAAACTAATAATTTCATAAAATTAAATATCATTCAAATTGTATCATATTACACTACACATAGTATCATTTCATGAAAATGTTTTAGAAAATTGCAAAATTATACAATAAATGTTTTGAACAATGATAGGATTTATTTCTTTTTGTATCATCGCCCACGACGATCCTACTGCAGTGACATAACATGTTCTATCTGGATGAACCCTCTGTACTTATTCTTGAACTTCAATGCGTATGCTTTCCTTCTAGTCTTTTTGTTGCTCTTGTAAATGCATTTCTAAATCAGACTGTCAGGATAAAAGAGCCTCAAACTCCTATTGTCTCGACTTCATCTGCTCAAGCCATAACATACAACATAAGCTATAACACAAGCTATAACATATAAGAGCATCCCCATTCGGTTTTACATCCTCATCCCTATAATTTAACTCAAATACTCATTTCCTCAAATTTATCCCTAAAATTTGTTTATCTTCTAAAAATCTCCTACATCCCATTCTTCATCCCTATCTCTATTCTTTTAAATAATATTTCTCTATTCTTTTTTATTACTTTTTTCTCTTTCTTCCATTTACAATCTTAACTACTAACTCTTTTGTCTTATTATCTTTTTTTTAAAATATCACTTTCTACTAAATATTTATTTGAGATTTTGACTATCCAATACAGTATATTTTTTTTAAATTGAAATTCGTAGTATTAAAATAAAATTTTTTTATTAATTAGTGCATTTTCTAACGTGATGACAAATTTAATTAGATCCGGACTCAATATCTCTAATGAAAAACCGAAAGTCACGTATTGATGATAAAATTTTTTAATTGGATGCAACAGTAATATTTCTGCAACTTTTCTTCAACGGTAATATTTCCTGTCTTTTCTCAAACGGTAATATGTTTTATTTTTTCTCCAACGGTAATATTTTTTGTTTTTTCTCTAACGGTAATTTTTTTTATCTTTTCTCCAACGGTAACTTTTTTGTCTTCTCTCAAACGGTAACATTTTTACTCCTATGTGTAACGATAGGTGTAATTCCTCTATAAATATGCAAACTCAAGCCTCATTTCCTCTATACAAACCAAACTTCTATTGTATCCTTTGATCTCCTACTACTTTCATCAAATGGCTCGTACTTTCTTTCGCAAATTATTGACATACGTATCCTCTGAAGATGATAGCGATGTTCAAAACATGGAGGCGGATGGACAGTCATCGAGGCGACGTGGCAATAGCCAACGTCATAAGTTTATTCGACATGATCATGTTCAGGGACACGAGCGCCTATTTTGTGATTACTTTGCTGAAAATCCAATATATCCCTCGAATCTATTTCGAAGGAGATTTCGGATGAGTCGTCCTCTATTTCTTCGTATTCTAAATGAAGTAGAGTCTTACGACCCGTACTTCGTCCAGAGAAGAGATAATGCCGGCCGACTCGGTTTATCTTGTATGCAAAAAATCACCGCAGCACTTAGAATGCTGGAGTATGGGGTTACTGGAGATTTTATGGATGAATACATACGTATTGGTGAAAGCACCACAATGGAGAGCCTAAAAAAATTTACTGAGATAGTAGTAACTGTTTTTTCAGAAGAATATCTAAGGTCTCCAACTGCTAATGATATAGTCCGATTGCTTGCAGTTGGTGAACAACGAGGATTCCCAGGAATGCTGGGAAGCATTGATTGCATGCATTGGAAGTGGAAAAATTGTCCCGCAGCTTGGAAAGGTATGTACTCCGGCCACATCCATGAACCAACTATTATTTTAGAAGCAGTTGTTTCATATGATCTCTGGATATGGCATGCCTTTTTTGGTATGCTCGGTTCACATATCGATATTAATGTGCTAGAGAGATCTTTTATTTTTACGAAACTTGCCTAAGGGCGTGCTCCTCCAGTCAATTACACTATCAATGGCAACAACTATACTATGGGCTATTACCTTGCGGACGGTATTTATCCCAAGTGGCGAACTTTTGTGAAGACGATTCCATCACCACGTGGGAATAAGAAGAAAAATTTTGTGAAAGCACAAGAATCCGCAAGGAAAGATGTCGAGCGTGCATTCGGGGTACTTCAACAATGATTTGCTATCATTCGTGGACCTTCCCGAATGTTTAAAGTGAAGGAACTAACGAATATAATGAAAACATGTGTTATTCTACATAATATGATAATTGAAGACGAGCATGATGATAGTGAGTGTCTGAACATTAAATATGATCAACTTGATGATAATCTCACCGAATTGTTGCGCAATCATACAACTAAGTTTACGGACTTCATCCAGCGTCATCATGATATTAGAGACAGCTCGGCACATCATCAGCTTCAAGAAGATCTAATTGAACATCAATGGCTTTTATATTCACAACATTAGTCAGGGTTGCTTTAGATTTTATTATTTCCTTAATGTAATTGGTGACCTATGTTTAAGTTAATCGGAACTTGCATTTTTATTTCGTTATTGTTATCAATTTCCCGAATATATTAATGGTAATCAAGTTTGTTTCTGAAAATGTCATTGAGTCATTAATTGCACAACCCTATCATACTTCCCATATTATCAAATACAAAAAAGATTAATTACATGTATTTTTACACATATAATTGTTACAAACATAAAATAAGAAATCAAATACAAATAAATCAATCCAAATCGTCGAACCGACTGCGTCTCGCCATGACCTCCCTTTGGAGTTGCTGGAAAAACTCACGCTGCAATTCTGGCATGACACTCACATCCATCATCATAATGCGCTGATCTGATTCCTTTTTTGCGAGCTCCACTTTCTCAGCCTCCAACCGAAGCCGTTCGTCCTCTTGACATAATTTTCTGGCCTCCGTCTCCTTGTCATACGCCATCTTCTCGACTTTAAGACGAAAAAACTCTTTCTCCTGAGCGCGTGACTCCTCCAACAGAGTATACTTCATCTTCCTGAGTTGGAAGTTCTCCTCTGCATGCTGGCCTTGGGCCTTTCGTTTTCCTTTCTCAGCTTTCCTTCCAATTGGTCGGTCGGGCTCGATAACTTCATTCTCCATCACATGGTCGGCCTCGAGATCAAAAACTGAATCAACTGTAGCTCCAGAACATCGAGTTGGGGTCGGGGATGGGGACATCGTCTTCCTCCGCTTTGGATCCTCCTTTGTCGCGTGCCAAATCCACTTAGGTTGGTCATTCAACAGGTGCCAACAATGCTCGAACTGGAATGAGCATTTCTCTAGCGATTGGTACATAACCTTCACTTTGTCAAACTTGTAAGAGAAAAAGAAACCAATGTTAAATCAATAATTGTTGACAGAAATTGTTTGAGTAAAGGACTTTGGGATTTGATAATGTTACCTTGTCTTGCTCGGTCATGCCACTTTAATTTAACCCTTCAACTATTACTAGTTTCGCACAAAATTTATTTGTGGCCTTTTGGATCACCGGCCACCGGTGAATTAATGACTTTATTGTCCGCTCATTTGTGGTTTCTTTAAATTGTTGAAAGTACTCAAAAATTATTTCCCAAAGCTGGGAGTGTTTTTGATCTGTTCCCTGGATGGCATCAAGGTTACAATTTAGTCATGCGGAGACAAGTAACTTGTCTTCCTCGGGGGTGAAATTCGCTCCCTTCACTGATTTCCTAACGCCAATAGGCTCGTTAGAGGGTTGAGGTGGAGAGTCATCAAGGGTCACTGGAGATGTTCCACATTGCCCACCATAAGTGGGCTCGAGTTGAGGATCTTGACTTAGGAGGTTCGTGAAGTACATATGTCCACAGTCTTGTGAATCCATTGCTAAAAACGCATTGAAAATGTTAGAAACGAAATTCGGAAAGTTTAGGGTGTTAGTCCGGGTGGATGGCTCAGAAACCGTTTGGTATGATCTTGAAAAATTGGCCACCCACTGATGGCCAAAACAACCAGTTGCCAATACTTATTGGCCGTCCTGATTACCTAGCCATTGGGGAAATGACCATTAAATTTCCCGTATCTCCACAAACGGTTGTCATCATCACAGCCTTGTGGTTTAGTTTACACATAATATAACTCAATTAATCCATAATACCAAACAACATACAAAATAAAATAATCCTAAATACGAGCATCCCCATCTGGTTCTACATCCATATTAAATATATAAATAATTAAAAAGGCTCAGAATGGTGTAAATATTGACACCATGTGTAAGCAAGGAGCCCAACATCGAATGGCTGCAAAATCTCACCCGAACCCCGATTGCCTTTTGTGGAAAGTACCACAAACTGCAATATGGCAATTCGGGTGAGAATTACCCCGCCATATCGATGGGGGCCCATACACACTTCTGACATAACCCGCACTATAACACCATCATCACAGCCTAATATAAACCCTCTCCCCTGCGAGATACGCAACACTGCAAATGACCCATAATTGAATATCAAAATGAGCAAACTATTTTATTCCAAGGACAGTTGCAATATTCCATCAATTCAAGCATAAAGTTATGAGCATGTTGGGCTATTAATACCTTCCATAATATAGAGTTATGTGGAGAGAAATTTCACTCTCTAATTATATTAAAAAATAGGAGTCCGAAAGCCCAAAAAATGCATTTTCCAAACACAAGTTCTTAATAACAAACAAGAGCAAGAGACTAAATTAAAGGGGCCGAATACAGCATGTTAAAGGACCAAGAGCAAGTTCTTAATAGCAGCATGTTATTGGAGCACCAATAAAAATCCATCAATTCAAGATTACACATAAAAAGCATTCTTTCATTTCCAACAAGATTTAATAAAAGTATGATCAACTATTATATATGTGATAAAGATCAAATGTCCACCACGTATGGAATTAATCCATTCAAGTCTCTAATCAGAGATAAAAATTAAAATCTAGAAAGTAGTTGTAGTGGAATTAATTGTCTTCTCAAATAATCACAGGTTACAAAGATTGCATAATGTATTTTTATAAATTGCATAATGAAAACATAATTTAGAAGATAGATCCGAAATTCATCAAGCAAAGATGTTCACAGCAACTGAAAACCAATCTTGGATCACCAAAGATTCAAAATCATAAATCTATTCTGGCCCACCAAACAATACATGTGAGCTAGATAATCATCACAGGAAAAGAGTATACATTTTCACAGCAACCAAACAATAGCCAAAGGAAAATATGACAGAAACATCATGAATGATTTTCGGGGTTCCCAAACAATCACAGAAGGAAAAACAGGACAGCAAACATTTTTTGAAATTCGCACCAACCAAACAGGGGCACCATTCATCAAAACGCAAGCCAGACCTCATTTGGTTTCACAGCAACCAAACGGGTTACTCAAGAAAATATGACACCATGCCCGGTTCACATTTTCACAGCAACCAAACGGGTTGCTCAGGAAAAAATCAAAGCAAAGGTCCAGTCTATTTTCACAGCAACCAAACAGGTAACTCAAGAAAAAAGTTCCCTTCACCGAACAGAAATTTTCACAGCAACCAAACAGGTAACCCAGGGAAATAGCCACAAGAAAACCTTATGACTTTTCACACCAACCAAACATTGGTTCCAAAGCATTAGATGTTTCATCATCAAGAAACACGCAAGAAATTAACAGGGGTGAGAAAATGAGAAGAAAAATACCGATTTCCTAGCAGGAGAGGCGATTATTGGAGCACCAACCGTCGAGAGGGATGAACGCGGGATAGGATAGGGAAATGGGATTTAGGGATGTACAGTAGGTCCCCAAAGATGGGGATTTTCTGTACACCCTGAAAATTAGAACCCCATTTTAGGGAACCGGATGGAGGGAGGGTTTTAGAGAAAACCCTAAAACTTTCAACAAATAATAGGGAAACGGGGGGGATGGGGAACCGAATGGGGATGCTCTAAGCTAGGTTGTGCTTTACATTATTGATTCTGAAGAAATTTAGTTGTAATTTATTCATGCAATATAACACACAAACTATAACATATAGCTATAACACAAGCTATAACATATAAGCTAAACATTATTGATTCTAAAAAAAATTTGTTGTAATTTATTCATGCAATGTCACACACAAACTATAACATATAGCTATAACACAAGCTATAACATATAAACTAAGTTGTGCTTTATATTATTTGATTTCAAAGAAATTTAGTTGCAATTTAAGTTTTACTATGATGCTAAACTTCGTCAAAACTCTTAGTAAGAACTTCATAGTTGGGTCTTTACTAAGGATTCCGAAGAAATTTAATATGTCTTGTTCTAAGTTTAATATATACTAATGTGTGGATTTAATCTTAGTAGTTTTTCTCAATTAGTTATTTGTTTTATTTGTTATTTTTTTAATTTCCTAGCATTTTAAAGTGGCCATTATTTTTTTTTTCATAAATTAAATTAGATATGGATAGTTGATATTTTTAATAGTTCCTCTTTGGACCAGTGAATCCTATAAGGGGAGTTTATCGAATACCAATAACAAAATGAAACATCATCTGAGTACATGGTTTTAGGCTAAACCTGGCCACACCATAGAAATGGCATCCCCTTTATAGAAATAGCCAGCCGTGCCTCCACGATTTCATCCCTTCCCTTCAAACGCAAATATCCAACAACACGATTTACAGATGAATTGGCTTAACGTTGTACCGGTGGAGGAGCAACCCAACTGCAAATCTAGACCGACAAACCCACAATAGTAAGATATTATTGAAATGCAAACACAATCCAAATTACCAAAACTAAAATAGGCAAAAAAAGAATGTGAACAAAAAATAATTCCGGTGTTCAATTGCTACCTGCTATAATTTCTCTAGGAATTTAAAGTATTAGATTGGTGTGACTATAGATTGATCAGCAATCAGTTTGTTATGTTATAGACTGCCAATCCAAAATGCCTCCTCCTGCAAGGATAAAATTTAGATATTACTTTGTGCCATGAATACCACAAAACCAAACTTCTAAGCAACAAAAATTTAAATGACATACAAAATCTGAAACAGAATGCAAGCACATAATCGAACAACCTAGTGACCTCCAACATACCTCATCAAGCACGGGATCAATAAGATTTGAGAAAAAATTCAAGATCTTGACCCCTGGAGTTTTGTTCTCAAGGACATTTCGCAGGGGGTAGGTTTTGTTCGCAGAGACATTTCGACCCTTGGAGTTTTTTCTTTCCTCTTCAATACACCCCACCATTGAGAATGTGTGTATCCCACGTGGCATGCTACCGTGGTTGCCGTTGTTTGGAGAATAACGTATACACTTGTTTGAAGTTATTTACTTTATACTAATGTGTAGATTTAATCTTACTATTTTTTCTTAATTGGTTATTTGTTTTATTTGTTATGATTTTAATTTCCTAGCGTTTTAAAGTGGCAATTATTTTTTATTTAGCAATCTAAGATTTAGATTTAAACTTGCCAATTTTTTTTTCTTTTTCATTTTTCTATACATTGGAAATGTGTTGGTTATTTGTGTGGTTATGTACTAAAATTAAATATGTGATTTAAGTTTATATTTACTCTTGTCTAAGTTTGATATGAGTTGGTTAATTGGTTAATTGTTTCTAACAATTCCAAATCAACACAAATCATTACACATGCATGTTTAAATTCCACAAACCATAACACATGCATATTTAAACAACACAAATCACAACACATGCATATTTAAAAACACAATTCATAACACATGCATATTTAAATTCCACAAATCACAACACATGCATATTTAAATTTCACAAATCATAGCATTTTGTTTGACTAGTGATGGAAAAACTACAGGAGATGTGGGAGAACTTCCAGTTGAACAAGGAAGAAGGTGAGGCTATTGATATTGAGGGGGAGGGAAGTATTGAGGTGTTGCGAAAGGGTGACCGTAGCTTGATTAGAAAGATATGGGCAGATAGGGTGATTAGGAAAAACATAGTTGAAAATACCATGGCTAAGGTGTGGAAGCTAAGTAAACTTGCAATATTTAATATTTACAGAAATGGGACAGAATGCTTTTATTATCACGTTTGCTGCCCATGCAGATAAGAATCAGGTGGAGAGTGGGAGGCCATGGTTATTCGACAGCAATATGTTTGTAATGAATGCTTTTGATGGGTATTCCCCATTGAGTAAGATGTCCTTTGATACGGCAGCCATGTGGGTCCAATTTCATAATCTGCCTTTGGTAAGGATGTCCAAAGAGTGTGGGGTGTAGCTAGGAACTTCTATAGGGGTGGTGGAGGAAGTGGAGGTGGATGTGGATGATGTGGGGTGGGGAATGTATCTTCGAGTCAAAGTATTACTGGATTTGAAGAAGCCTCTGGCCAGGGGTCGAACAATAAAGTTGCAAGGGGTGAAAACAGGGTTCCGATAACATATGAGAAGCTGCCGCACTTCTATATGCGATGTGGTAGAATTATCCACGACGGTGTAGAGTGCCAAAAACCTACTGTTAGGGATGTTAAGAGTAAACAGTTTAGAAGCTGGCTTCGAGTGGATGGAGGAGGTCGTCAATTTCGGGTTAATTCTCAGCGGGGGAATAACTCAATAGGGAAGATCAACCAATCAGAGACAGGGCAACCAATAGCAGCAGAAGATGGAGAGAAGATGGCAGTTAATTTGAATGGTAACGATGCTGAATTCTTGGAGCATTCGCTAATGGGTAGCGAGTTTTTAGGCAACGTTGTAGAAGGAGATCGGGAGGATCTTTTTCAAAATTTAAATAAGGATAAGGGGGGGGGGTTGGTTGATGAGGAAGGCCTTTATGAACATGATCAATCACTGAAGGATAGGATTGATTTTGGTATGTCTGTTACGCAGAATTTGAAAGGTGGCAGTTTTAACGGAAATTTGAATGTTGTCCACGTAGATACTACTTTGGTAGGTGAATTAGAGGCCTTCACAGAGAAGGTCTTCTCGGACTACTTGGAAAAAACATGCTCGAAACTCAGGCACGAGAACTACTACTCAAGCTGTGAGTGCATGCAAGAAACATCAATTAGAGGGTGGGAGTAGGATAAGCTCATTCCATGAAGGGAAGAAGAGGACTAAGTTGACAGGGGTGGCAGTAGGGGTGACAGGAAGTTTTATAGGAAATATGAGTAAAGGCATTGATCAAGATAATGTGAAATCGGCAGAAGCTGTTGAACAACCCTGTCGAACCCAATGATTCTCCTCAGTTGGAACTCTCGTGGGCTTGGGAACCTACAGGGAGTTCGAGCTCTCTTTGAGTTAGATAGGGAGGAAGGTCTCAAGGTCATGTTTTTATAAGAGACTAGGTTACATGAGAAGGATATGGAGAAACTTAAGTATAGTTAGGGTATGAGAATTGTTTGGCAGTAAGTAGTGAGGGGAGGAGTGGAGGACTTGCTCTTTTGTGGAGAAATGATGTTAGTTTGGCTATTAAAAATTATTCTAAGAGTCGCATTCATGCATCTATCCAGGATTCTTCTATTGACTATGAACCTTGGTATTTTACTAGGGTGTATGGTCAACCTGAGACTAGTAGGCGACATTAAACTTTGAGTCTTTTACGATCTTTACAAGTTCCAAGTGATCAAGGATGGCTTTTGATGAGAGATTTCAATGAGTTGTTAAGTATTAATGACAACAGTGGTGGAAGAGACATAACAGATAAATAGATGTAGGATTTTGGTGAAGTACTTGATGATTGTGAGTTGTTGGACCTAGAATATCACAAGAATCCTTTCACCTGGTGTAATAAGAAGGAACCTGATCAAAGCATAAGTGAAAGATTGGATCGAGGACTGGCTAATCTCAAGTGGAAATCCTTTTATCCTATGGCTAGTGTTAGTCGTGGTAGTGTGGCATATTCTGATCATGTGCAAATTAAGTTGCAACTGCAATATGACAGACATCAAAGGAGGGGGAAGAGGCTATTTCGTTTTGAGGCAATGTGGGTGGAGGATAGGACCTATAAAACAATTATAGAGAATCCTTGGTTAGGCACCTCTGGGGAGAGAACTATGGAGGGGGTAATGAGACAAATTAAAAGCTATGGCGAACAGCTAGAAAGGTGGAACAAAAACAGCTTTGGCTATGTGTAGAAATAGCTAAGAAAGGCAAAGTTGCATTTGCAAAGGATTGAGGATTCTGATCATAGGGGTCATAGGAGAGATGAATTGAAAAGGGTTAGAATTGAGGTTCAGAAATGGTTGGAAAGACAGGAGATCATGTGGAAACAAAGGTCAAGGGCTTTATGGTTGACTAAGAGGGATCGAAATACTAGTTTTTTCCATAATAAGACATCATAGAGAAAAGCTAAAAACGTGATCAAGGGTATTATGGATGATACTGGTAGTTGGCAAGTGGATGAGGCAAAAGATGAAGTCATCCTTAATTATTTCTAAAATCTATTCACAGCTTCTACTTAGCGAGGCAATTGCAATTTTTAGACAATTTGGCTGGTAGAGTAACAGATGAGATGAAGCAAAGGCTCGAGATGGAGTTTGTTGCAGTAGAAGTGGAAGTAGCTCTAAAAGAGATGAATTCTACAAAGTCTTCTGGTCCAGATGGTATGGCTCCTTTATTTTATCAAAGATATTGGTCTATTATTGGTAGGGATGTTACTCAAGCTGTTTTACATGTACTGAACACTGGCAATTTTCCCTCTCAATTAAATCATACCTTTGTGACTTTGATTCCCAAAAAGAAAAAGGCTGAGTTGGTGTCTGACTTTAGGCCAATCAACCTTTGTAATGTCATGTATAAATTGGTGCCAAAGATACTTGCAAATAGGTTAAAGGGAATTCTACCTCAGCTGATTTCTGTTTCACAGTGTGCTTTTGTCCCTGGAAGGTTAATCACAGATAATGTGCTCATTGCTTATGAATTAGTGCACTTTATTTGAAGAATGAGGCAAGGAAGGAAAGGATTTGTCCCTTAAGCTTGATATGAGTAAGGCTTATGATCAAATAAAGTGGGACTTTCCTAAAACAGTTATGAACAAAATGGGGTTTGGTGCTAAGTGGATTGGTTTGTTGATGCATTGTGTGAAATCTATCTCATTCTCTATTTTGGTGAATGTGGAGCCTAAGGGTCTAATCTATCCTACAAGAGGGCTAAGGCAAGGGGATCTTATATCCCCTTACCTCTTCCTTCTTTGTATTGAGGGCCTTATTTCTCTTCTTCAGAAAGTGATATGAAAGATGTAGTAGAGGGGATTTGTGTTTGCAGGGGTGCTCCAAGAATTAATCACCTTGTGTTTGCAGATGATAATGTTTTGTTTTGCAGGGCCACTTTACAAACTAATAGAAACATCCTTCATCTGTTGGAGTATATGAAAAAGCCTCTGGACAAATGGTGAATAGGGACAAGACTTCCATGATATTTAGTAAAAATGTCTCTACTAATACACAAGTTGAGATTATGCAGTTTTGGGGTGTCCAACAGCACCAAAATTATGATTAGTATTTGAGCCTTCCTCCTATGGTGGGTAGAGGAAAATATCAAACCTTCTTTGTGTTGCAAAACAAGGTGTGGAAAAAGTTATAAGGGTGAAAGGAGAAGTTATTATCACAAGGGGGTAAAAATGTGCTTATTAAAGTAGTAGCCCTCTCAATCCCCACTTACACAATGAGTTGCTTCAAGCTGCCAGGTTCTTTGTGCACTAAGGTAAAGAGTTTAATAGCCAAATTTTGGTGGGGGCAAAAGAATGAGGAAAATAAAATAAGTTTGGTTAGTTAGAGGAAGCTATGTGATTCAAAGACTCATGGGGAAATGGGTTTTAAGGACTTGAAGACCTTTAACATGGCACTCTTGGCTAAGCAGGGAAGGCATATTCTGAAGCAGGAAGACTTGTTGTTACACAAGATTTATAAAGCTAGGTACTTTCCTTCTTTTAGCTTCAAAGAGGCCAAGCTAGGAGCAGTACCTTCTTTTGTGCGGTGGGGCATATGGGAAGCTAAGAAATGCTTACTAAAAGGGTGCAGTTGGAGGGTAGGAGATGGTAAGGCTATTAATATTTGGTCTGACTAGTGTTGCTAAATCACAAATTGGTCCCAGTCTCAGATTCAATCACTCAAACCCAGATGAATTGGAAGGTCTCTGATCTGATAGATGGAAATACTAAAAGGTGGGATATAGAAAAGGTTAGAAGATGCCTACCTCTAAGGGAAGCAGAATAGGTGTTTCATATGGTGCTAGCTTCTGATAATAGACCAGACAGCCTAGCGTGGGAACATGAAAAGAATGACCACTTTAATGTTAAAAGTGCTTACAGGTTGTTCATGTCCTTCGGTGAAGATAGGCAAGAGGGTGAGGTGTCATATCGAGAGGAGAAGAAAAGAATGTGGAGTAAAATATGGAAGATGCAGGTTCCCAATAGAGTAAAAATCTTTGTTTGAAGGGTGTGTAAGAATGGGTTACCATCCTTAATTTACAGGCAAAGAAGGTGGTGATAGAGGCATTATGTAGATGGTGTCAGGTGGAAGAAGAGGATATAAATCATGCCGTGCTCAATTGTACAAGTTTCAAGGATGTCTTACTGGCCAAACTTAGATTCTTGTAGGATACCCAAGTTCAGAGAGATTTTGTTCAAGTCATGACCCACTTGGCTACAAGGAATATATCAGGAAAGATGGAACACCTGGCCCTATGTGTGTGGGGATTATGGTACAAAAGAAATAAACTTATGTATGAGCATAAGAAGATGTCTCTTGAGCAAGTTTTGGATCATGCTCTTTCAATTCAGCAAGAGAACAAATCAGCAACAGAGGAGCAGAGAAGGGGATTGGTGCCTCGATGTAGTTGGAAACCTCCACCCTTGGGGGTCTTGAAGCTTAACATTGATGGTGCTATATTCCATGACTAGGTCTAGTGTAGGCATGGTTCTTCGAGATAAGGGGGGTCAAGTGATTTTAACATCTAGTAAACCAGAACACAAGGTGAGTGATCCTATGGAAATAGAATTCTTTGTGGTATTGAGGGGTGTCCAAGTTTGCTTGCCTTTGGGAATCAGTGAGCTAGAAGTGGAAAGTGACTCTTTATTGGTGGTCCAAGAGCTGAACAGAGAGCAAGAGTCTATGTCTATATGAGGAAACTTGGTCCATGAGATTAGGAGACTGCTACATAGGTTTCCTAAGGTTATTGTCCAGCATAGAGGTCGCATGGCCAATGTTGTAGCCCATTGTTTGGCAAAACATTCATGGCATATAGATGATCTAGTGATTTGGTGGGACTCTTTCCCTAAGAGTGTTTCTCAAGTCATATGGCACGATGCTTCGATGTAATTTTATTATCCTGATGAATAAAACAGTTTACAATGTTTATTAAAAAAAAAAAAGCTCCAATACGTCTCTCCCTTTCTCCAACTTGCTCTCTCTCTCTCTCTCTCTCTCTCTCTCTCTCTCTCTCATAAAAATTCTCTCGGTTACTCGTTCTCACCAAAATGGAATTCCCCATTTTGTAAGCATGCCCTAGACTTATCAGGGGCGTGATAATTTTTTTTGAAATTTTTTTACCTGCAATAGGTTAAACTAAACAGAACAGTAGAATAAGTTTTGCTGTTACTTTTTAAATGAAAAGTCATCGCAAGAAAATGGCGTAATGTTCAAACGTTATAAAAAATTTCTCAATCCCACTTAAGTGTCCCACTAAGTTTATGCTACGTACTATCACATTCAAATGTAATACTATTGACATGGGAATGTAGATGAAATTAAGTTTTCCATATATGACATAGAATCAATGCAGGAAAGTACCCACCAATTTCTTTTTCCAAACATTTAAACATGATACTGAAACGTTCAAATGTAAATGAAATTAAGTTTCCCGTATATAACATAGAATCAACATCAAAAAGTTCCTGCCAATTTTTTTCCAAACATTCGAATATAAAACTCAAACATTCGAATGTAAAATTGTTAACATGCAAACGTAGATGAAATTAAATTTCCCGTATATGACATAGAATCAATGCGGGAAAGTTCTAGCCAATACTATTTTCAAATGTTCGAACTTTTACTATAACATTTGAATGTAATTCCTATTACATTTGAACGTTTATTTAATGTTCAAACGTGATTTATATATTATGATTCTAATACTATAATAATATATATTATATAATACTATAAGTTATTTTTAATTTAAAAACAAATATATTAATCAGTAGTATATATTATATAGTAATCTAAATCTATATAGTATATATTATAGTTAGTAGTATAGTGATATAAGTGTACTATATAGTATAAGTCCATATTGCTATATATTATTATATAGGAGATAATATAAGTGTACTACACATTATTAATAGGTAATCTAGAGTAGTAGTATATAGTATTATTATATAGTATATGTATTATTAGTGGATATTACTATATAGTAGATAATATATAGTACTATATAGTATTATTAGTAGATATTATATATATTATTATATAGTATGACATTCAAACCCATTTGGGGATGAGTGTGTAACTTCATTTTCTGGCCACCATGAGTGGCCAATGGCTAAATGATCACCGTAGATATTCTACATTCAGTGTATACTTCATTTCTATAGTGACTATTACAAGAGGAATATCTTATTTGTGAAAACTAAAAATGGCTTAGTCAACTAAGCCATTTTTGGATTCGAACATGCCAATTTCAATGTTTGAACGTTATACTCAAGAACAACTTTCAAACATACAATGTTTCATTTGAACGTTATACAACCATTCGAACAAATTGATGTTTGAACATATATTTTTGCTTTACACATCAACAAAAGTGTTAGTTGTGCTTCAAATGTATGTTAATTTATGTTTGAAAGTACTTTCACGTTTGAATGTATGTTAATTTATGTTTGAATGTACTTTTACGTTTGAATGTATATACATCAAAGATTCAAATGTAACATTTCGTGGGACGTTTGACTCCTAATGTTCAAACGTAAAATTGTAATAGTTCAAATGTGATTACCTACACGTTCAAATATTTTCATTTTATGTTTGAACATTAAGATTCAAACATTCAAATGTACTTGAGAATAGTTTTAATTTGTTTACCTTTATATATATATATATATATAAATATATGTCTAATCATGTTTTTTCTTTCTGCAAGATATGTCTCATCATTTGACAATTAAGAAATAGGATAGGGAAGGAAACCCGAACACCTCTCGGATAGGCATTTGAAATGTTATGGCCAAAAGCAAAGTGTTGATAGTTTGAGTTCACATGGGAGGACAAGAGTATGAGGTTCGTCTTTATCGAAGTTGGACCAACATTTACACACTAAGGGGGAGGATATACCCCTTTATGGTTCATGAGTTCTACATGGAAATGTCAGTCATGCCTCAGGATGCAACTACTCACATTGTAACTGTACACGATGTTCAGTTCAAAGTATCGACGGTTGTTATCGTAGACCTACTTAGGATCCATCGCGTATATGAGGCATCGACTATAGTGATTGATCAGCCTGAGGACGCATGGGATGTAGGTACATTTGCATCGTCTACTGCTTTAATTGAGTTTATGGCCAGAGATGTAGACTGGTTGGAGGGTGAGTGGAGTGATCAGCCTCAAGATGACAATCAGGATGAGAATTTCTTCATTCTCATTGGGAGATACCGCACACTCTTTGATAAGAAGATCACATTCTCCCAGACACTACTGCTGCCATTTTTCCGCATCTTGCATCTCATAGTTGCAACAAAGATAGATCTCGTGACACAAAAGGCCATCTTCAGTCAGACTTGCACACAGTTCCTCCTACAAGTGGCACATGGAGAGCTCATCAACTTGCCACAACAGATATTTAAGAGGATCCGTTATGAGGCGAGCATTATCTCCACTGACAACTTACCATATTGAAGGTGATTATTACTCAGCTATAACTGGAGTGGAGAGCGGCACCCAAGCGGAGGAATGGTTGACTGAGCATATGAAGCCACTAGACATGACCTCACACCATCAAAGCATTGGACAAGTCAGGAGGCATGCTTAGAGTGAGCCTAAGCCTACGCCATATCTTATTCCACTGACCCAATTTGGGGCTGATGTTGCTCCACATAGTAGGAGTACTAGTTAGCAGTTGATGGGTACATCTGCAGGGGATGTGTGCCCTGCTTGGCTTGATGCGATGGTCTCAGATACTACTACACACATTGATCGACAAATCGTGTCAGTACAGTAGAGTGTCTCCAAGGTTGGCCATCGTTTAAATATCCTAAACGAAGAGGTCAACACATTCACTAAGGAATTTCATACATTTGTAAATAACTCGTTTTGAGTTTTGTTGCACTTTTCTTGTATTTTGTATTTCTATTTTAATATATTTCTTTTTCTTGTCTTTATGTAATGAAAAATATAATTTAATATATCTAGTATTTTTGTATTTTAATTCCCAATCTTTTTTAATTTGAAATTCCATGTTTAATTTTAAAACAGTTCATGTTTGGACATTATTTACGATTGTTCAAACATAAACTAAATCGTTTGAACTGTAATACAAAACGTTCAAATGAATAGTCTACACATTCTAACATTCAAATGAATAACTTGCACGTTCGCACACAAGTGGACTTAATGTTTGAACGTACATGATCCGATCGAATGTAACATTTTATACGTTCACATGTACTCTTTCAAAAATGATATCATCTAAGTTACGTTCAAATGAAACCAAAGTTTTAAAAACGGTTCTGTACCAGCCTGTACGACCAAAAATTACCATGCCGAAATAGTAGTCGGCACGGTAGAGGTGGGTGTTTAGTACTGTGTCAAATACTGGTTATTTCGGTCAATACTGATCAATGCGGATTGGTTTTTCAGATTTCGCTCGATATAGGCTCAGATTGGTCCAAAATGTTAATTAAAAGTGAATGGCAATTTTGTAATTAAGAGTAAACTCAAAAGGATTTTTCGTAAATAAATTTTTCTGAAACTCAAAGCCTAAGGGGCGTCTTCGGTTTTTCAAATTTTTCTTAAATCCTCTTTGTCAGGTATCAACTCTCTCTTGGCTTTCTTCTTCAGATCTTCTTCAGTGTATGAGCAACCCCGTACAATGGATAGTTTGTCAACTCTAGTTTAAATAGCTGATGTGGTACTATCATGAGAGTGACATCATACTGAGATAAATTTCTCACAATTAGAAATATTATTAAGTTTTACAAATATATGTTGTTAAGACTTGTACTGAGAAGTATTATTGAATTTCTCATGTATATACATTTTTAAGACTTATTGTTGTTATTTTAAAACATAGTTTATATATATAGACTATTCTGAAAGGGTATCGGTATAAAAATATTACGTTTCAATACCTAAATCGAAATAATCACTAGAACGGTATTAAAACTTTAAACGAAACACTACTATAATTCGAATATATAATCATTTCTCATCCACCTTTAGTGACCTTAAACTGTGACGCCCCCAAATCCCCACGCACGAATACAGAAAAATCGAGACGTCCGGATGATGACATCACGGGTCACCACCCTATCGACGTGTGCCAAGTGTGTGTATAAGCAACAATTGTGCACGAAGAAACACGCAGCGGATAGCAAAGTCATATAACTAAGTGCCAGAATTTTTCTTAATTTAATACAAAGCTATTTAAACATACATAATAAAATATTACAAAATACAAATATAGTTTTAAACCAAACATCAAAGCTTAAACTTTAACTCAGAACTCCGACGGAGCCACATCCTCGGGCTCAGCCTCCTCCTCTTCTTCGAACCCTGCACCAAAATTTACGGAACCAAAAATGGTGCCGCAGGTAAGTAAAATTCAAACACCACTAGATAAAAACATATAAAACTCAAACAATATGCATGAAAGAAAAACCAATGCACATGTCCCGTAAAACCATTTTTTCCACGCACGCCAAAAACTCATTTGGCCCAAAAATATAACGCTTAAAACCAATCCTCGCCATTATCCCAGATAATGGCCCAAACCACCATTTTCCCAGAAAATGGATCAAAAGCCTCAACACATCCTCACCATTTTTCCAGAAAATGGCCCGTATCCGAAAACCATAAAAACGATCCAATTATACATGCACCATGATCTCCCCTAGGGATCATCCGCACACCCTGGCTCTGTGTTATACCGCAAGTAACGACTACGCATGTGACACCTAAATGACCGATGCCACACTCGCGCCCAGCGCGTACCTGGCTAGGCCATCCTCTAGTCCCCGCCACTTTAGGGACCACGGAGTCGACACAGCAGCGTTACCGTATCGTGTGATCTGGTTGTCACCCTACGACAACTCAGGGGACGTTACTCAGTATTATCCACTCCCGAGTAACCAGAGGAGCTCCACCGAGATAATAACCCATCTCGGCTTGGGCTCGTGAGACACACGCACCCGAAAACCATTTACGCCAACAAAACATGATTTTCTCACTTAAAATAAAATACACATGTATGCAATATGTAACGCACGCCTCATGGCTCAAATAATCAAGCAATCACAAACAACCAAAACCAAGCACTCCGTGCTCAAACCATCCAACCCCCGAACTCCTCGGACTCAGTCTGGAATCAGCCAACCAACAACAAATATTTATTGTAGGAGAAAAATATATTTAAATCTAAAAGTAGAGTTTAGAAAATACTTACAGCGCTATATGGTATTTTTCAAAAGCTCGCGGCGTTGCAAACGGCGGAGGAAAAGCAGCGTAACAGTGTAATTTACACTGTGGCCGTGGGTAATAAATTACCCACTTTTGAATGGGGACAAACCAAGGCACGAAATTGATAGGGAATGGTCTTGAGATATTTATGAAGCTAAAGGAAATGAATTTTGGCTGTGGGTGGCGATGGAAATGGCGGAGGAAGCGGAAAAAGTTCAAATCGAAGTTGAGCTCGTGGGAGCTGCTTCGGCAACGGATCGAGGCCGAAAATGGGTGGTTTAGGTCAGCAAGAGGTAGGGAAATAAGCTGTGAAGAGATGGTGGTCGGAGGTGGTGCAACGGCGCCAGAATCGGTGAAAAACCGTATGGCTTGGAGGAGCTCGTGGTGGCTAACGGTGGCTCGGATGGAGGTGAAACTTGGTGGGGATGTTCACCGGTGAGAGGGGAAGAAAACTGGGTGGGTGGTATAGGCCACGCCGCCGGCGAGCGGCGGTTCTGGGCTGCGAAAGCAACCGGCAACAGGGGAGAAAAATAGGCAGGTGTCGTGACTTCCAGGGGCTCGTGGCAGCTAACGGCTGATCCGATGGCTCTAAAAATTAGTGGGGATGATCTCTGGTGGGGGGGAAAGAGAATGGTGGGGGTGGTGCACTACACGGTGGCCGGATGGCGGCGCACCGGGCTAACAAACAGGCGGCGACGGAATGAGAGAAAAGGGGCTGCTGTGCGCACGCGGGAGAGGAGGAAGAAGAAAGAAAAAGAAAAGGAAGAAAAAGACGGAAAAAGAAAGAAAAAGGAAAAAGAAAAAGAAAAAAGAGAAAAGAAAAGATAAGATAAGGGAAAAGAAATGAGGTCCAGTCCTCACTCCGGAAACCAAAACAAGTCCGCCGAAAATGATATTAAAAACCGTAAAACGACTGAATAAATTAAACACAACATCAAATAAATTAAAAACTAATTTAAAACACAATAATTTAAAATAAATAAACCAATATATTAATTAAATTAAAAATAACTCTTCAGTGAAAATACACGTAAAAGCTGGTCATCACATAAACCGTCACAGAAAATCATTTTTGGTGACGGTTTTAGGACTGTCACAAATTCAAAACTGTCAGAAAACTCAATTGTATTTTAGTAGGCCTTATTTAATTACATAGATAAGATGAGTGTGATGATAAATCTATGAATAATAGTGAGATAATTTGTAAATAGTAGTAAAATGGTTTAAGTTGAGATTTTTATGGAGTTTTCGGAAATGAGAGAAAAAATTTAATAAAAATATTATAAAGTTAAAAAAGGTTTAGAATATAATTTTGTTTTGAGATCTGAAAAAATTGAATTATTTTTCGTGATTTATTTAAAAATTTAGAAAAATTGTAATGATTAGCCTTTGTAAAAGTGCACAACACAATCGTAGACTATGGGATGGGGTTGGCCCCTTCTTGCACCCTGCCTCTGCATGTGTCTCATTCTACAGTCAAGTAGGGCTTAGGAGTCTTGTCTACTATTCAAAACATTTTTCAAAATATATAGATCAAACATCATGCAACTCAAAGATCAACTCAATGGTCATACTCATCTTGCTCTCATTTCCAAAATTGAATATCTAACCCAAGCCCCTACTTCTACGCCATCAACCTTTGTCATTTATAAATTATTTGAAAAATACTTGAAATACTCACCCTCAAAACTCATTTCCTCCTCTTAATTATCCTTTGTAGAAATGCACAACATAATCCTAGACCATGAAACCTTCCATCTCCTCAAAGGGAAAAAGAAAAGAGGAGCAATGCCCTATTTCACCCACCCATTCTTTATAGAAAATCTCTTCATTTTTGTATACAACATTTAGGCCTAATTTGAATAGTGGTATGAGATAAGATGATCTTTGAATAGTAGTAAAATGTTTTATGAATTGTAGTGAAATGATTTGAGTTAATATGTTTTATGAGATTTTAGAATATGAAAGAGAAAAAGTTGAATAAAATTATTATAACGTTAAAATATTATTAAAATATAATTTTTATTTTAAAATTTGAATTAATTTTTGCATTTTATTTAAAAATTTAGAAAAGTTGAAATGCTTGGGTAATGATTAGTTCAAAATATTGAAGTTTTAAAATTTTGAAAAAATGTTTTTGTTTCTATTGCATATTTAAATATTGAGATGAGTTAGGAGGATTTTACTATTCAAACCAGGCATTAATCTTGGGCTTTCCAACAAATAAATATCTAGAAATTTAAAATCTTTTAGCAAAAATCACTTCCCCAATGTATGCAACTCCCTCTTCTACCCCTATGTCAATATTTAACCAAACTAATCAATACAAATCTTACTTATCTAACCTCCCTTCAATCAAAAGCCTGAACTTTTTGAAGTTTATGGATGGCAAATTAGTTACTATCACAACCTACATGCACGATTATTATATAATTAGTATTTTTTTTAATCTCTCCCTCCTACCTACAACATGTCAGCATTTCTACTTTTCTTCCACTAGAAAACATCTGTCCCTTCCCAGACAAAACAATTAGATGCTTTTGGAGGGAATTGGCAAAAAAAAAAAAAAATCACTTACTACTTCATCCCATAAGGAAGGAATCCATTGGTGTTTCCAAATATAACTCTAATCATAACAAAATTCACCTAGAAACTCCTCTGCCCCTTTGTTGACTCAGTGCAATAGAATAAATCCCTAAAGAAAAATACATTAAATCCATTTATTAATTCTCCATGCTGGTCTCAAATCTTATGATTCTTGGGTCTAGAATAGTATACTACAATTCATATATATATAAATATATATCTATTCACAATGCATACATGGTTCAATATTCCATGAATTCCTTAATTTTCTACCAACCCAACCCTTTACCCTAATACAACCTAGCCCTCAATCAACTTAAGTTGTCAACAAACAAATTAATTGATCATTCAATTGAAAGCTGGACCAACTCACTTCTAAACTTAATTTTTGACTCAACAACAATAGTTTAGCTATCTTCCCCATTTGACCATGCATAACAAACATGGACTACTCCTTCATTTGGCTCCTTAATACAAAAGGCTCTTACACTATCAAATTAGCCAATATATAGCCTCACCCAGAAATGCAAAACAAACTCTACCAAACCTTTAAAATTTGTGTTATATCTCATAAAAAATATTCACAATGGAAGAGAGAATACCCTAATGTTAGTTTTTGTAGTTGTTCCACAAGTGAATCCAACATACAAGTCTTCGATAGATCTGAATTTGTTTCTACATGGTGCGTGAATGTGCTATGTTGATAGACTAGAAATACACTCAAAATGCCCACAACCTAGATGTTTTTTCACAGAGAACAAGTCTTTGAGAGGGTTTTGCAGGAAAGAAAGAATTTTCACCAATTTGGGAAGGAGTATTGATTTAAATCAGTCCTTATTTGTAACTGGTGACTAACCTTAAATGACAGCCTTTACCATCCCATAACTCCAACCATAATGCTTGGAGTAATGCCAGGCAATACTACTTGGCATGTGCATTAAGGGTGCCCTTCTCCTTTAATGCATCTTCTTCCACTCGCACATAGTGAGCATGCCCTAAGCATATATCGTGCGACCACTGAGTACACCTAAAAAAATGTGTGGAAGCACTATACCAAATCTCTCCTAGAGAATACCAGCATAACGATATTCCTAAAGTGCCTTGTATGCCCTAGACTCATTCGATAACATCTAATCAAGCCTATTTGATACCTTTTGAGTTCCAAAAAAATCAAAAATATGCTTGATCACTTTTAAGTCATCACAATGTGTTCACAATTTTTTCACTATCACATTATGGCACCAAAGTTTGATGTCAGCAAACACAACTGAGGATGCGTTGTCGAATAGACTTCCCTTCGCCCTCATGTTACTAAACTTTAGTCTGACAATTTTTCTAGAAATGCTTCTTTAGACTATGTCAATTATGGTCATAGAAAACAACATTCTAAAGTTGCAAACATTAGAACTTCCAGCTTAAGACATAGTCAAAGGTCAAGAAGGGCATTTAAAAGTAAGAACAAGACTTATACAGTAAAGAAATAGAGAACCATTCACTCACTTCCACATCTAGTCGAATAAGCACATGTAATATGAAATACATAATATGGTGGATCTCTCTTTCTCAAGGAATGTATGTTCATATCTAACACCATATAGATTTTAGTCTAGGCACCATTTTCACATCTAACTTGAGTCTCTATTTGCTCGCCTCCAAGGTGCCAAAGAGTGTCTTTCATTTGGCTAACTACAAGCTATATGAATTGTGGGGTATCCATGCATGGTCCTCTTAAATATGATGGACCTCATCTTAGCTCCCACTAAGGCGACGTATCTTTTGTGCTATGCAACCTATCTCTTTATGGATTAGTACCGAGTGACATAATGTCTCATCTTTACTCGTTATCTTTTTATAGCTCCAAAAGCATGTGTATGAGCTGACCTAACCTTGCCGACATACCTTGTGTGTGTGTGTGTGTGCACAAGTCATGCCATAGGATAAAGGCAAATTGAAAAAATGTCATATTGCATTAATATCTCAAGTGAAAGTTTACATTACTTTGTCAATTAAAAATAAATTATAAAGGCAGTTCTAAACTCTTAACATGAGCCATAAAAGCGTCTTTCGTTATAGGCTTTGTTAGGTGATCAGCCACTACGCGACTCGTAGAAAGATATTTCAAGACTACTTCTTTTTGTTTCACCATATTTCTAATCTAGTTATATAAGATATTAGTGTGTTTGGTTCTCCCATGATACTTTTGTCCTTAGCATATGCGAGAGCAACTATGCCGTCACAAAACATTGTCACTAGATTAGAAGTATCCACACCGATGTTTAGGTGTTAAAGAAACCTTTTCAACCTAACAGCCTCTTGAATTATTGTTGAACATGCTATATATTATGCCTTCATGGTGGATAAGGCTATGTAGTGTTGTTTATTCCTACTCCATGTAATGGCATTATTGTTTAGTAAGAATACATACCCAGTTATTGATTTGCACTTATCTAGATCACTATCTCAATCAACATCGTTATAATCTTTCAGCTGCAAATCTGAAACCTAATAGCATAATACATAGTCCGCAGTTCCTTTGAGATATCTCCAAATTCTCTTGACTACTATCCAATGGGCCAACTCAGAGTCAGATTGGAATCTACTAACCAAGCGAACTACATAAAATATGTCTGGTCGAGTGCATATCAATGCATACATCAAACTTCCAATATCACAAGCATAGAGAACACTGGGTCATCTTCTCTACTTCTCGTGGAGTCTTGGGGCACATTAGTTTGAATAAGCTTTTACTTTTGGTAATAGGGGTGTCAATGAGTTTACAATCACTCATTTGGGAGTGCTCAAGAACCTTCTTTATGTAAGTATGGCTTGTTGAGACAAAAGCAGAAGTATCTTTTGATGATCTCTATATATTTTAACTCCTAAAATGTATTATACTTTACCCATGCTCTTTATCTCAAAGTTGAGAGACGACAACTTCTTAGTGACGACAATCATCCCTTAATCATTTCCAATTAATAGAATGTCGTCAACGTATAAAGACAATAGTATGAAACTCTTTCTGGACCATTTTACATAAATGCAATGGTCTTTTGTGATCATCGTAAACTTATTCAAGAGAATGGCTCGATGAGATCTAAGATACCACTGTATAGATGATTACTTTAGGCCATATATATATCGCTTGAGCTTGCACACTTCGCACTTTTGTCCTTTGACCACAAAGCTCGTGTATTAATTCATATAGATCTCTTTATCTAGTTTATCATTGAGAAAAGTCATCTTAACGTCTATTTGATAGAATTTCAAATCCAAATATGCTACTATAGCTAAAATTAGGCGAATTGTGGCAAACTTTCTATTGGAGAAAATTTTTCTTCATACTCAACCCTCTTGTTGGGTATATCTTTTCACTACGAGACAAGCTTTTTACTTTTCTATTGAGCTATTTATTTTGAATTTGACCTTTAGAATCCATTTGTTCCCAATAGCCTTCTGTCATGGTGGTAAGCGTACTAGATCCTAGACCTAATTAGTCCTCATAGACCCAATTTCATCATTGAGTATTTTCATCCACTCATTTTTAGTAGATGAGAGAGTCACTTAGATGGTCCTAAACTCATCGTCATCTTTATAGCCACCATAAAAGTTACTTCTTTAATTTTAACTTGACAACGGGGAACATTTCCACGTGAGCTTGTGGTTAAGGTTGTTGTGGATGACCAACATGTGGTATGTTGCTGCTTAGAGCCAAGTCACTCCCATTGTTCCTACAAGCTTAAGGAAATCCTCATTCTCAACTAGGATGCTTGGAGTGGCTTCCTTTGATTCACAACTTCTTGGAGTTGCAAATTCCTATATATCTCTCCTCATTCTTCCTTAATGAAATTTACATCTAGTGATTCAATTTCAGACACAAATCTATCAGGTTGCTCACCGATGAATATATATATCCCATAAAATGGTTTGGTACCTTATAAAGATACACTTATTCTCTTTGTGGTCCAACTTCTCAAATTTATGAGAAGAATCATGAATGAAGCCCGTTGAACCCCATGGCCGCAAGTTACTCAAGTTGGGTTTATTCTTGGTCCAAAGTTTATATGGAGTGAAAGGTACTAATTTGGAGGGCACTCAGTTAAGGATGTAGGCTATAGTCAAAAGTTACATCTCCCCAATATGATATTGGTAGGTTTGCTTACACAATCATTGACCTAACCATGTCAAGTAGTGTCTAATTCCTCTTTTCTACCATATTGTTTTGTTAAGGCATATACGGTATCATCAATTGCTTTTTGATTCATTTTTCATCACAAAACCTTTTAAATTGCTTAGATATATATATATATATATATTCATGTACACAATTGGTTTTTAGAGCCTTGTTACTTTTGTCTAATTGATTCTCAACCATGCTTATATATTATCTAAAGCAGTCCAATGTTTCAAACTTGTAAGAAATCAAATAGACATGACCATATCCTAAAAAATCATCTGTAAATGTGATGAAATAGAAAGTCCCGTATCTTGTCCTTACATTCATTGTCCCACAAATATCTGAGTAGACTAATTGCAATGGAAAAGATGCCTTTGTTGCTTTTCCAAAAGGTTTTCTTGATGCATTTCCCATTAAACAATTTTCACATGTAGAAAATGTGACTTTAGCGAGATTGCCTATTAGGCATTCTCTAGCTAACCTAGTCATCCTATCTTGCTCGATATCGCCAAGCCTAACATTGCATTTATATGAATCTAAATTATCAAATGCAGTGTGAAAATAGTGGATTCATTCACATTTAAATAATCTAAACTCATTATCATAAAACCGTCTAAAAGAAAAGCACAACCATAAAAAAAATTGCCAAATAATGTGGAAACATCATTGTTTTCAAATAAAATATGGAAATCAAATCCAACTAAGGTAACTATGGAAAACAAGTTTCTTCGTATTTCAGGAACTTATAACACATTATGGAGAAATAAAGTGTGATTGCCTCATAAGTTTCGCTTGTAGCTACTAACTCTTAGCACCTCAAAGCTAGCTCCATTCCCCACCTTGATATCACAACTCTCAACTTGAATTCAACGATACTCTAAATGGGATAGGAATGAGCAGCCATCACATGACTTGTTACATAAACAAAAAAGTGAATAGTCTGTAACAAACAAAAAGTGAATAGTCAGATTGTACATTCTTTAACTTAGTGCAAGCACAAGTGAAGTGGCATTTTTTTTCCAAAGTTGAAGCAGTCTAGCTTGGACTTACCCTTCTCATGCTTGCTTATCTCGTTCCGTATAGAAGGTCTTGACTCCTTTTGCACACATCTAGTAGCTAAGTCAATCTTGGTGTTCTTGCACTTGGGCCTAAATCTCTTGCGCGAGCCAGACTCAACCACATAGGATGCAGGTTTAGGCTTGGTAGTTTCTAGGTGCTTAGCCTCAAGTATTAAGTGACGCGACACATTATCAAATATTTTGATGTTCTCATTGTGCGTTAAATTCTAACTTATTGTTTCCCAAGAGTTAGTTAGTGAGCATATCATCACTTGGACTTGATGCTTATCAATCAAATTGTTTCTGGCCACCTCGAATTCATAGATCTTGGATGACATCTCTCTAAGATGCTATTTTATTGTGTGTTCAAAGCGCCTCTTGTAGGAATCAAATCTCATGATCAACCCATGCAACTCGTGGTAGAAGTTCCCCCTGAAATCCACTTTTAGTGCTAGCCATATATTTTGAGCAATGTTGTACTTTTTGAACTCACCAATAAGGTGGTTATGCATGCTACTTAACATTGTAAAGTGTGCACATCAATCATTCTTTAGCCAATTTTCAAAGGCCTTGTGATCCTTTTGATATTGTTTTGAGTTTCCTTTCTCAGGTTCAATCAGAGATTGAATTAAGATTTCCAAGACCTTCTACTCATTCAAGACATATTGGATCTTGCAATACTTAATATCATAGTTCTCCCCAAAGTTCAAGTCGGCAACAATACTCTTGGATGTCATTTCACTATAAGAGGGCATAAACAAGATATTACACAATCTTAAAAGATTTGTCGTGTCAATCTAAGTTAAAGAGAAAAATCATTTAGAAATAAATATGGGTTTGGATATTTTATTAAAACCAGCCCATGATTCTTTTTTAACATAGATGGCTAAGAGGGTCATCATGTTCCTCGGTTTGGGATTATTATTCATATGAAGAGTAATCGTATCCTAAAGAAATAGTGCCAGAGCAACTGTGAGCTGTTGAATCTTGGCGTTGCTCCGGGTTGAATGAGCACTTATTGGGTCGCACAACAGTTTATTCCACACTCAATGGAGCAATCCTAGCCATTCAGTGCAGTACTCCATGGTTGCTCCATGAGTCTGTGTCTTCATCCTCACAATTTTGTTTTCATTAACAAAACATATAGAGGCTCAACAGGTGTATATTAAATAGAGGCTCATATGAACATATGTATATCAAGCAGAGGCTCAACAAAAAATGTCAGTCCATGATCATAAATTTCACACGTAAAAAAAAACGTGGTGATATATCATTCTCCTCAATAAAGAGAGGTTGAAACTCATGGGTGTAAATACAAGCAGAAATATGACTAGTGCCTAGCTCTTAATATATATACACATCAATAAAAAATAGGCATGCTTATATCATGAACAAAACAGAGGTTTTATCTCGCTAGGAACAACAAATCTAGCTCCTATATCAATGTTAGATCTCCTAAAAAATATTTTGTGGTTATTCCTTGAGTGAATCCAACGTACAAATCTCCAATTGATTTGAGTTTGTCTCTACACAATGCTTGAGTGTACTATATAGATACACTAGAGACCAATGTTTTGAATACCATACCGGATGGCGTACCGGTCAAGGCATTAGAACAAAATATTTCAGTACCGGTACCGTTTCGTATACCGTTTCGGGATAGTCGATATATAAATAAATTATATGTATAAATATAAATAAATAAATTATATTCTAAAATAATAATTTATATATGAATAATTTATACATAAATACATATATATATATAAATTATAAATAGTTTGGTATAAATTAGGGGTCAAAAAATAAACTTGTAGTTTGAAAAAATGAAAAAAAAATGAAAAAAAAAATAAAAAAATAAAAGGCCGAAATACCGGCCGGTACAGGCCGAAATATCGGCCGGTACGACCGGTACGGCCGGTATTCAGACCGGTACGAAACAGGTGCAATATCTGTACCGGACCGGTGACCGGTACGGAATATTCCAGCCGTACCGACCGGTACGATACGGTATTTAAAACCATGCTAGAGACACTCAAAATCCCCACAACCTAAATATTTTTTCACAAAGAATATGTTTTTGAAAATACTTTGCAGAGAGCTAAATATCATCATTAATATAGAAATGAGGATTGATTTTATTCAGTCATCATTTGGTAACTAACGGCTGACCTTAAAAGGCCAACTTTTACCGTCCCTTAATTGCAGACGTTATGCCTGGAATAATGCCAGGCGTTACTTCTTGGCATTCCAAAAACGAAAGGATGGATGGGCTTTTAGGGATGACGTTACCGATAAGTGCAAATACATTTTTTAAGTTTTCAATTTATTTTAAATATTTTTCAAACATCTTTAAATATTTTTAAAAATAAAAAATATCAATTCATTAATAACAACCTCCTTAATCATTAAATAAAAAGAAATCTATTTTTCAATAAACATTACACTGTTCCTAAGAGAAACGAAATCTATTTACACATTCTCTCCAAAGAACGCTCTTTTTTATGGTTCTGCTTGCAAAATTGCAAGTTGTTGGGAGGGTGAAATAGTCATTGACGCAACAAAACCTCACCTCGTGTGGCAGTCTGGATGCTCAGCTGTTGATTATAAGACTACAGAAACAACTGCCATGGATTCCGCTTCTTGTTCAATTCTTGACGCTCTGCGCCTTTCAAGCACCGCTACCACTTATGGCAACAACAAATATCAGTACTCCTACACGCCCAGAAACCCATTTTCGGTTCTTCCATTTTCCTCCACTTTCCCGGGCATCCCCGCTTCGACCGGAAAATTTTTGCACTTTAATCGGTTTCTTGCTTTCTGCTCAACTTCCCGCTCTGAAAACCAGAACCAATCTCTGGAACTTGCTATTCTCCTGGAAGTTGATGGGTACTGATATTCTTGTTTTAGTCTTTGCTCATTATTTTGATGTAAATTTTGTTATTGTTCCTTTCCGATGCTATCTTCCTGCCTTTTTTTTTTTGGGTTCCTGCCTATTTGATGCTTCCTCGTTATATTTGCTTCTAAAATAGTCTTTCTTTTCTAGTATGATGTGAACTTACTGGGTATTTTAGTACAGGGAATTGAGCAAATGGGTGAATGTTTTTAGTATGATTATTCGGCCGTGTTCTGAAATTGATACGTGATAGCTTTTATGGTTTCATTTTGGTTTTTTCTAGTGACCATCTGCTGTTGCCAGGTTTTGTGTTACATTCATGCACTTGATTAGATGGGTGATCATTATTTGTAGAACTTTATTTTTATCTATTCTGTTTCCAATTTTATTTATTCTGTTTCCAATTTTATTGACTTGTGGTTACTTCTATCTTGGTTTACGCCTTTTCGATGTCGCAATACGTGGTTCTTTATTTTACTTTTACTTTGGCTAAATAAGGTAGTCTCTATTTTCTTTCCTTATCTGAACTTTTTTTTTTATATCATTTTTAACTAAGTTTTTTTAGCGTGGTTATGCTATCTATATTATTTTCACCTTAATGTGAAATATTACTGCCCTAAATTCCTCCTGCTCCTACAACTTTAGTCTTCAATAACTTGAATAATTCTGAAGTACTTGTATGTTTTCTTTATTCATTTTTCTAATCTGTGCTATACATTGATTTCCTTTTTTTTTTTTTTTTAATATTAATTCATTTAAATTTCTTGAAGGGTTATGATGGATGCTTATCATCTGGGTAATCGCCAAGCCTTCAACGTAGGTGCGGTAGATGCAATAATTATATGCATATTGCACAAAATCATCAAATTTGAATTTCCACTGACCATATTCTATAATTAGTTGAAAATATATGTTTCGTAAGTTTAATCTTCTTTTTTCCCGTCCATCTTTTCCTTTTTGATGCTGTCAGCATTTCAAAAGCTTGGCCTTGACTGTGCAAACTGGAGTGAACCTGTCTATTTAGACCTTGCGAGGTGTGAATCTCATTTAATAATGTATTATCTTTTTTTCTTTTTTGAATCATTTAATAATGTATTCTTGTAATATGTTTTTCATGGATTTATTCATATATGTGTAGACTAGAATCATTTTGGAACATGAGATTGTTACTACCTGAATCGTTTACAACGAACTGACTTGTAATTGTTTCAATTCTAGTTCTCATCACCACATCTCACTTTAACTCTTAGCTTTTGGTGTATGTACATTCATAATAACATATACAACCTAGTTCCATCAATGTCATTGGGCTCACACTATTAAGGATATAATATAAATAATAAAATCTGTCTTTTTCCATCAGCTTAAACTTTTGGGACAAGTGATAATTTCAAATGATATCAAAGCAAAGGTTCTGAGTTCGAATCATGACTCTACACTCCACCCCATTAATTAAATATTTCACGTGTTAGGCCCACTTATTAAGGGGGTGTTTGGCCCACACGCAAGGGGGAGTTTAAGGATATAATATAAATAATTAAATATACATCTTCCCATCAACTTAATTTTTTGGAGCAAGCACTGATGTCACACACACTGCATATCAAGTTTTGGATTATATGACCGTCCTTAGATGCCAGTTATTTTTTGTTCTTCACATTAGCTTTTTTTTATGGTGACCAGAAAATTTATTTTAGAAGTTGTAAAATAATTGGGTGGTATCTTGATGAACTCTCATAGATGATAAATGTTGATACAGTTTGTTGTAATGTATTCTGAGATTACTTTCCAGGAAGTGTTCTGGAGATGAGGAAAGGATGCTAAACGTGTATTTTAACCGGGTGAGTTATTTTTTTCCTTGTAATGTTGAAGAATGAAAAGCTTATGGGTAGCTGTCTGGACATTTGTGCACTGCATCATTTAATAGGTTTGCCTGATTACCTCTCTGACCTTACTGCAGATTGGTTGGCCTACATCATTGCCCACAAATGAGAAGGGATCATTCATAAAGAGTGTTCTGCAAGAAAAGGTTTTCATTTTACTTAGATCTAGTTGCCTTTTACATTCATTAGATGGCTTGTATCTTCAAGTTCCAATCCTTCTATGTTGATCATTGGATAGCTTTTTTCATTTTATGAGTTACATTCAAAACAAAGCTTAGAGATTGTTATTAGATCATTTTTTTTTTTTTATCAGTAAACAATATTATTAATAAGGATAGGCATAGCCTAAGTACACAAGATGGCATTCAAGAGATAAGACTTATCTAGGTCGCACTAGTGGAAACAAGAAAATCATATAAATTTAGGCCATTAAAGTCTATAGCTATGGCCCATAGAAATAAAGTACGGAAAAATAAAGATCGAAGCTTCTCTAGTGTCTGCTCCTTATATTCAAATGTCCGATCGTTACACTCTTGCCATATGCACCACATAATGCAAATAGGGACATCCATTTTCCACACGGCTTTGATTTGTGGAGCACCTCCTGGAAGTGTCTAATTGGCCAATAACTCAACCACTGTGGCAGACATTACCCAATTTAACTCTACTTTGCTGAACCCTTCAATCCACTAGGCTCTAGCTGTCACGCAATGTAGCAAGAGATGATCCATTGTCTCGCTAGATTTCTTGCACATACAATATCAATCCAGAATAACGACCCGGGCACTTCTTTACATTATCAGTTGTTAGAATCTTGCCCAGGGCAGCTGTCCAAGTGAAGAAGAGTGCTTTGGGGGGTGCCTTATTCATCCAAAGTCTTCTCCATGGTAATTGAGTATTCGGTAAATTTGTAAAGGACTTATAGAAGGATCGAACCAAGAATGCACCCTTACTTGCAAGTGTCCACCACAACATATCGGATCGTTGCCCATTCAGCTTCACGGAATACACTAGGCTGAAAAAAGCCTCAAAGCTATCTACTTCCCAATATTGGGCCGCTCTACCAAAGGTGACATTCCACTGGACTTGGTCCCCTGATCGAACCATGTGGTTCGCCATTGAAGCTTTTTGATCACATGCCACCCGGAAAACCGATGGAAAAGAATCCTTTAGAGCCTCCTCCCCACACCATATGTCCCTCCAAAATTTTATCTAAATATTTGCACCCAGCACAAATTTAGTATGGCGAGTAAACACCCCCCACCCTCGTCTAATGTGCTTCCAAACCCCTACTCCATAGGCCTCATTCACCTCTCTAGTACACCAACCAACCCACAAGCTTCTATGTTTGCAATCAACCACCAATTTCCATAGGGCTTCTGGTTCCATATTATATCTCCATAGCCATTTCCCAAGTAGGGCTTGATTGAAAGTTCTCATATTTTTTATCTCCAACCCACCTGAAGTGATTGGCCTGCACACCTTGTCCCAACTGACTATATGAAATTTGAACTCATCCCCCATCCCGCTCTATAAGAAATCACGATTGAGTTTTTCCATCCGTACTACCACACAAGCTAGAATTGGAAATAAAGATGGAAAATATGTTGGTAAGTTAGAGAGAGTGCTCTTGATTAGATTCGTCTAGCCTCCTTTTGACAAGTACAATCTCTTCCACCCTGCCAATCTTTGTTCTATCTTCTCAATAACTGTATTCCAAATTGATAAAGCCCATGAGGCAGCCCCCAACGGCAATCCCAAATATTTCATAGGAAGAGAAGCGACCTTACACCCAAGTGTTGGCCAATTGCCGAGTGTTGCTGACGTTCCCAACTAGCTCTAATTGTGATTTATCGAAGTTCACTCTCAAGCCTGACACTCCTTCAAAGCATAGTAAAAGTGCCTTCAATGCCCTTAGCTAGTTTTGATCTGCCTAGTAGAATATGAGTGTGTCATTTGCAAATAATAAATGAGATATAGTAATAAAGCCCTAATTGGGATCATCTACCAAAAAACTAGCCACAAAACTGTTCATAACCACTGCTGATAGCATCCTACTAAGGGCCTCCATGATGATAACAAAGAGAAGTAGGGACAATGGATCTCCTTGTCTTAAGCCACAAGAACTGCTGAAAAAACCAACTGAGCTGCCATTAATCAAAACTATGAACCTTGCCGTTGAGATGAATTGTCTAATCCACGTACACCTTCTCTCCCCAAAACCACATCTCTCTAGCAAATAAAGAAGGAACTCCCAGTTTGCATGATCGTATGCCTTCTCCATATCTAGCTTACATGTAATCCTTGCGATACCAGGCTTTAATCTGCTATCCAGACATTCATTGGCTATAAGGACTGAGTCCAGGATTTGTTGACTCCTTACAAATGCATTTCGTGGCTTTGTAATTATCTTACCCAAGGCCTCCCCTAATCTGTTTGCGAGCACCTTGGAGATAATTTTGTACACCCCATTAACGAGGCTAATGGGCCTATAATCTTTCACCTCTGATGCTCCGATCTTCTTCGGGATGAATGCAATTAAAGTAGCCTTTAAGCTTTTCTCAAACTTCCCAGCCGAGAATAGTTCCTGAAACACATTCATTATGTCCTCTTTCACTACCTCCCAACGTGTTTGGAAAAATCCCATTGAAAAGCCGTCCAGACCTAGTGCTTTTTCTTTAACCATTCTTCTTACTACATGAAAGACCTCCACTTCCTCAAAAGGTCTCTCCACCACAACACTGTCTGTGGCTCAATGGAGTCAAAACTGAGTCCATCAAGCTTTGGCCTCCACCCCTCTCGTTCTCTAAATAGCTGTTCAAAGAAGTCCACCACATGATCCCGAATCACTAGAGCCTCTATTCAGTCTATACAATTGATATTCAGCATCTCAATGGTAGTATTTCTCCTATGAGAATTAGCTACTATGTGGAAGAACTTTGTACTTCGGTCCCCTTCTTTCAACCATAATGCTCTCGACTTCTGAAGTCAAGAGATCTCTAAAGAAATTACTCTCTCCAACTTGAAGCCAGCTCTGCTTTTCACAATAATTCTTCTAGGGAAAGGACTATCATCAAGTATCGTCTCTAACTCCTGTAGCTTCCCCACCATGGTCTTCTTTTGCTCTACCTTTCAATATAATTCTTCTAGAGAAAGCTTTTAGTTTGCCTGCAAGTATGTAGGAGGGGGTACCATGAAACTGATAAGATGACCACCATTGCCCTACCCAGTCCACAAAGCCTTCACTTTTAAACCACATGTTTTCGAACTTAAAATATCGGCGCCTTCCTTGGATACCACCACCATCCAACAAGATGGGAAAATGATCTAAGCAAAGGCGATGCAACCTCTTCTGACACACCTCTGAGTAATGCATTTCTCAATCCAGCGAAATTAGGAATCTGTCTAGCCGAGACCACATCTGATTATTGGACCAAGTAAAGGGGGCCCCTATGAAAGGAAAATCCACTAGATTCAAGTAAAAAATACATGCTAAAAATTCTATCATGGCTGGGCGCATCCGACTGTCTCCAGATCTTTCACTAGGGAACCTTATGACTAGGGTTGAAAACTGATGCCTTCGGTGTGGTTTCGGTTTGGAGTGAAACTGCACCAACACCTAAAATCTACATCTTTCTCGACCGAAACCGATCACAGGGAGGAAGGGAACTGGCCGGAGTTCGATCGGTCGGCATCGATCGGTTCTGCGGTTTGGGAATCGGTTTCCCATCACCATTCACATTTCACAATCCATAAACCAAGGCTGATGGTGCCGCTAGAAGTGGGGAGAGAGAGAGAGAGAGAGAGAGAGAGAGAGAGAGAGAGAGAGAGAGAGAGAGAGATTTGTGAATCTATGATGGTGTCACTGTGCCATCGTTGGAAGGGTTGCTAGAGAGGTTGGCCATCACTAGAAGGGAGAGGTTGGCAGCGGCAATGGGCCATGGCTGCGCCGCTTGAGAGAGAGAGAGAGAGATGGAAACTTGAAGACGACGAAGAGGCAAACAACGAAGACTTCAATAGGATATATTTACCCTAAATGAAAACGGCACCGTTTTGCAATGCCGATACATATCTTTTTTACACACTGCGTCCCAAAAACAACGTTGTTTCATATAAGTATATTTGAAAAAATATATAGATAAGCTTACGTCAGCCGGTTTAGCGGGTTTTCCCTGGGTCGAACCGTGAACCGAACCGGCAAACCGGATCTCTGCCGGTTTCGGCTGGTTTCTCGATATTTTTTGTACAGCCCTACTTATGATGTTAAAATCTCCACCTATGCACCAAGGGAAGTCCCACCAGCTATGTATTCCAACAAGTTCTTCCCATAATAGTCTTTTGATACTATCAGCATTCGGCCCATATATACCTGCAAAAGCTCACAAAAAGTTATCTTCCACAGTTTTAAAGGAGCACGCTACAATGTACTCCCCTAAAAAATTCTCTATTTTCTCCACCACCCTTCCATCCCATATCACTAAAATTCCACCCAAAGCCCCATTCGATGCAAGATAGACCCAATCTACATAAGGACAACTCCAAACACTTTGCACTAATTTCCTAGAAACCAATTTCAGCTTAGTTTCTTGTAAACATATTATGTCTGCCCTCTATTCCCAAAGCAAGTTTTTTATGCGAAGACATTTATTTGCCTCATTCAACCCACAAACATCCCAGGAGCTTCATAAAAGAGAGACAATCCCCTTACCTTTGGATCTATCACGGCTTGAGCTGCCCTTATAGTTCAACGTCCATTTGAGTCTCTTAAGTTCCCGTTGTTCCTTGGTCCCAGATTTCTTAGATTGAGAGTGACCCACCTCTATGGCAGTGAGAAGAGCCATAAACTACTCCTCAAAACCCACTGCAAATTCAAAGGCATCCCCTTCTCCTCCCCCCCAAACAGATTTCTACCCTCCCATTCGAGCACAATACCCACATTGAACTCTACATCGTTGCCAGAGATTTGAGTTATTATTTGTGTTTCAAGGACCATCCCCACGTCACTACCACCAATAGGATTGAGCATCTAAGATAGCCCCTCTACAACATCCTCGACAACATCCTCGACAATATCCTCAGAGAAATCCATCCTCTCCTCACCATCTCCTTCCGACAACATCTCGAGGTGCTCCTTAGGTTGATGTGGGGTCTCTGCATGAGATAGTGGTGCTTCCATGGTGTTTATTGGCATTTTTTGGCCACAATAAATCAAGGATGCAACAAACAATGGCAGGATCTCCTTTGTTTCCCATTTTCGCATCGTTGTCGACAGTTCCACCACCATCGCTGGGGCTTTTAGGCCACCGTTAATGGTCTTGCAGTTGGTTGTGCTGCACCCAATGGTATCTCCAGCAGGATTGTGAGGTTTTCATTGGTGGTGGGCTGACGGTCACCCCCCTTGCAAATCCTCCACATGGAAAGGGGCCTGACGAGATAAGGCTAAAGCCCTCCCCCTTTTTTCCCCACAGGATGAGGCCTAGTCAAGGGATCTTACCTTACAACGCCCAACTGACTGGGGCCTTGAGCTAACGGGCCTAAGCCCTTGTCTCCTGTTCCCACACTCAAGCCCACACAAGGCCCACTTCTTTCCAAGCCCACCTCCTCCCTTATAAAGTACTCAACTGAGCCTTCACGTTCAGTAGTGTACTAAAGACTTGCCCCTTTGCCATGCCACTTGTAGTCTGCCACCACCACCCTACCACTGTACTGGACGAAAATCTTTGTCAGAGCCATGTCTGTTACCCATCCTAGTAGCAGCACCTCTCTGCCCTTCCATGTCGTCATCCCCTTTTGAAATTCACAGGGTTGCTCCACCATCAATGCCTCCTTGTAGGAGTGAGGTTGCGGCTGGACCTTCACCACCGGTGGTCTCTTCAGTGCTCCATCACTATAAGTGACCCTTCATGAATAAACTCCCACAATGCTTCTCCCATCCTTTTCCACCCTCTGCTCTCCTCCTCAGGAATGAAAATAAAGTTCCTAGTTCCTCCTACCACCACCACAATATTCCACCACCGCGATATAGTGGCTGCGACCATTCAAACAATGCTGCGCTATAAAGTTGTGACTGCCTTCCCTATTTGTGGAGAAGAAATCTCTCTTTTCTTCCTTCATGCAAACCAAGGCCTTTGCCAACCATTGCACCGTTGAAAGTCCCAAAACCAACTTTGTCACCACCCTCCAGCTTCTCTCTGTAATAACCAAGAGAACCCGGCCCCCTCCTTCACCAATGAAAAAGTTTTTGATTCTATCGCAATGTCCTTTGAAAAACCCATCCTAAGCACACCAACACCCCAGAGCTCAGATGTATAACGCCATCACAGACCACCCAAACTCAGCGGAGAGAATGAGTATTTGTTTTCCATCGTTGAAAGAAAATATTTTCCCAAAATATATCATATACAAGTTATAACTTGCATACCTGTTATTAGATCATTAATTCATTAATACCAAGAAACCTTGATATATTGGTTCAAAGGACGTACTAATAGCTTAAATTTGCTTTTAGGTGTTGCCAGGACCTTCCTTTTTATTTTAAGAGAAATGATTTCTGCAAGGATGATTTGCACAGAAATTACACAGACCAAGGCCAAAAAATAAATAAAAGAATAAAAATAAAGTCTTGAACAGTAAATGTTTTCCTCTAATTGCCCCTTTGTAATCTTATACGCAACTGATGCGAAGTACCTTATGCCAATCCCTATTGCTTGAAAAGAACTCAGTTTTGAATTATGATATGGACAAAGAGGCTCTGATACTCATTGACATGGTAGAAGGTGTGGATAACAGTAAAGGACTAAGCAAGGCTATACCCCAATGATTCATTCTACCCAATTTCCATCAGAATGGCAATTCTTATGCACCCAGATGACTTTATTCAAGTGCCCCTATTTTTATACCATAAAAATCTGGATGAAATATGTTGAGTTTTATACATTTGAATTAATTTTGTGACTTCAACAAAGTTGTTTCCAATTCTACCGGTTGCGTTGTAGCTCATAATATTTGCTTAAATCAAGTAATTTTACCGAACTGTGCATATAAGTTTGAACTCTCTCTCTCTCTCTCTCTCTCTCTCTCTCTCTCTCTCTCTCTCTCTCTCTCTCTCAGATATGCTTTTTGTGTTTTCTTTAATTTACAATTACAAATGCTGTATCATTTTTAATCCAAATCTACCTTTACGTTAAAAGTATTGTTTAGAAAAGTGCTCTCTGTCCTTGCATTAAAATCTTGTTTAGATTGTTTATATGTGTCACCAACTCATTTTTAGTTTCACTAGGTTGATAATTCTATTATTTAACTTCGCTTTTTGAGAATGAGAATGCTCTCATATTGAGATAAGCTGCTTAACAACTGGATAATTGTTGGCAGAAAACTGCATTGGATGATTTTGTGATGTCAAAAAATTTACCTTTACGACCTGGAGTTGAAGAGTGAGTTGTCTCATCCTGTTTAAATGAAATATATGTATCTGATGACTTGTTTGTATTATCTAAAGTTCAGCTACTGATTCAAAATTAAAGACCTTTATTAATTATTGCATTAGACCTATGTAATTCATCAATACAGTTGGTTTACCAAACAAGTGACTTTTATTTATTTTGAATGCCTATTTCCTACTTATATATGTCTGTATTTTGTGCTATGCAATATAGAAATCAAATCAATATCTGGAGGAAATATGCTTTACCTTGTGCACCAGTAGCTCAAAACTCTCAATATATGATTATTCCAATCCAATTATAGGCTCCACATCAAGCACACGGCTGAATGGCTGTATGAAGGATAATGCCACAAACATTGGTTAAGGCCATGTTTGGGAAGTGAAATGAGTTGATCTCAAAACTTCTCATAATCGGCCTAGTAGCTTAGTGAATGGGGTTTATAAGATCATCTCTAAAGTATTAGCAAACAGACTGAGAGAGGTGATGGGGAAGATTGTCACTAAACCTCAAAACGCTTTTGTAAAAGGTAGACAGATTTTGGATGCGGTGCTAATTGCTAATGAATGCCTTGACAGTAGTTTGAAAGCCCGGAACTCAAAGGTTATGTGCAAACTAGATATGGAGAAGGCCTATGACCATGTTAATTGGGATTTCCTTCTCCATATGCTCAGGAGATGCGGTTTTGGGGAGCGATGGAGTGCATGGATTCATTGGTGCATATCTACACCAAAGTTCTCTGTGTTGGTAAATGGAAATGCAGTGGGTTTTTTTAGTAGTTCTCGTGGGCTGAGACAAGGGGACCCGTTATCACCTATGCTGTTTGTAATAGCTATGGAGGCTCTAAGCAGGATGCTCGAGGTTATGGTTGTGAATGGTCTCCTAAACGGCATCCCGATTGGCACCCCGGAGGGAGGTATTATTAATATTTCTCATTTACTATTTGCAGATGACACTCTTATCATGTGCGAAGCAAATCAAAATCAGATGCAAGTTTTGAAGGTGCTACTCTACTGTTTTGAAGCAATTTCCGGGTTGAGGGTGAATTTAGAGAAATCAGAAATGGTGCCGATTGGGGAAGTGTCGAATATACGTCAGCTGGCTAGGATGTTGGGATGCAAGATTTCAGCTTTTCCTATGACATATTTGGGACTTCCTTTGGGGAGTGCTTCGAGGGCGCTTTCGATATGGGATACAGTGATCGAGAAAATAGAGAGAAGACTAGCAGGGTGGAAGAGAATGTACTTGTCAAAAGGTGGAAGGATTACCTTGATAAAGAGTACTCTTTCTAACCTTCCTACGTATTTTCTATCTCTTTTCCCAATACCTGCTAGTGTGGCGACACGTATTGAGAAACTCCAACGTGATTTTTTGTGGGGGGGTATGGGGGAGGAGTTCAAATTTCACTTGGTTAATTGGGGGCAAGTGCAGCGCCCTATCTCAGGAGGAGGTTTGGGGATCAGAAATTTAAGGGTTTTCAATCGAGCTCTATTAGGCAAATGGCTGTGGAGATTTGCTAAGGAACCGGACTCTTTATGGAAATTGGTGATTGAGAAGAAATATGGTGGTTTATGGGGTGACTGGTGTACTAGAGATGTAAGGGGGGCCTATGGGGTTGGTTTGTGGAAACATATTAGAAAAGGGTGGGGGGTTTTTAACCGGTACGTTCAGCTCCATCTGGGTGTGTGGGTTCGAGAATTAAATTCTGGGGAGATGTTTGGTGTGGTAATAGGGCGTTACAAGAACTCTATCCCTCCCTCTTCCAGATTGCAAGGGAAAAGGATGCTGCAGTGTCAAAGATTATGGAGATTGCAGGGGGACAGATAATTTGGAACATTAATTTTACCAGGGAGGCACATGATTGGGAAATAAGCAGTTTTGCAGACTTCTATGGACTCCTATACTCCATAAGACCAAACAGGCAACAAGAGGATGTTATGTGGTGGACTCTAACAGGCAAAGGTACTTTTTCGGTTCGCTCCTTCTATAAAGCCCTAACCCAGGTGCCTAACATTCAGTACCCTTGGAGGAAGATCTGGAGACACAAGGCCCCTCCCAAAGTTTCTTTCTTTGTATGGATCGCTTCTTTGGAAAGATTCTTACCACTGATAATTTGAGAAAAAGAAGGATCATCATTGCAGATTGGTGTTGCATGTGCAGAGGTGGGGGAGAGTCGGTAGAGCATCTACTTTTGCATTGTGATACAGCTAGGACTCTTTCGAATGGGGTTTTTGCTAGATTGGATATGTCCTGGGTTATGCCGAAGACAGTGGAGGCAGCTTTGGCTAGTTGGTCCAACATAAGAGGCAGACAACCAATTAAAGAAATTTGGAAGATGATCCCTCTATGCATTATGTGGTGCCTGTGGCAGGAGCGCAATGCGCGGACTTTCGAAGATCAAGAGAGATCGTTAGGGGAGCTTAAACTTTTATTTTTTAGAACTCTCTATAGTTGGGCTATTGCTGTTGATTTTAACGGCATGGCCTTTCATGATTTTCTTGTCTCTAATGTGCCTACCTAGTTAGGGCATTAGAATTGTGTACTGATATTTCCATTTTTGATCAATATACCTTATTTATTCATCAAAAAAAAACATCACTCAAACACAAAATACTTATCATTTTCAAATTTTCAACTTTTTCACCTAATCATTACAAATTTTAATATTATTTTTGTTTTGAAATCTAATAAATTTGTATTTTTTTTCAACTTTTTCTCTTTTTTTTCCCAAAATCCAATCAAACATCTTAACCCAAACCATTTCACTACTATTCACAGATTTCTCATCGCATATCATGACCCAAACATGCCCTAATTAACCATAGCCCTCAAATTTTGTTTATGTACTTATTTATTACTTCCAGTTTTGAATACAAAGTCCATTTTCAGTTACCTCTAATCAATATATAGTATTTGATTCAGAAGCTTGTTTTGTTCTTGAATATGATAAATGATGAAAGAACCTTTACATATAAATTTATGATTTAATCTTTGATTATAGAAAGAAAATACATCCTTATTCCTTTAATATGCTATGTTTGTCAAGTTAATATAAATTTTCTTGGTTAAATCTTGTATTTAATCAAATTGGCAAATTATCTCCCTTTTTGAACTTTTTGGCGGTTAGAATGCTGTAATATGTATCCCTTATAGAAGTTTGTTTCTAGAAGCCTTAGAAAAGTGTCCCCACCAACAGTCATTGTCCTACAATTTTGTAAACTTTTCTTCTACAATTCATTATATTCCATTATGAGTAAATTGGCCTTGATCTAGCAACTAATGGTATAGAGGAGCTCCTTGACTATTTCTAGGGAAGAGGATGACATTTACCACATGTTATAAGCAAGACAATTAAAACTCTAGTCCAAGGGATTAAAAATATATTTCCCCCCTGTCCTCATCAGTTTTATTTGTAAACCCTGTACAAGATCCTCTCTTTTCAAGTTTCAGTAATTTCCATGGGTAAAAATATTAACTTTAACTTTTGCAATCTTGCGTGTACCCAATATTAGAGTTTATGCTAGACTTCTGATAAGAAGGGGGAAAAAATCCATTCCAGTACCAAGCAGTTTGGATTTGGGTGGAATATTTTTGGTAATAATATATCACACAGGCCCATCAAAGTTTCCTTGGGTAATAACTCTAAACTTCCATGAATCGTTTTTGTTCTTGTTCTTATTTTTCCTCTTCCTTTTTCCATATGTCTTCTGTTCTATATACTTTTTGACACAGAAGACTATATTGAATTATTCAAGATAATGAAGCTAAAGATCACAGCTCTTGCAATTGTCAGTACTAGAGAATTGACAGGAAATGAAGCTGCTGCTTTCAATATTCCCTGGATGAATCTAAAAACTGTCAGAAATTATTGCTTTATTTTTGTTAGTTCTTCCACTCACAGTTTTACAGGCTTAATGCCTACAATGTACTTAGGAACTTGAGCTAAGCTAAGAGAAATCTTTTAATGAGTTAGGACTTGAAATAGACAAATGAAATATATCTTGCGTTGTTGATAGCTTTGGTACTTCTTTTCCTTTCTACCAGTGATTTTTGTTTTCTTGTTCATGTAAGCTTATTTAATTTTATTCATAAAAGATTAAATCCTTTACATATTATCTCTATTGGCAGTTTTATAGATGATGCATATAATGAAGGAATACCTGTGGTCATACTAACAGCATACAGTAGAAGTGGGGATAAGGTTGCCGGGTATGCTCTAATATTTACCTGATTTATGCTGTATTACAAATGGAAATATGATTAATAATAAACAGAAATTAATAAAATTAAACAGATTAATTCTGGCTCTTGAATGATGTCACAGCAAAACATGTTTACCTAATTTGATCAGATCTGATGATGGGGTTGAGCTTTTCAATTAGCACAAAGCTAAAAAACTCAAATGAATATTGTTGGATTGTGACTTGATATGGATCAGATTTGGGGTTTACTATGAGCAGTTCTTCAGTTAAAAAGCTCAAATGAAGATGGTCGAGCTTCTCCTTATATCTACTAGTTTTTTTCTAGTCTCAGATTGATTGAGGTAGACTACATGCTTTTCAGCCTTGCTCATTCTGAGCTGTCTCTCTTTTCTATTCTCATCCAAGAGAGCAAGATTATGTTTGAAAGGAGACCGCTGGGATATGTTTGTTGCTGGAAGAATAGTTTAAAGTACCAATCACAGATATTTTACAATTTTTGTTTCTATCCAAGTATTTATTTGAAATTCTTGTCTATATATATCCATGGAATCCTCTAGAGAGACACTGACTCATGTACAATCATTTGTTTGCTTCCTTTTCAAAGAACAGGATTTGGATTAGGATTGCTCTCTATCTCCTTAAATCTATTAGTTTTTAAAGGATTCAATGCAGATCTTAGGGATCTTGAATGGTTGTTAATGGGTCTTAGGTTAGAGCATTTTAGAGGCTTGATCGGCCAGTTTAGAGTTTGGATCATGGTTACAAGTCCTACATCCAGTTCTGTCCAGTTTTTTGGATGATTGCAATGAATGTGTTAGATATGAGGCTTTGCTGGAGGAATTAGGAAATATAATAAGTTGATATCTGCTCAACATACAATATTTATGTAAACAAATGATTCATTCAAATTCATGCCCCGGAGCTTTTTAAGTTGGTCATCTTTTGTGTTTCAGGATCAAATTTGTTATCACAGAGTAAGTTCTGTATGAACAAAAGTAGAGAATAACCAATATCACTCCCATGTGTGGCACTGTTCTTGTTAAATCACCAATATCACTACCATGGTAATTTTATTGACTAATGTGGATTTAGATTATGCTGATGGTCTAAGGGAACTCTGGTTGTCACAATAAACAATTATCAGTCTTGCTGTGAACTCTACAATAGCCTTCTAATTGATAGGACAACCAGTGGCACTGTGCTTGTTAAACACTAAACACACATACGAAGTATCCTTGAAATAGAATCCACTTTACACGTTGCAACTGATCTTTTCCAGGACTAATTGTGTATCTTGTATTGACAGGATGTGAAAGGTTAGACCTACTACAAGCTACAACATTTGTAATACCCTGAATTGAAAATAAGAGGGCAGTGAATGAGATCCCACATTGCTTGCTTGGAAAGGAGAAGTCTGTGCCTTTTACAATGATTTCACGAGACTCTAATTGTAACATTGACTAGTTTTTTTTAACCCTGAGGGGTAACTCAGTTGATCAGGCCTTGGGTTTGCTCCCCCATGGTCACCAGTTCAAGTCCCTTAGGGCCACTAGAGGTTTACCTGGCAGTTAACTTCAGGGTCCCGTGGGATTAGTCGAGGTGTGCGCAAGCTGGCCAAGACATCCACGGATATCAAAATAATAATAATAATAATAATAATAATGACTAGTCTTTTTGGAGTTTAGGATGTCATTTGGGATTTCCTTCGGTCATTATAGATGGTATTATGGAATGACATGACAAGGATGTTAGGGATTTAAGGTGGGGGAGATTGTGATATCACGGATAGAGTATAGGAAGGTAGTGAGTGGGATCTCTCATTGCTTGGGAGGAAGATATTCTTGCCGTTATAATGATTCCAAGCAAATTCAATTGTAACTTTGACTAGTCCTTTTCGAATATAAGCTCAGATATGGTTTGGGCTTTCCTTAGGTTATCACAGCATTACATAATACTACCAACTGCATTAGCATGGGGAATGTGAAACACGTTCATTTCTCCTCCTAACTCTTTAGAGATGAATCAGCTAACAACCTGAAGTGTATTGTTAGTGAATATTAAGGTATTGACAGTCCTACATAGGGAACTGCTGTAGGAGCCTCTCAATATCTTTCCTGAGATAGATACAACTTGCATGCTTGTTAGTCCCTCTAAACTGCAAACCTAAAATCCCCTTAGCTATATCAAAATGTTTCATCTCAAACTCACCACTAAGTTTGGCCTTTAGTTTTTCAATTGCTGATTCTTTACTGGGCTGCCGTTTAGAGAAAGGACTTGGATTTAGGCTTAGGATCAGCTCATCAGGGACTCAAGTTAACTCAGGCTTGAGTGATATTGGTTGAAGCTGGGTAGTCTTATAGTGGCATTTCCCTTTATTTGGTGTAGTGGATATTTGTTTCTTGTTATTTACCCCCAAAAAGGGAAAAAGGAGAAGAAAAATAAAAACAGAAAGGATATTTGTACCATATGTCGAAGTGCAAGAACTTCTCTTTTAAAGAAACTCTTGTTTTAAGTTTATATATTGCTTATCATTGTTACTTGCTTTGTGCTTCAATGGATGGAATCTGAACAAGCTAATATTTCTTCTCTTTTTGTTAGATCAATTATTGAAAAGCTTGGTCATGAAAGAGTTTCTAAAGTAAAGATACTTGGGAATAAGGAAGTTAAACAGAGTCTTTATGGCCAACTTGTTACTAACAAGGGATTATACTGGGGTGTGGATGAGGAACTTGCCCAGGAAGCAATAAAGGCAGGTAAAGTCTTAATCCCTAGTTGATTTGCAAGCTTTCTTCAATGGTATACCATTTTCAAGTGCAGAAGGTTGGGTACTAAAGGGCACTTTTCTTGTTTTCTTGGCCAGCTTTGGCTGAGAAACAAAAAATTGCAAAGGATGTTGCTTCCATACTGAAGCTGAGTGTAGAGATTGATACAAGTTCATCTGAAAGGTAGCTCATTTTCTATTTTATTTGTGTGGGTGTGTATAGTTAATTTTTTCCACTATCTTTTGCTCTGAGCTAGCTCTTTTTGTACTGTATTCTACATTGTTCTCCACAATCTCACTGTCAGCTAGTTCTTTGTGTGATTGCGTGCATGTGTTTGTGTTTATTTATATAGTTTTTGTTCTCCACAATCTGTTGCTGTCAGCTAGTTCTTTTTGTCATAAACAGTCAGCAAATGGATGGTAGAATTGTAATATGATATACTGGCTAGACCTGATATTGGTCAGCTTGTTTAAGAGCGGTTGTTCATGGTGATTGAAGAAGCTTGATAGTAACAATGGCCAATGCACTTGTGCATTCAGTAGAAAACCTTCAAGCCAAGGACACACAGTTTGTGTCATATATATCTCCAGTACATTATTTCTCTTCTTTTTCTTTATAAATAGTTATACCAATCATTTATCCGTTCAAAATTGAAAGCCAGATTGCCAAAAGGTTTTTGCATGGTTTTCCCAATCAATCGATCTTTACTTCCAGATATAGTTAAGAGTTGCTATTTGTGGTTTCTCTGAAGCAAATTCAATGGACCAACTGTTAGGATCAGCAAATTGTGTATATGCATAATAGTGTTTTGTAAGTCATACGCACTTGCATTTGATAGCTTATTTAATAATCATATATAGTGTTTTCTCTGGGACCCTAAGTTTGATCTGATATTGGGAGAATTATCCAGCTTAGAGAAAACTGTAGCTGCATTGCGTGCTGGGGCAGAATATGCAGAAGTACCTTTCAAAAATTGTGTCCTCATTGCGGGAAGCCAATTGGGAGTTTCTGGAGCTGATCAAATAGGCATGCCATGCATTGTTCTAAGGAGCAGGTAAAGGCCCGTTTCTACATTTACCAGTCTGAATTTGTGCTTTCTGGTCTTCTTTTTTTCAATAATGTTTTGCTGCTAACTAGGTGTTAACTCTTGTATACCCCGTGTACTTGGGCAATGCCTATTCTTTTTAATATAGTATTTTACTTATAAAATACATTTTTTGCTGAGGATGATGTTTCCACTGTCATTAGCAAATGGACACACAATCTCATAAGAATTTAAAGTCCATGAAGAATGTGCTCCTCCTACATAGCCCCCATATGACTTCTCAATCTTATCTGGCAGTAGCCAAGATCCTTTAGACCAAGGCCTGGTCTCCAAATGGGAGAACCAAGTTCAAACCCAAACGCCAACCAACCACCCCCCCCCCCAACCCCCCGGGGCGGGTATCAAAAAAAAAATATTGTCTAGCAGTGATGTGCTGCAAATGCTATTCATCTGTTCTCGAGTCTTGCTTAATTCAATATTTTCTTTATAAGTAATGTAATCTTATTAAAAAGGCAGAGAGGGCGCAGCCCTCATATACTAGAAATATGCAAGACAACCCCTATTCAGAATAAAAAGGAAAACAACAATTCAAAAACTCTGAAGGCTAGAAATATTACAGTATCATATGAGGTACTATCCATGTATAAAGGGTGTTGAGGACAATCTTTGTCATCTTCACCACCAAAGCTTCCTTATTTTTAATGGTTTGTGTAGTTCTCTCTCCAAATGCTCCACATTTGGCATAAAGGAGCCAACCTACAAACTACAAAAACTTTACCATGTGCCTGCTTTCCCCTCTAGCTCATGAACAACACTATCACCCTTCTATGCCTAACCCAATCAACATCAAACCCCTTGAATAGCTAACAGCATAAATATCTTTCTACATCAATATTTGTTTTAAAAGAGAATATGATAATTCATCTACCATGGAGCTTGATTTGTAATCACAACACAACATGATCTGAAAGAGAGAAAAACATACCTAGACTAAAAACCAACTTGAGTTGCAGCATGATCTGTTTTTGCTTCAACCTCATTTTCAATAACTATTTTTGACTGTTTTCCCATCAAATATACAATTTGATTCATTAATGTGCAAAATAAAATGAAGTGGAGACAAGATTGAGAATTAACATGGGAACTAATATCAGTTGCTTATGAAAAATAATAATTAAGTACCCTAGGCAATGGAGAAACAATACTAGAGGAAAGAGATTTCTTAAAACCTGGGTTGACCTATTCGATGAACATGTTGGTATTTGACTTTTGGTCCTTTGGAAATCCCTACATGTATTATGATGAAAATTACGCCTACAAAACCCTTTTATTTACATCCATGTATGGTTTTTATGTGTTAATAAATGCTGCAAAATTCTGCAGGGTGATTAACCTTACGACCTGTAGTTATGGAAAATGATTAGTATAACCTGTTGTGCATGACTAGCACTTTTTATTTGAGGTCATGTACTAGTTCATTGTTGTGGCCAACATTTTTCATGATGTGAGAGTTTGCGATGGCCAACCGTGTTATATATATATATATATATATATATATGCATCGGGTATCCGGCAACAAAGTCTCGAATAGCCCCAAGGGTGCACAGGCCCCTAGTAAGGAATTTTCCGCAAATGGACCTTCGGGTAATTCAAGGGGAAATTTCTCAAGTTCAATGGCCCCAAAAGTGTGAATATGGAGTTTCAAATCTAGGACAGCTCCCCCGGGACAACTATGCCACCCCTTGGACTCACCATGGGTTATACTAATCATTTTCCATAACTACAGGCTGCCAAACCCTATGTCAAACTCTATGTTGCCGACCCCACATTGGAATTACTTACTACTGCTTTTAATGTTACTCAAATGGTCCGTAATATGCTACAAATTGCTATATGTTGCTATCTTATTCCTTCAATTGTGTTTCTTCTAGTTTGACCTCTAGAGCGGAGTTCCCTTCTGCAAAAGCTATCATGGATGGGTTTGGGGGTGCAGATCTGACAATCTCAAAGCTATGCCAGAAGAGATGGTCATGAGAGTCGTGTTTGTTTCTGTGACGTGAGTCATTCATCTAGGCTGTTTTTTTTCTTTTTCTTTTTCTTTTTTGTCTCCAAGAGTGATGAATCTGACATCATTTCTAAATCAGAGGTGTTGAGGCTGAAAGTATGTCATTCAGTTCTATCTTAATCCGGATTCCTTTTGGTTTACTCTCCTCACTACCTTGTTAAGCGCATTTGTTAAAAAATGTTGTGGATAGGTCAACGTTGTTAGTACTTTGTTCTGCAGAGCTTTCTCAACTTAGGACTCCCCAACAATTTCAGCACCTTCCATGGTGGTAAGTGGTAACTCCCCATGCACAGCTCACAATAGATATTATTGCACCAAAACTGTGGCTCTATCATTACACTAATTATGTCCCAAGATTTAGGTGCTCTTCGAGCAGAATTGTTAATGCTTAACCCCATAAAGGCATAAACACTGTCAACTAAGAGAATCGATGCCATCATCACTGTGAAACACGTAAGAGTCAAAAAGGGGCAGAGCAATATAGTAGTAGTTGTCACTAGATAATCAACTGGATTTGCCCCCAAAGAACTCTCAAATGTCTCAGTTTGATCAGAAACCTGCATTGTTCTCAGCTCTGCTGCAAATGCCCTTCCCAAACGCCCTGGAACAACTATTGATGTGACCACGGGACTCAACTCCCTTGAGAAAACGAGAGGCAATACCCCACCAACGGATCTATTTAATCCCCATCTGGTGAATTGTCTAACAAACTGGAGAGTAAAAGACGTCCCAAAAAATGCTGAAGTTTGAATGCAGACCTTCACTGATCTTGGCCAACTCTCTCCAGAGGTTGAAGAGTGTTCCTATGGTAGAGTTCTGATAATAACCTGTCCTGACAGGGTAAAGAGCTGACGACCTGTCCACAGATTGCTTGGTGGTGACCATTTGCTTAGTACGGTCTATGCTTGTATCTTCTAACACTGAAATAGATGGAAAACTATCACCTGCGTTAGCTAAAGAGCACAGAATCTCGTTGGTGGCACTGGCACAGGCATGCAGATATGCGTTTGAGGTCTTTGTAGTAAGCCGATTGCATTTAGATGAGAAGTTACTTGCATGGTTAGTGTAAAATCACTATTTGTCCCAATAGTTTAGACGGATGGAAAGATGTAGATTAAATTATTTATTTTTTTATCTTAACACTTTTTCTTCAAGTTAGGATTTGAACTAAGGATATCATGTTTAATACATTGTCAAATCACTACTTGTTCCAAAAATATAAAATAATAGGAAGAGATATGTTTAATTATTTATATTTTGTTTTAACCGTTAGTCCACCATCATGTTTGGGAGTCAAAAGTTCCTCAAAATTTTTCTATACTCAATCCAACTATCTTTTCGAGTCTAAATGGTAATCCGTCTTCATTACTTTGAAATCAATCACAACACCACAGTAAGTTAAACAACCCAATGTGACACATATGAAAAGGGGGCTCCCAAAAGTATTAGACAACCAGCTAGGGGAGGGCAGTGGAGCCCTGCCCCCTGCCAACCCATCCCACTCTGCCTGGGCCTCACTTGGGTGGGGTGGTGCCCTAATTCGCCATACGAGGGTGGTGGGGTAAGCCACTTGCATCTAGGGATCCCTGTGGGTGTAGGTAGGGATGTCAAATCGTGTTAACAGATCGTGTTCGTGTCGTGTCAAATCGTGTTAACGGTCATATAGGTCAACCCTAACCCGACCCATTAAGCTTATCGTGTCAAAATCTCAAACCCTAACACGACTCATTAACATAACGGGTCGTATCGTGTCAACCCGTTTTGACCCATTAATAAATATTACGAAATATGTTTTTTTTATAAGTAAACAAATAAATTAAAAAAATATTACGAAATATGTTAATACAACTCATTTTAAACTATTTATGTAAATGGGTTGAATAGGCCCGAAATTAACCTTTTCTAACCTGAGTAAATTTAGTATAATTTTATATAAATGTTAAAATTACAATATCTATAAAAATTATAAAACTAATTATAAGTCCAAAACTACAATTCAAATAATAAAAATATCGAAATTGAAATTCTAACAATTTTATTTTTAGATATAAGGGTATAATTGTAACTTTAACTTTCTTAACGTGTCATAACGGTTTATAACGGGTCAAAACGGGTTAACCCGTTATCAACCAGTTAAGCAATCGTGTCTTAACGGGTTAACCCGTTTTGACCCGAACCCATTAAGGCTAAACCCTAACCCGTTATTATCGTGTCGTGTTCGTGTTGGGTTAACGGGTCGTATGACATATTGACACCCCTAGGTGTAGGGGGTGGGATGGGCTGGACCCCCTCCCTATATAAATATATATATGTACATAAACCAAAACGACGTCGTTTTGTTCTATCCCTAAAACTCTGCCTCTTCCAGACTCTTCCATCTTTCTCTCAACTCTCTCACCTTTCTCTCTTGCACCCGTGTGTCTTTCTCCTACGATTCTATAACAAGGACCCTAAATTAATTTTGCATTTTACAATAGTTGTTTCGGATTTGACTATGGACAATGAGATTCATGAATAGATTTAGAGGATGGGGACCCTCTATCTGCCTCTCTTTGCCTCTTTCACTCATCGCCGCCGCAACAGTTCTTTTTCTCTCCATCTCACTTTCTAGTAGTAAGTATCTCTGACTCAAAACCCTAAGTTGAAATTCTAAAATATGTTTGTTGTCCAAATAACTAACACAAGAAGGGGATGAATTGAGTTGTATTTAAAAATTAACAATTATAAATCAAATACATAATATAAAATATAAACAAAATACAAAGTAGCAATAAATATAAAGAGTAAGGATAAGAGAGAAGTAAATTCAATACATTAACGAGGTTCGACCCCACTGCCTACATCCTCGCCTCAAGCTACCCCTTGAGAATTTTCAAATTTACTATTCAACCTCTTTCAGGTGGAGATAGAAACATATTATACTTTTGAACAACATCGCTACAAAGGATCCGTGTAGAACAGCCTCTACACTTGCAATCACCTTATACGTGGTGATTCAACTATTCTTTATGTAGAACATTTTTTATACGCACAAGGGTTATACACATCATTTTACTGATACAAGAGCTGATAGTGGGTAGGTTATCAGAGAACACTCCTCAATGAGTGAAATAAGAACAGTACAGCGCAAACTATATATCTCTCAAAATGAATAAGGGTTAAGGTTCAATGCTTAAAAAAGAGAGATTGAAATCTTTGAATGAATGTTGCAAAACTTACAATGATATGCATATGCAATTGGTGTTGTGAATTTGAATATCTCAATTAAGCTATTTATAAGCGTATGAAACATCATATTCAAATTTGAAAAGATTCATATGTCAAAGACAACATTATTCTTTTTTCAAAAAATTCAAATAAAAGTTTCTTCTCTTTCAATTGTCAAAAACAACATCATTCAATTTTTAAAAATTTCAAACCTAATCTTTTTACTTTTTGCATATGACAAAATGAGTATTATTTACTTTTCAAATTTTTCAAATAAAATCATCTACATTTGCATAAGTCAAAAATAGCGTCAAATCACTTTTGAAAATATTCAAATAAAACATGCATATGTGAAACATGACAATCAATCATCTTTAATATTTTTAAAATTCAAACTTTTAATCATGTCATGCACATGTGAAGGATAATAATCAATCATCTTTCAAAATTTTCAAATTTAGTTTTCAAAATATTCATGCACATGTAGAAAATGTATTTTAATGCTTAATGATAAAATATTAATTTTGAGTTTTAATCCTAATTTTGAATTTTTCAAGAGATGTACAAAATTACTCTATGAGTTTTAATATGAACTTATTCCTTTTCTTGCTCATACTTAATTCATTGATGTGCTTGGCTCCATTTGTGTAGAAAACTTAGTTGAGACTCCTTTATACTTGAATTTATTTGTTATCATCAAAATCCATATGTAGATATATAATTACACAAATTTTGAAATATTCTTTCGAAACAATGTTTTCTTTTCTTAAACTATCAATTTCGTTTATTAAAGAATAATTTTTCTTTTTCAAAATAGTATACTTGATACCGAATTTTTCAAATTCCTCATATACCTTTTTCAAAACATTTTGCAACTTTTCATATGAAGGATTTTCAATATTATTAATATTTGTTATCTCAAGGTCATTTTTAGCCATAAGACAAAGATTTGCTAATTATTCATTACTTATTTCATTGTTTGAACTACTTGAATCATCATCTCATGTAACTTTCATTGTTTTATTGCTATTGTTTCGATATTTTTTTAGCAGATGATAATCTGCCTTGATATGTATAGACTTATTGCATTTATAACAAATTAAATAATCATTTTTACCTGAATTTTTCTTGGAAAACTTTTTGAAGGATTTCCTTATATGAGCTTTATTTTTCTTTAAGAACCAATTCTTCTTATTATAATTGCAACTTCTTCATATTTGTCGTCACTTTCCTCATTTTCATCACTTTCATTTTTATGAGGAACAACTTTAAGTGCCAAGCTCTTTTTTGGCTTTCCTTCTTCTTCTCCTTTTTTCAATGTGTACTCATGGGTGGTAAGTGACTCGATGTGTCTAATTTCAAGAATCGTTGCCACTTTCCTCATTTTCATCACTTTCATTTTCATGAGGATCAACTTTAAGTGCCAAGCTCTTCTTTGGCTTTCCTTCTTCTTCTCCTCTTTTCAATGTGTACTCATGGGTGGTAAGTGACCTGATGTGTCTAGTTTTAAGAATCGCTGTCACTTTTAATTCCCAACATTTTGGTAAAGAGTTGAGAATTTTTCTTACTATCTCCACTTTAGAATAAACTTTTCCGAAAGCTGTCAAGGTGTTTACGATATTAGTAAAATGAGTGTACATACTAGAAATAGATTCATCATCATTCATTTTAAACATTTCATATTCATGAGTAAGAATATAAATTTTTTATTCCTTAACTTACGTACTAAGTTTTTTCATAAGTAACTTCTAAGTTATCTCAAACTTCATTTGCCGTAGTACAAGTCATTATTCTATTGAATTCATTTTCATTGAGAGCATTATATAAGAAATTCATAGCAGTTAAATTCAATATATAAATTCTATCATTTTCACAATCAAACTCTTCTTCTTTCTTTTTGACCTTTATTCTATCAACCACTTTTGTTGAAATATAAGGTCCATTTACAATGCATTTTCAGATTTCTCGACCTTGAGCCTGAATGAATATTCTCATTCTAACTTTCCAAAATGAGTAATTGTCTCCACAAAAGAGTAGAAGCCAACTGTTAGATTGACCTTCACCAAATGAAGCTGCAATATTAGCCATAGATTTTAACTTAAAAGATAGTTAATCTTACAACAAAGTCTTTGCTCTGATATCAATTATTGCCTAGATGACTAACACAAGAGGATGGGTGAATTGGGTTATATTTAAAAATTAACAATTATAAATCAAATACGCAATATAAAATATAAATAAAATACGAAGTAGCAATAAATATAAAGAGTAAGGGCAAAAGAGAAGTAAATTCAGTATGTTAACGAGATTCGATCTCACTGCCTATGTCTTCGCCTCAAGCTACTCTTTGAGAATTCTCAAATTCACTATTTAACCTTCTTTAGGCGGAGATAGAAATCTATTACACCTCTTAACAATACTGCTACAAAGGATCTATGTAAAACACCATCTATACTTGCAATTACCTTCCACATGGTAATTCAACTATTCTCTATATAGAACACTTTCTACACCTACAAGGGTTATGCACACCCTTTTACCAATACAAGAGCTGATAGTGGGTAGATTATCAGATAACACTCCTCAATGAGTGAAATAAGAACAATACAGCGCCAACTATATCTCTCTTAAAATGAACAAGGGTTAAGGCTCAATGCTTAGAGAATAGAGATTGAAAGTTTTGAATGAATGTTGTAAAACTTGTAATGATATGCGTATGCTCTTGGTGTTGTAAATTTGAAGATCTCAATTAAGCTATTTATAGGCATATGAAACTTTATATTCAAATTTGAAAAGATTCACATGTCAAAGACAACATCTTTCACTTTTCAAAAAATTCAAATAAAAGTTTATTCTTTTTCAATTGTTAAAGACAACATCATTCACATTTCAAAAATTTCAAACCTAATATTTTTACTTTTCGCATATAGCAAAATGAGTATTATTTACTTTTTAAAATTTTCAAACAACATCATCTACATTTTGCATAAGTCAAAAAAAGTATTAATCTCTTTCTAAAATATTCAAATAAAACATGCACATGTAAAAAATAACAATCAATTATCTTTAATATTTTTAAAATTTAAAAGTTTAATCATGTCATGCACATGTGATAGATGACAATCAATCATCTTTTAAAATTTTCAAATTTAATTTTCAAAATATTCATGCACATGTGAAAAATATATTTTAATGCTTTATGATAAAATATTAATTTTGAACCTTAATCTTAATTTCTAATTTTTCAAGAGATGTACAAAATTACTCTATAAGCTTTAATGTGAAATTGTTTATTTTCTTGCTCATGCTTAGTTTATTGATGTGCTTGGCTCTATTTGTGTAGAAAACTTGAGATTGAGACTCCTTTATACTTGAATTCATTTATTATCATAAAAATTCATGTATAGATATATAATTATATAAAACTTGAACCATTGAGTTCAACAATATTTGTTTTATTTTTTGCAATGTAGGATGAGATTGTTTTAATGGAGAATATGGTTGTGTTTTGGATGCTGTGGAATTTTTGGTTGTTTGAATTTCAGTGTTTGAACATATTATTTTATGAAGAATTTAGGGTTTCAATCCAAATCCTTAAAGGATTAAAACCCTAAATTAGTTTAGGAGTTCAAGATGATTTTAGGGTGTTGAATCTAAGACTCTAAAATATTTAAAGGGTTCAATCTGAACCCCTAAGCTAATTTAGGCATGGTTTGGATGCTCAGATGAGATACAAAATATCTCACATGAGCTGTACGAAGTGTTTTATCTACCTATCTAAACGGCAATATATAAAGTTTTATCTCATCTCAGATTTTTCAACTATTCTAATTATTATATGAGATAAAACAGTAAAAATACATACAACAGTAAAAAGCATTGTCTTCTTCAGTGCTGCTCGCAGTCCTCTTTTAAAAAATTGAACACGTAATTTTAAAAAATTTAATGTAATAGTATTGTTTGTATTAAAATAAATTTTGTTCGTGGAATTAAAATAAATCTAAGTACGATTGCTCTTTCAATGTAATTATTAGTGACTCAGATGTGCAGTAATTCGAATTAAAAGTATTGGAGGATAAAAAGGCATTCAATTTGTTAATTAATTCATTGTAATTTATAGGTATGTTATTATTTTTTTCCTAATTGTCTTTCTTTTCTTGATGAGACATCATATTATTCATAACCTCTTCTTTTTTTTTTTTTTTTTTTTTGGCTTTTTTAAGATTTTATGATGTTTGGACTTGGCAAATGCTTGTCTATTGATGCATGTTGTTACCTTTATTTATTTATTTATTTTTAATGTATTTCAATTGTTGTAACATAATTATTCATTCAAGCTATTTGATAATTTGTAATATTTTAAGATTAATATGTAAGTTGTACTTGTAATATGTAGAATTATTACTTAGCAACTTTATTAGGTTTATTTATATTTAAAGATAAGATTTAATTTTATTTTTTATACATTTAATTTCAATTGAAATGAAAATATGTATTGAGTCAAAATTGGCTCAAAACACAGAATATGGGCCAAAAAATAACTCCGAAATAGGTTTTGGATCCAATGGGCCTATTGAGACCCATAATCAGTTGTAAAAAATTAAAAAAATTATAATAATTAGATAAAATAAGATGATATAAAAATAATTATAAAAATAAATAAAAGTTGCTGGCTCACTATTATGAATTGTTGCAACTCTGGGAAGTAAGCTAATCATAGCGCTGCATAAAAAAAAAAAATATTACTATTGATGATGGCCCTTACCTTGGGCTTTGGGCAGGGGGGAATGGAGTGGACCGTATAGTCTATTTCTGAAATTATTTATTTTTTTATTTTTTGTAACTTGGTGGAAACTAATTTGGGATCTTAAAGATAGATGGAGGGTCATGTTAATATCCTTGATGATTGAACATTTTTTTATCATATTATCCATTATTTTTAAAGTTTTATTATATATAAATAAAATCGCGTATAAATCTATATATCAATATTGATTTCTTTATACTTAAAATTTAAATTAGTATTATTTTTAATAAAATCTATTTTTTAATTAATCATAATAGATTAGTACACATATTAGTACATAATTATATTTATAACTAGATTTTTTTATTTTGTTTTATTTTCCTGCGTCTTCTAAGGAAGCGAAAAGAGCATTCAAAAATTAATTTTAAGACAAGCTGGCATATGGCTACGTATAAGAGAGACAGACCACTCCAATGGATTGAAGAGGACAGCATGCAAATCAAGATCGACTAAGGTTGAGATTTTTCTTTTTTCTTGTTCTTTTTCAAAAGGGCCACAATCGTGTACTGGAATGCTGACCTGTTTGTCTTGTATTGACTAGCTTTACACTAAGATCTTTTACAATAAAATACAATAAATTTATATTAAAATAAATTTATAAATTAACGTAATTTATTATAATATATTATTAATTATATAATATTTTTTACAATAAAATATATAAGAAAAGATAAATATTTAACAAATAAATTTACAAATTGACATGATTTGATGCGATATATTTTTAATTATATAAATTTAATTATTAAGTTAATTTTTAAATTTATTTTAATTAAATTTATTTATTGATCCATATACAACCATTTACAGTCATATTTTAAATTATGAACATTCTCATAAAATAATTTATAAAAATATTCTGAATTTAAAACATTAAATTAAAAGAAAATTGTGAATACTGTGGTTCTGTCTTCTACGAGAAAGATAAAAAGTACTCTGTCGGTACGAACTACGAAATTTTCCCAACCATTTACCGCAACCAAATTCCCCAAATCCTGCATTTCGTATTTATTATTTTCAGATTGTAAGGAAAAAAAAATGTGAGTATTTATTTAATAATAAATTATTTATACAAATTTTAAATCGATAAATTATGTGTAAATTTTTGTAAAAAGATAAATCTTATTTTATAAAAATATGAAAAAAATTATTATTTATTATAAAATATTTTTTTTTTACAAAAAAAATTATCTATTTATAACTTATACGTATGTTACTCTTATTTAATTAAAGGAACTGTTATGGATATTGAGGGTATCATATCTGAAATGGACATCTCACACGTCGTCTCCCATCTCTGTCACAGTCCAACTTGAATGTCTGACAGAAAGTATGGTGGGGCCCAACTATACACTGATCACCCAATAGAGAGAGAGGGAGGGGTCCACAGAGGAAAAGACGAAGTTGCCCTTAAAAATGTACCCTAAAAATGTGGCAGGCTAGAGTCCAAAAACTAAGAACGAAAGGGACTACTCAGGGAGGGTGGTGGCCCCATGTTGTTTCCCCCCTGAGCCCTCTCTCAGCTTAAACCTTTTGGTCAAAGTAGTACCCTCTTATATTTCAAGCTGAGCATAATTTTTAGGGGACAAAAAAAAAAGAAAAAAAGATTGCTTACGTGTCATCTAGGGTTTGGCCTCGTAAGGTGAAATTGACATCTGTACTTTACTTGTTCGGAAGGACAAAACTGTCCTCTTGTCCAGAAGATCCATGTAAAATATGATTAATTAAGAGAGAGATTATGGAAGTTGGAATGTGATGAGTTAATTAAATTAATGTTGGTGTGATGGGAGGCTAACCAAATGATTAGGGTCTCTCACATTCTCCTCTTGTTTCAGCCTTTTAATGCAGATTTTGTTCTTTCCTTTGATTCTTCTTTAACGATACTATAAATATATATATATCATGCTTTGCACACCACCACCCTGCATGCACTCTCCTCATCATCAAACTTATGTACTATACATTAACATATATTGTAAATTCCAAATAATCATTGTTTCCTATCTATCTCTTAATGTAATTGAATCCAAACAATGGGATCAGTGGGGGAGCCACGTTCTACCAAGGGAAACTTTTTGAAATCATATAATAACCCTTAGATTTTATGCATAATTCTATAAATATAAAAAATGGTCTCTTAAAAAAATTATAATCTCCATATGCTTTTTAAATTTTTTAAAAAATTTCAATGTATTTAGAAATCTCTCTCTTAATTTTTTTTATAGTCACAAAATTTTATTTAATTTCTATATATTTTCTATTTTCTAAGATGTGGTTTTTCTAAAATTAAATTTAAGAGAAATAATAGACTTATTAATATGAATTTTAAAGTTCTTTATTATACAATATTGGGTTTCTTAATATGAAATCCAAAGTGAAAATACAAGAAAAATTATCTAAAGTTGATGATTTATATGAAAAATAGTTTGTAGTTATGTTTTTATAATTTTTCAATCTCTATTTAATTTATGTAAGATAATTTATGTTTGCAGTCCTATGACCATGTGCAACTCCCACCCACACCCTTTAAAAAAAGTAGATAAATCTAGTATTCACATAAAAAATTTATATTTTAATGGTGGACTTCACTTTTTTTTTTTTCAATTGGAGTGCGTAGAGCTTTCATACTATATATTTAAGATTACTTGTTACATAAATGTGTCATACAATAAAAAATTTGGCCCCCTTCAACACAATTGCTGGTTCCATCTTTGAATGAAATATTGTTGTTTCCTTAGCTTAGCTTCCTTACCAGATGAGATTGTGTTTCTTATAATTGTAGCTTTTTAGTGTTACATAGACAAATGGTATACATATCTCAATGCCAACGTGTATGATATACACATGCCTCGTGACAAAATATACGATATGTATATCTTTCATCTAACTGAGCAAAATCATGTTTAGAGTTGGACACAATTCTTGTTCACGAAGTGTATAGATTAAAAATCGGAATTAGATTTTTGAGAGTTTGTTGGAATCCTAGGGTGAAGAGTGAGAGAGATAGGTATCTAAAGAAAGTCTTTTTTTTTTTTTTTGAAATAGACTTCATTTCATTCAATGAAACCAAAGTTATAACTGTGACTAATCAATCCCAAGAAAAATACAGGTTACCACCCAAAACTACTTATCTGTTAAGAACTCCCCCGCCCATAAATTTATTTATGACGGGTATTATCTAAACTTTTATAAATTCTCTCTTAACAACAGTCAATAAAGAAAGCGCTATGTTTTAAAAACCAGAACTGAACGACCTCTTTTCTGAAGAAGAGAGGTACTAACATGCTCTATCCTCCCAAGGAGAAAGAGTACAATCACCCACCTTTCTCTAATGGAGGAGTGAGACGGACACTTACCTTCCTCCAAATGAGGAGTGAGACTCTACTATTATGGACACCAAGTCTAATAGTCTATTTATTTTTATTTATAAAATAAAACAAAAACAAAGAACCTAAAAAATACAAAACACCTAGACCAATCTAAATCAAAACATATGGGCCGAGTCTAAACTCATGGGCCCATTAAACATCAAAACACACGGACCAAGTCTAATTACAACTGGGAGCTCTTAGGGTTTCTTCAAAATCTTTATGCCGTCACCGCCTCCTTTTCCTTAGCAAATCCACTACCGCACGAGCACCGGTTTCCGCAAGAGGATTACTGGAGTTGCGTTTCTGCACAAGCACTAGCTTCTGTACAACCACAAGTCCACATTTCTGTCCGTCCCATCCTACACTACCAACCGCCCCTCACCCCGGGAAGCAATGTATTCCCCCCCACCCTTTACCTGCACCGCAAACCGTCACTTCAGAAGTCATCGTTATCTTTTGGTAACGTCCACCGTGAAGCTACCGTCTACTAGGCAGACCAGCCATTTCTGCAAGAGGATTTATTCCTCTGTTTTATGTTCTGAAAACAGAGCATTTTCATGATTCAGACCCAAACGCCGCCTGTCCAGGTTGCACCCAACCAACCGACAACAACCTCCCCACCGACCGAGAACATGCTCCTCTTTCCGATACAGGGGTCATACACGTTTGCAGGAGCCTCCATGAACTACCGGGATCTTGGGCTAGGCGCATGAGCCACGGCATTACGTCTTTATAGCATCTAACACTGAGCAACCTTATTCCACAACTAGACAAAGCAAACAAACTAAATAAAAACAATAAAACTAGAAGAGGAGGGAGGGAGGGAGGGAGGAGGGAGCCAAGGCTCCCACCTCCCTCTTGGGATGCTCTGAGTTTTCTTTTTAGAGAGTGGTGGGAGCTTCTCTCTCTATATTTTCTAGTCCTTATATAAAGAGAGTCTCACAATATTCTCAATTGGCATTAAATATTTAATAAATATTGTGTGACTTACTTTATACATTTATTTGTATTCTACTTTAATCCCTAGGCTTGGACATAAAAGTCCAAACCCTTGGATACTTTCTACTTTTTGACAAAAAGCTTTGAAAACTCTTAGCATGAATTAAAAAACATGGAAAAAAGAGAGAACGTTAGACTCTTCTTACAAACCCGTAGTTAACTCATTCATGTCTCTATTTTTAATTTTTGGTAATCAAGGATGTATTAGATTAAAATAGAGATACAAGAGCATGAGAGGGTGGAATGCCTCATACAAAAATCCCATTACAGCAATTGTAGTGCTCAAGGGAGAAGAGGTCAAAGAGAAAAAATAAAAAAAGCCATGAACCATATGTTCGAACCAATGTTCCTTAGATTAGCCAAGCTAAGGAAGCAGCCGCCAAAGGTAGTTTGCGTTTATCCAACAAGTGGTTTGATTGCTTGTGGTTTTGAACCACAACAAGAAGAGAAACACTTCAGTTCACTGGTTTGGTGTATTTCATAGGAGAATTCCACTTCCACTACTTTTATGTTCTTGTTTGGAAAAATCAGAAACATAGTTGGATAACTAGAGAGGAAAAATACGATCGTCGAAGGAACCACATGTGCATTGGCCATTGTACCAACGCATAGGGTGTTGAATGTGCAGATTTGCGGTGATACGTAAGTTTAGGGGTATAATCGATCTAGTTTAATCGGTCTTGGAGGAGAATTTTGGACCGATGGATTTTTTTGGTACATCAAAAATGGGGACCGATAAGGAATTTGGATTAGATTGGACCACTTTGGTTCAGTCTGCTCAGTTTTATTGGGATATTTCAATTCTGATTAATTTCTTTTTTAATTTTTTGACAAAAAATTATATAAAATGATAAAACAAAAAAATCATGTGAATGATATAATCTAAGTTGTATAACTTAATATATATTTATCTAATTAAGTATATTAAATTAATAATTCTAATAGTATGTTTACTCTCAATAATTAATAGTTAATAATTTTTCTTTCAATTATTAGCCTTTAACTTTTATATAATCTAAGCATAAATAATTAGATTATAAGATAATTAAATAATTAATTATAATTAGTTAGAAAAATTACATAATTACTAGTTTTTAATTTATATAAATATCTAAAAAATTAGAAATATCATATAAAATTTATTTAAAAATTAATATATTAAATTCAGTCTGGTTTGAAGTGAAAAAACCCTACTCTAAGATTGGACTGAAAATTTAATTTCTTTACTTTCTTGGATCAAGACTGGCCAGTCTCTTAATTGGTCTAGTCTGGACTAACTAAATCCGTTCGATTGGATCGGTTTCTTAGTCTAAAAAAATAAAAAATTTACACCCATATGTGAGTAAATTACACGCAGTAGTCATATGATCATGTCTTGAAGACTTGAACCCTTAATACTGGCGCCTAGAAGGCGAGAAATTAGACATTTTCTGATTAATCAGAAAAATTATAATGACGGTGAAGTAACAAAGGTGGAAAACGTTTGGAAAGGAATAACAATAAGAGGGAATAAATACTCACACGGCATCAGAATTTTCCTTAAAGGAAGGATTCAAGAAAAATCACCTTAATCATAAAACTAAAAGGGTAGTCTTTTATTTTGTCCAATATTTCACTGCAGTATATATGGTCCTATTCTATTTATTAAAGTCAATTTAAATCTGTCTATATGAGTGGTGTATAAGTCTCCTGCGCAGTTTATGTTATGCGTGAATTTTAATCACTGTTGTACCTGTGGAAACTTCATGCCGCCACACACGGCACCGTTTGGATAAATGGCATTGAATCTTCCTGTTCCAACCTTCAACTCATCTCCATATGTGGCGCATATTTTGCACTCGCCGCCATAGTTAATGGTGGCCCCTAGCCGGCGATTCATCTTAGTTTTTGAGTGCTTTTCTATATTTCCGCTTTCTCTAAATAAAGATCGAGTGAAAGTGGATGTGAAAGTTCATTCTAATCAGTACAAACTAACATGTTGCAACACAATCCTTTACTGTAATTTCTAGCTGTAGCTTTATAGTTTGTTTAGTAGATTATTTAAAAATCGTCACCAAGCGGTCACCCCTTGTGAAAAATGAGTGGGAGTCATTCTTTTAACTCCAAAACCCGCATTTTCTTTTCCTCTTTTATGTTGTAATATGTTGATTTTGGTAAGACTATAAGGACTCACACCCCAAATTTGTATTTTATAACTGGTAGTTCATCTATAAATATATTATTTTGTTAAGAAAAAAAAGAGCTCAATTTAAAAACATATATTTATTATATTTATATACGTATATTTGATAATATTATATATATATATATATATATATATGAAAATTAAGGTGGAATATTCGACGTGACTAGTGAAAGTGTGAAACAGGTTCCATCGGATGCACAAAAGAAAAGAATAGATTCCAGTCTATGTAAGCTGAACACTCATCTTCCAACTCTCTTTTGCTTGTAAAGCTCCTACGGGGACTGGCTCCTAAAGCTTCTACAGTAAAAAAAAAAAAAAAAAAGCCCTTGCAACTCAATTACAAACGGGTGTGATGATTAGAGGCTATACCACGTGTAGGGGCTGTGGAAATCATACTCACACTCATTCTGATGCATGCAACACCATATCTTTTCTCTTACAATACTCCCTCTCTCTCTCTCTCCCCCAACCTCTGTCTGAAATTTTTTGGGGACTGTTGATCTGTCAGTTTGAATGGATTTACCTTGGCCTTTTCTTATGTTGGTACGCTTGATGACTCTCTCTATCTCTCTCTCCTCTATCTCTCTCTCAGACTCAGTTTTCCCTCACTTTGTGGGAAGCAGTGGTTTGAATAAGTAGATTCAGATTTGGCCTTTAAACTTTGAAGATTTTTGAAGTTTTTTAGGGGAGTGACCTAAAGCTCCCAAAAGGTTGAAAATTTTAAGGAAAATGAGTAGTAGTGGAGAAAGGATGGTGGGAAGCTGATCTCTGTATAATTGTATCATTCTCTTATTATTTTCAGTTGCAGTGGCACCATATTTTCTTCGCTTCCAATCCTCTTCTGCAACACACCCAAACCATGAAAACCATAAAACAACCATCCATTTTCGTTAGGCTTACTTAAGAAACCATTGATTCAGGTTTAGGCATCCTCGTCAATGGTCTTTTACCTAAAATAGCAATCTTAGTTATATTTGACTAATTCGAACTCCCACATCAAATCAAGACTCCAAAAGATAGAGCAAAAGAACCAGATAAGGACCCATTATTGATTAGACCAAGCTTTACCCCATTAGGCCCATCTTCGCCCCTCCGTTTTAGATTCTACTCACTCTCTCGCTCTCTCTCTCTCCCGTTTGTCAAGGAGTTGCATGCATCCTGGCTGATGGCTGAGGAAGGGGGTAACAGCATAATGAGGGACTATAGGAAAGGGAACTGGACACCAAGTGAGACAATGATTCTGATCGAGGCAAAGAAGATGGATGACGAGAGAAGAATGAAAAGAAGTGGGGAAAGTGAAGGACGGAACAAATCTGTAGAGCCAAGATGGAAATGGGTCGAAGATTATTGTTGGAGAAAAGGGTGTTTGAGGAGCCAAAACCAGTGCAATGACAAATGGGATAACCTTATGAGGGATTACAAGAAAGTGAGGGACTATGAGAGGAGGATAGCCGAGAGAGCCGAGGCCGGGGATGAAGAGTCTTATTGGAAGATTGAGAGGAATGAGAGGAAAGAGAGGAGCTTGCCCACCAACATGTCGCCTCAGATATATGATGTTTTGGTGGAGGTGGTAGAGAGGAAGGGAACAGCAGCAGGTCAGAGGATGGTGGGCGGTGTGCATGTCTCTACTTCCAATCCCAATATAGGCTTTGTGGTTGAAAGATCCGTGGCCGTGGGTAACATCGCTCAGCCTTCCTTGCCGCCTCTATTGCAGCATCACATCTCCACTACTACTCCAGTTCCACCATTAGCACTACCAGGAGCAGCAGCAGCAGCAGCACCACTGCTAACGGTACCTGCTCTCACATATTCTCAGCCAATGCCCACAGTAGGTACTCTCTCTCTCTCTCTCTCTCTCTCTAGTCTTCCGTTTTACATTCTGCATTTTTGTGGGTGAAATGAGAGAATTTTTTCCTTCTCCCACAATCCATTATTACTATATTAGGGCGTGAGAAACAGCCTAAGCTTTTAATGGGTGACCACTTGCAATGGGTTTTGAATTAATGTCTGTTATATATATCCAATACACTCTAACGAGCACTTCCAGCAAAATTTCTGTGTCCGCCGGTTGAAAAATATCATACCCGATAGGCTTATCTAGCAGTAATGTTTGTTCTCTGGACCAGGTAAATCATGTTTTTGACTGATCATTTCATCACTCTAAATCGATGGCTTTTGGGGAGTCATAGTTTTCGCAGTTAGTATTGATTATTGGTTTGATTTGGTTCCATATATGATTTTGGAGATCATGCGTGATAGCTCAGATCCTGATACAAGTGAGCATTCAGACTCACCAGCAAAGAGAAGGAGAAAAGAAGGTGATCAAAGTGTAGAGGGAACAAGTGGCACTGCAAATACAAGCACCTCACATGAAGTTGGCACTGCAATCTCCAAAAGCGCTTCCATCATAGCAGAAGCCCTTCAGGCCAGCGAGGAGAGAGAGGAGAGGCGGCACAGAGAACTTCTGAGCATGCATGAGAGAAGGCTGAAGATTGAAGAATCAAAGACACAGATCAATAGGGAAGGTATTGTTGGCCTTGTTGATGCCATCAATAAACTTGCTGATTCTATCAATGCCTTGGCTTCCCACAAGACTCATCAATCCCCTCCAAACTGATCATTACTAGTAAATAAACAGATATGCATGATTTTTTAGCTGAGATAGAGATCAGAAAGTCAATTCCATTTGCTTGGTTTGTACATAATCCGGCCATTTGTGCCCTATTGCATGCCGGATTTCACTTTCATTAATCATTCTAAATATATATATATCATCCTCTATCCCCCTCTTAGGTCTCATATTTGGTTTGGAGTGTTATTCATTAGTGAGATCATTTGTTTTGGGGCAATATATATTGTTCTTATAAGATGATGATATGTTGAATTTGTTGGATTAAAATGGTGATCGAGAACAACATATTTAAAGTTTGATATGAGTAATTTCATTTTCCCATTAAGAAAAGGATTTCTCTTACTAACAAAGATGACCCATACAACATAGAATTGGCAATTTTACAGCTGATATTCTTTCAAGTGCAAGGCTTGATCTCCTAGCCATGGCAAATGCATCCCAATACCTCATGGACACAAGAGACGTTTCATCGTGATAAAAGCTTCGGAGATGCAAGAGCTGGGTTCTCTTGGCTTCTCTTCATGTGCGCGTACACTGGCCTGCCTGAGCCTCATGCAATGCAATTAGTGTTGTGGTTTTAGGTTGGAGCGTGGTGGGTAGTGTCAAGAGGAAGCGTGTGATGGTGGAAGAGCAAGCTCATGTATCATTTATGAGGTAGAAATGTTGCCCACTGAGGAGTACTGGCTACTGAGGCAGTAGTACTTCTGAAAAAACAACAGGTAGGGGAGGGGGGGCTGGCATCCCAAAAAGACTGGTCAAAGGCGACCAGTCAATGATCCCTCTGCAACTCACAGATGCAGCTTGTACCCACAATTACTACACTGCCATTCTCTCTATTATTATCATTATTATTATTATTATTGGTAGAATTATGAGGTATGCACTACGCATTTATTAAGAATTAGTTTGGATAGTGAAATATTTTTAAAATATTTTATTATTATTTTTTATTACTATTTACAGAGTATTTAAAATCACCTCATTATTTAAATACAATCTAAAATTGGTTTTTTTATTTTTGATTTTTTTCAATTCCTATGTTTTTATTGCAGGGAAATGATTGGAATAGGGACACAAACTTAAGGGGATGAAACGAGCAAAAACTAAATTATCACTGTTTATTTGTTCGCATGCATATAATTCTGTGTGAAAAGTCTAAAGTTACATTTAATGTATTAGGGCTTCATCTTACAATACTGTGGGATATTACAAAATTTCTATTAATTCTCACACTTTTGGTTGAAATATCTTAGATACTATTTGAAAATTGTAACAACTATTTGATTTTCAAGCTACATTTACATAACTACTTAAAAGTTCATATTTGGATTATATATAAATCTTTCTTCAGTAATGCTATATATAATTTTAGATAATGCAAGTCTTATGTTCTCATTTTGAAAAAAAAGTATAGTCCACCTTTAGAAAAATAATTTTTCCGTGCAGATCTCAAATATTTTTGAAGAAAGTGTGCAGGACTTGCATATCCTATTACTATAAATATCATTTTTCATTTTTTAAAGAAGATCCCAATCAATTTTTTTTTAGTCAAAGACGATGTTACTCGATCCCAAATATATATATCTTTCAAACATCTGAAAACTTTACAATTATTCACAAACATTTCTGACCATATATATCTTGCATGTTTGCATCTCATAATATGGTGCATGTGTATAATCAAGATTTGACAAAAATCTATGATGTCTTGATCATCAATTTGACAATCTAGGATAATTATAATGTCCCTTAAAAATTCCTAACATGCTTATTATATATGATGATCTACCAATGTGGGGGATGTTAAAATTTCTCCTTAAATCCACTTAAATTCTATTTTTCTGATTGGAATTGTCTTAATTATTTGCAACAATTTAAATAGAGTTTAAATCACATCCAAGCATCTACTCCAATTTGTTTTGTATTATTCTAAACAATGTGGGATCTCGTTATCATCTTTCTATACTTAACATGAGATACTACACTATTTGTATGTACGTATAATTTTGATATCAACACTAAATATTATAAGATCTATGTATAGTATATATTTATTTTAATTGTAGAAAAATATTTGAAATAAATAATTGAAAAACATATTTAATAATTTTTTATCGATACACCAAACAAAATTATGTAAAAATATGTCATAACATAAAAAATTATCAATATTTCAATTTATTTATAAATACTAAATATTATGTATTGTATAATAAGTAATATTTATTTCTCCTTTTTAGTATAATTATCGACAGTCATTTCTGATCATAACTGTAGCTAGGAATACATTTTTACACCAACGAAAGATATGATAATTGAAGATAGAGAAGATTAACTAACAAATCACTAGTTAATCTTCTCATCTCGAATATGTAGTGAAAAGAACCTCTCCACAATACCAGTGATAGCTGAAGCTCTAGTGGCAAAATTGGCCCTCAAAATGGTAGAAACTGCCAACTCTTCTCAGATCACTTTAGTTGGAGATTCTCAATTGGTAATTTTCTCTATCTCTAAAGAGGAGGAGTCTTGGCAAATATCTACCATCTCCAATGACGTTGCAAAATCCTTAATCTCTCATCCAGAATGGAGCTTTTACAAGATTGATTGATCTCAAAATCGACTTGCACATTTCATAATGCAATGGGCCGCTACAAATGCGTTGTTTGGTAGCATTTCTTTAGATTTTATTCCTCCTAATATTTTACTTTTGGACAATGGGAAAGACCCTCCTTATGTTCTGTACTTGTTCTAAATATATGCATGCTTGATTAAAAAAAAAAAAATAGGGTCACCAACAAAATATATAGTTAATATAAAAATCAAAGTGTTAACAACATCTTGAAATGGTTGAACATCTTCTATTTTGGTAATTTCCATTCTTTTCTGTTATGCTTGTATTGGAATGTTGTTTTTATTGGTTTATAATAGATATGATAGACATCAGTTAAAGGATGTGATCCATTCATCATATGATATGCATGTAGAATGTTGATATCAAATAACAATAAAGAGTACTTAATTAGAATAACAATTAAAATAAATCAAACTTTAATATAGATTTAAGGACTAGTTTAGGTACTAGAGTATTTTGAGAATATTTCAGTATTATTCTTTATTATTTTTTATCTATTTTTTATTATTTTATATTATTATTGACTATTATTCAATATTTTTTTTATTACTATTTATAAAATATCTAAAATTACTTTATTATCTAAATGTAACCTTCATTATATTTTATCAAATAATTAAAAAGTCATAAATGATATATTTACAAATAATATATATATATATATATATATATATATATATTGTGTGGAATCTGATTAACGAGAGTCCTAAAGTATTTAGATTATGTCGTTATTGGCTAACTTAGTAGCCTCAGCTGTATTATTGTTTTTCTCTGACAAAAGTGTGTACCAAAGTTTGCCTTTTGTCCTTTTGGGGCAGAGAAAGCGCTTGAAAATAGTGGCTGTTATTTCATCTTTTTATGCCCTTTTGTTTGTTTGTTTGGTGTACAACCCAAAGACATTCTCCATTTTGCCACTTTTCACATCCCTCATCTGCTATCCCTCTCTCCCACTATCTCCCGGACACACTGTCAAACCTCCACAACTTGCATGGTTTCGGAATTCGGACTATTTACTTGTGTTTTCAAAAAGAATTTTGTTATATATAAATAAAATTATATATTAATTTATATATTAATATTAATTTTTTTATATTTAAAATTTAAATTAATATTATTTTTAATAAAATTAATTTTTTGATTAATTATATTAAATTGGTGCACATATTAATACATAATTATATTTATAACTAGATTTTTCCTTCTAAAAATTACTCTTAAATATTTGTATGTATTATATATAAATACAAATATTCTATTATTTTTTTACTTCCACGTGTGTTTGAAAATTGCAAGAAAAAAAAGCATTTAGATTGATTGATTTTTTAAGAAAGTTGTTGTCCCCAATTAATAATATAGTATTAATTTTACATAAAAGGTGACCATATATTATCTAAATTATCGTAATAAATAAGAAATATTTTTATTAAATGACTTAAAAAAAACATCATTTTATAAAAATATTCTCAATTTAAAATATTATTATATAAAAAAATTATTTGTGTATCATTACTTTCTCTATTACTTTTTAAATTTCTTGAGTTGTTTTTAATTCCACGAGCTATTGTCATAATTTCATCCATGCCACCCAAATCGTGACTCTTGATTCGTTTTAATTTTATATATATATATATATATATGAGGAAGATTGAAATTTTAAATTATTTCTATTATTTTTTTATTTATATTTTTAATTTTTTTAATAAGTTACGTGGCCCGTTAATAAGACAAAATCAGCGATATATATAATGGAGAGTTATAACAATATTACCCTAGGAGCTACCCTGAATCTGGTTTAGAGCATTAAATGAGATAAGTAACTCTCATCAAATTAAAGGAAATTATGTTATTTTATCCTAAATGATGGGTGATGTCTTTAGTTAATATCTCATCAAATGCTTTAATTTACCGCTCAAAAATAATGCTTTAATCTAGCATAGGGGTAATTATCTATAAAAGATTCTCAGGTATATTGGTGACACGGCATGAAAAGATTGAGGGAGTTTTTCATGATTACTTTAGTAATCTTTTCAACACATCACATCCCACAATAGAGGCAATTGAAATTTGTCTTAATGACATTGACTTGAAAGTTACCGGTCAAATGAATGTAACTTATTAGGGAGGAAGTGGAGAAAGCTTTAAAACAAATGACATCCTTAAAATTTCTCGGCCCCAATAGGTATGGAACTTATTTTTATCAAACTTATTAGAGTATTGTGGGGGAGGAAGTATGTAAAGTCATCTTGAGTTTTTTAAATGGGGAGAGATTTTGGAAAATTGTATCAAATGTACTTAAATAGCTTTAATTCTCAAAGTTGCTAACCCATCTGTTGCTAGTGAATACAGGCCTATCAATTTATGCAATGTGTTATATAAGTTGGTATCAAAAGTACTTGCTTATAGGCTGAAGAAAATGCTACCTCTTATTATATCTAGCTACTAAAGTGCATTCACAGCTAGAAGACTCTTAATAGATAATATTATGATTGCATAAGAAACTCTCCATACAATAAAAACGAGACAAAAAGGAAGGACTGGAAGCATAGCCCTCAAGCTGGACAGGTCCAAAGCCTATGATAGGATAGAGTCGTAGTAATTGGAGGCTATGACGAGGAAGATAGGGTTTGGAGAAAAATGGACCTCCTTGGTAATGAAGTGTGTATCTATAGTAACATATTCAGTTTTGGTTAATTGAGCCAGGGAAGGTTATTAAACCTATAAGAGGGATTAGAAAAGGGGATCTCATTTCCCCTTATCTATTTATCCTATGTGCAGAGGGCCTTAACTCCTTGATTAATTCAACTGAGAGAATGAGGAGTTTAAGAGGAGTAGCTGTCTCTAGAGGAGGTACTAGAGTAAGTCTCTTACTCTTTGCTGAGTGTAATCTTTGGAAGAGAAAAGATAACTAAATGATAGCATATAAAAGGGTTATTGAAGATATATGAAGAAGCCTTGGACCAATGTTTGAATATGTAAAAAAAACCACCATATTTTTCAGCTCAAATACTAAAGTATCAACTAGATCACAAATTAAGAGTTCAGTAGGGGTGTCTATATGTGGGAATTATGAAATATACCTTGGCTTGCTACCCATAGTAGGTAGATCAAAATACAACACGTTCAAAAATTTAAGGGAGAGGGTTTCGTCCAAAATCTGCAACTGGAAATATACTTGGCTGACGCAGGCAATGAAGGAAGTTCTAATCAAGGTTGTTGTACAAGCAATTTCCAATTCTGACATGAGTGTCTTTAGACTACTTAAAAAGTTTTGTAAAAAAATTACCTCCCTGATGGCAAGATTTTGGTGGGAACATAAGCAAGATTATAAGAAGACTTAATGGAGGAGTTGATTTAAAATGAGTGTAGCAGAGAGGAATGGAGGGTTGAGATTTTGGGACCTAGATTTCTTCAATAAAGTAATGTTGGAGAATGTTAGATAACCCCTCCTCATTGGTGCTTGTTATAATGAGAGAAAAATATTTTAAAAAGGAATGTATATTAGAGGCCAAACTGTGTGCAGGTCCTTCCTTTATATGGAGGAGTTTGTGATCCTCTCTTGACTTAGTTAAAGAAGGCATAGTATGAAGGGTGGGAGATGAAAGTAGGGCACATATATGGATGAATAAATGGTTGCCTAGTCGCACCCCCTTCCCCCTGCAGGTGGGTGCAATCTCCTGTTAAAAATCTAACTTGTGATCGAAAGTGATTCAGCTCATCAATAGTGAAGATGGGTCATGGAATAGGAGCAGTGGATAAGATTGTATAGGGTGCTTCTAATGATGACACGTTGTCTATTAAGAATGCTTATCAACCTTAGCATAAAAAAATGATAAGAGAGTTAGGTGAACCTCAAAAGGGGACAAGACAGAGGATGATTGGAAACTAGTGTGGGGATTAAAGGTCCAGGGGGTGGTTAAACATTTTATATGGAATGCCCGTCATGATCTACTCTCTACAAAGCAAATCTAGTTAAGAGAAAGGTTACAGATTCAAGTTTGTGCCCAATATGTGAGATGGAAGCTGAAACAATTATGCATGCTCTCTGGAGCTGTCTAGCAGCCTTGGATGTTTGGGAGAAGGTGGAAGTCCTATGCAGAAGTCGAGCATATCAAACCAAGATTTTGTGCAGCCTTGGAAAAGACTCAACTCAAAGCTAGAAGTGGAAGAGGTGGAAATGGTAGCCTGTATTTGAGGAGGATCTGTCTAAGAAGAAACTCATGGTTGTTTAATAAAAACTTTGAAGACCCCGAAAGAGTTATAAAAGCTGCTAAGGTTGGTTTATGTGAATTCATCTTAGTTCAGAACTGTCAACAGAAGATGTAGATGGCTAGGAACACAGATAAAAGATTGGTGAAGTGGGAAAAGCCAATAAAATTGTCAGTAAAAGCCAACTAGGATGCTGCAGTGAATAGTCAACTAAAAAATGTAGGTATTGGAGTGGTCATTAGAGATCATGAAGGCGAGATGTTGGCATGTTTGAGTGCCGGTGTGTATCATATAAAGAAGCTAATAGTTGCTGAAGCTTTGGCTTTAAGAAGAGCAGGAAGCCTATGTGCTGAACTAGGTCTCTCGAATGTCGTGTTGGAGGGTGACTCCTAGGTGGTAGTGAAGGCTATTAACAGTGAAGAAGAGACATGAGCAGAGTATGGGAACATCATTGAAGATGTGAGGTTGCTGATGGTAGGAAGATTAAACTGGAGAGTTAAGTTTGTGTATAGAAAAGCTAATAAAATAGCTCATAAGTTAGCAAAATTAGCATTTACTTTGTTGGATGGGAAGGTGTGGATAGAGGATGGCCCTATAGAAATACTTATTGATATACAAAAGGAGAGATACCGTAACGACTAATATGATTTTGATTCATCAATAAAAGAAGTATATTTGATTAAAAAATATATATAGGATTTTACTACTAATTACATGTATACTGTGTGAACAAATACTCATTGTTACAGGTGGTTGGGTGCGGGTGAAGGTGCAAGCAGGTATATTTAGTAAACATGTGTTTTAGAGTCTCTTTCAAGTGTTTTTATACTTGCTACATATATTTGGTAACAACATAACAAATTATTTTTTGAGATAGAAAATGACAAAAAGGTCATTTGGTTTTTTTTTTTTAAATATTATAACCGTACCTTTAATAGAAACCAAATCTTATATTCAAATAATAAATGAAAAAAATATGATTGCCTAATAATAATAATAATAATATCATATATTCACATATTTTCTCTTTTTTGCCACCTTTTTAAGTTTCAATATTTTACATAATGTTATATAAATGATAGCAAACAAAGATTTCTATTAGGACTTTCACCCACAAAAAAATGCCCAACAGTACCTAAAATCTAAGAAAGAAATCTCTTCAATGATTCATAAGTGAAATATCAATGCAATTATGCTAAATATTCATAGCGTTTTCATTGGATGTCTCTGATTGTTGCATGCTCTAATATTCTTATGCTTATTTGTCCTCCATGTATTCGGTAGGTAGATAATTCTCGATATCATTATATGGTTAGAACAAAAGATCCTTCAATGCATGATTTCCAATAAAATTACGAATAGTTGTAGATACTATTGAAATTTTAACTAGCTTATCGTAAGGAAAATTTGACACATGATTCAATATCTTCCATCTATTTTTCTAAGTTCCAAATGCTCTCTCAAAAGTACATCCAAGTGATAAATGTGCATGATTAGGATACCCATTGGTCGGTTACCACAATGAAAGTCTTGAATGATATTGTTCCTTTCTATATGGCCCCATGTATCTATTCATATGAGGATATCTAGCAATGAAAAATCCATTTATTAATATTATATAGTTCATGAATGTCATTCTTATATTAAATTCAAATATCTAGGTTGATGTAGAAAGCACAATTCCTCCTTTCTAATAGCTTCCATAAAAATACGTGTATCAAATGCTATACCTTCACGTCCAGCCCAAACAAATGTCAATCGCATATGAAACTCGCAAACATCCATGATATTTTGCTTAGGTATATCTTTTCTACCAATATATGGTATTTGTTTTGTTGGAAAAATGCTAACTAGCACATGGGTTCCATCAATAGCTTTGATACAATCTTTGAAATATGACCAATATCGATTATCTTTATGGATTTTGTTTTGAAAATCCTTAAGTTCCCTATCAATAAAATTGTTGATGTCAACCGCCATTCAAGAAACAACCATCGATACAACTTCAAAATGCCTACTAATAGTTTATCTTGAATGTTGAAATCTTTATTGCATGCACCATTCTATTCTCAAACCCATGTCCAAGTAATCAAGAACATTTCTTTTGCTTCTTCAATAGTTACGTTCCTAGTGCCATTTAAATGATATCTTTCATTCATATCTTCAGTTTAAATCATAAGTTTCTTATATAAGCTAAGAAAGACATGTTTTTCCATTCTAAATTATTGATGGCATCTGTCAGGATGAACATTTAGAATCTTTGTAAGAAACTTATGACCTATATGGGGAGAGGTCCAACAAGGTTCTTTTATAATTTATTTTTTATAGTATTTAGTAGCCACCATTGATTCTAACACTATCAAAATATCAATATCATTTTTTTTTTCTTCTTCGTCATAATGACCATAACTTATGTTATCTTGAGTGTTTCTAAAAAATTAAAATAATAATAATGATAATAATAAAGATGCTATGCTTAAAAATAAAACATCACTAGAAATAAAAATAGGCAATTTTAACAAACTCAACCATAACACTAAAAGAAAGGGTGAATCTTAACTTTTAGAATAATTTATCACAAGATATTAAGAAAAGAAAGTAATAATGTCAACAACCACTAATTGAAATTATTGGAGATACCCATACATCAATGTTAACAAGTTGCAAACGCTTTGTAGTGTTTCGGGTAGAATCAACAAAAGGCAGTTTAGTAGCTTTTCCTAATTGACAAGATTTGCATAAATCTAATTTATTCAAGAATTCAGAAAGAGACAAGTAATTGCGCAAACGATCTACGTTGGACTTGGCAGGATGCCTAAGGCGATTATGCCAATTTTCTTAGGATGTTTTTATTCCCAATTTTGCAGTGAAGCTACGCATTTTATTTGATGAGTTCTTGTGTCCAACAAATGGATAAAGTTTGTTTTCAACTAGTCCTTGAAGCAGGATGTGATCCGTCTTGTTGTCCTTCACACAAAAATTAGTTCCAATTAGCACAAAATAACAATCATTGTCTAAGCATAATTGATTGATGGATAAAAAATTTGCATAGGCATTTGGACAATGAAGAACATTTTTGAGTTTGAAAGAGGCATGATCAAAGTTTAAAGTTGAATTTTTAGTATTTTTGATAACCAAACCTGAGCCATTGCCAACTTAGAAAGTATCATCACCCTCATAGGACGCTTGGTTTGTTAATTTTGCTACATTGGTAGTGATATGAGCATTGGCTCCCCTATTTGCACACTAGACATTCTGGTAATAAGAATTATTGGCTTCACCAGCCATTGCAGCAAGGTTAGCAAGTGGTAATCGTCCTTGAAAAGAGAAGTCAAAGCGATGATGGCAGTAAGGGCAATATGTACTCTTTTACCACAAATTTGGTAGGTTTTCCTATCATTGGTTCGAGTAGTAGGAGGAAATTGATTGCCTTTATTTGGATTGTAAGATGATTGTGGTAGTTGTGGCTTTGGCGTCATCGTTTGTTGCTTTGGCTTCCTTGAGATGAATGGTGCTTTTCCATTTTGGTTTGCTGCAAATTCATAGTATTGATCAAGGCATTAATGAGAGTCTCAAAGCTTAAGAGTTTAGCCTGGAAGTCATTGAAGGATAGATCTTTGTCTCGGCATGCTAAATTGAATGAGGTGATGAAGGGAGTAAAAGCTGGCTAAACTCCTCCCAAGAGAAAGCTAATTAGATCTTGATCATTTGTAGCTTGCTCTGTAGCTGCTAGTTGATCAATCAGATTCTTGGCTTCCTCTATAAATGCACCACAAGACCAATTGCCTTGAGTAATGGTTTGAAGTTGTCTTTTTAACAGCAATCCTAGACCTTGAAGTAGATGAAAACCGAGTGTGAAGAGCATTTCACACTTGTATCGAGGTCTTCATTCCATAAACAGTAGAGACTAGTTTCTCTGTAATGAAAGCTAATAGCCAACTTAAAACATAAGTGTCTTTCTTTAACCACACTGTGTAAGCTGGGTTAGTGGTCCCATTTGAAAGAGTGTTTGATGAAGGAGAGACATCTCCATCTACAAGATTAGCAAGATCATGAAGCTTTAGAAAGATCATGAATTGGATGCTCCATGGCAAATAGTTGGGGCTAACCCATTTTTGGGAAATAGGTTGGGCATTGGCTTGAATAATAGGTTGGAGAAGTTGGGTATTGTCATTTGAGTTGGAGGACATTGTTTAGAAAGCAGGAGCATGTATTAGGATTAGGTGTGTGCCCTTTTAGTAGCTGATTCCATGTAAGATAACTAAACAGAGGAAAATAAGAGAGATTGAAGTGTTTGAATTGGTTGGCTTAATTGTCGTTTGCTTTTCATTCAATTCTATTTATAGAGTATTACACGTAACAAACTATAGAAAATCATGGAGTACAAATAGATTTACAATTAACATTAATATATTGTTTTTGTCAAAACAGAGTGAGAAAAATCTGGAGGTGGATTGTTTGCTACACAGCTGTCAAATTGATTTGATTTCTTCAACTTTTCCCTTGATTCTCTCAACTGATATTCAATTGAGTCATTGCATGCTCTAACACTTCACCACATGTTTGACATGTGGGACTTGTATTGGACTAAGAGGAGCAGTAGGAAGGATAAGACTTAAAGGACTAATGGTGGGAGTTACTACTATTATTAGAGTTGGGGTGAGAACCATCTGACCACCACGATGGGGAGATTGGCCTCCTCATTTTGAAATAAAATGTTCTATTTGAGAATCAAGAGACTTCATAAACAAATAATGATTTCAAATCTTTGGAACTAGATCCTTAAAGGTAGGTAGCTGAGTTTAAGACATAATTATGACCGAGAATGAAGAAAAATAAGACGTTAGCAACATAAGAACTAGTAGACTTTATCAATATTGTCAATGGGTCATCCCATGGCATGAAGGATAGAGCATATTCTCCAACGCTACATATGCCTTTCTTAATTAGCTACTATTCATCTTTCAATTGAATTTTTGTAGTTTCAAAAAAATTTAACAAATGTATTGCTTTAATTCTTCTACACCTAGAAGACTCTTAGAAATTAGGTACAGATGTGTGTTTTGTAAAGGATTTGATCAAAATTTTCATTGAGGATCTTTATTTACACTTTGTGGATGAAGAATTGAACTTCCAACAAAAGAAGCATGGAAAACATTGCAAAAGAGGAGATTTCATTGCATCTGAGCCCTTGTAGCAAGCAACAATGCGTGTGGACAACATATTAGTAAAAGTGGAGGCGGGATGGTTGGGTGGACATATTTGAATGCCAATAATCTTTTGATAGTGCTTTATGCAAAGGAAAAAATAGATGGTTTATCCTAAATTTGCTTCACAACCCTTTTAAAGAAAATGATAAAAATCAATTATGACAATACTTAAAAAATAAACCTGTTGCCCATATGACTAACACAAGAGGGGGATGAATTGAGTTGTATTAGAAAACTTAACAATTATAAATCAAATATACAATATAAAATACAAACAAAATACGAAATAACAATAAATATAAAGAATAAGGGTAAGAGAAAAGTAAATTCAGTATGTTAACGAGCTTCATCCCCACTGCGTACGTCCTCGCCTCAATATACCCCTTGAGGATTTTCAAATTCACTATTCAACCTCCTTCAGGTGGAGATAGAAACCTATTACACCTTTGAACAACACCGTGATAAAGGATTCGTGTAGAACACCCTCTACACTTACAATCACCTTACACGTGGTGATTCAACTATTCCCTGTGTAGTAGAACACTTTCTACACGCACAAGGGTTATACACACTCTTTTACTGATACAAGAGCTGATAGTGGGTAGGTTATCAGAAAACACTCCTCAATGAGTGGAATAAGAAAAATACAGCGCAAACTATATCTCTCAAAATGAACAAGAATTAAGGCTTAATGCTTAGAGAAGAGAGAATGAAAGTTTTGAATGAATATTGTATGCTCTTGGTATTGTAAATGTGAAGCTCTCAAATGATCTATTTATAGGCATATAAGACTTCATATTCAAATTTAAAAAGATTCACATGTCAAAGACAATATCATTCATTTTTTCAAAAAATTCAAATAAAAGGTTATTCTTTTTCAATTGTCAAAGACAACATCAATCATTTTTCAAATATTTCAAACCTAATATTTTACTTTTGGCATATGACAAAATGAGCACACTTTACTTTCCAAAAAATTCAAACCTAATCTTTTACTTTTTACATATGACGAATGGAGCACATTTTACTTTCAAATATTTCAAACAAAATCATCTACTTTTTACATAAGTCAAAAAAAGCATCAATCATTTTTGAAAATATTCAAATAAAACATGCACATGTGAAAGATGATAATGAATTATCTTTAATATTTTCAAAATTCAACCCTTTAATTAAGGTATGCACATGTGAAAGATGACAATCAATCATCTTTCAAAACTTTCAAATTTAATTTTCAAAATATTTATGCACATATGGAAAATGTATTTTAATGCTTTATGATAAAATATTAATTTTGAGCCTGAATCCTAATTTTGAATTTTTAAGAGATTTACAACATTACTCTATGATTTTAATGTGAACTTGTTCCCTTCTTGCTCGTGCTTGTTTCCTTGATGTGCTTGACTCTATTGTGTAGAAAATTTGAGCTTGAGATTTCTTTATTCTTTGAATTCATTTGTTATCATCAAAATAAATGTGTAGATATATAATTACATAAATTTTGAAATCTTGGGTTCAATAATCTCTCCCTTTTTGATGATGACAAATACTTGATAGAACCTGAAGCCTGTATTAATACTTAAGTTCCCACTGAGAATGTGTGTTAGTTTTTCAAGCAAAAGTATAAATATAATTCCAAGCATATATAACAAGTTTAGCAATTCAAACAATGTTAATGTTCTAGTCTAACACTTCTCCCCCCTTTTAGAATCATTAAAAATGATCCGCAACAAGCAAGTGGACTAAAGAAAACGGTGCGTTAGTAGAAACTGTAGATAGTTGAAAAAATAGATCCGTCCGTGACTCGACAAGTGTGGCTGGAGATTTGAAAAAATCGCCTGATGTTGTTGATAAACGAGATTGAAGGCTCCAAATTTCTAAAAAAATGTCATTTTCTGACTTTGATGATAGCTCGTCTTGTTCTTTATGCTATCTTTATAAAATCAGTCTTAAAGTTCATCCAATCCGCATCAAGTTTTTTTCTCATCTCTATAACTCATCTACATTCCTTCAACATTCTCACTTTAAGCCTTCTATTCTTTTCTCAATGGCCCATTCTTCTAACATTTCTCTAGATCCATCCATGAGGCATTCTGCACCTCAACCTCCTGTCCTTTCTGCAGCTGCCATTGGTGCCATGTTGCAGCAAGAAAATAATAATTTGGCTACTAAGTCAGATTCTGATGCTATCTATGACTTGGTGAGTCTTGGGACTTGCTACTCTTTTTTTATTGTTGCTTTTTTCCAACGGCTACAAGTTAGAAATCATGAAGTTGAAAAGGTTAAAGAACAAATTGTTGTACTTCAGCAATTGTTTAAGAGCCTCACATAAGGGAAGGAATCATTCGGTAAAAGAATAGACAATTGAAATCTTTATTAGATTCTTCATTCCGCTTGCCGGTTCCCATGGATAAGAATGACATGATATTGTATGAAGAGAATGAGCGTATCAAACATGAGATTAAGAATCTCAAGTTTATGTAAAATTATTTAAAAAATCTATCTCTATTTTTATTGACTATGGTTTATCTTTTAAGAGATATTCATAGCATGCATCATACTTATTTCTCTTCTGATCATACATAATCTATATTCTGGTAAAGGTTTTGTGAAAATATTTGCTAACTGATCGTGTGTGTTTATGAACTCTAGTACTATATCACCTTTCTGCATATGATCTCGAAGAAAATGATATCTTATTTTAATATGCTTAGTTCTAGAATGTTGTATTGGGTTCTTTGAAAGATTTATAGCACTTGTATTATCACATTTGATTGAAATGTGATTATACATGAGTTTAAAATCTTCAAGTTGTTGCTTCATGTAGAGAACTTGAGCACAACAACTACCTGCAGCAACATATTCTGCCCCAGCAGTAGATAGTGAAACAAAATTTTATTTTTTACTAAACCAAGAAACTAGTGCATGACCTAAGAAATGACATGCTCTACTAGTGCTTTTACGATCTATTTTACAACCAGTATAATCAGCATCTGTGTAGCTGATTAGATCGAAAAATGTGTACTTAGGGTACCATAACCCTAAGTTAATTGTACCATTAAAATATCTAAGAATGCGCTTAACTGTAATTAAATGTGATTCTTTTGGAAATGATTGAAAGCGTACACACAAGCATATACTAAACATAATATCTGGTCTACTGGTTTACCGGTTTCATTTTCATTTCAAATATAATAAGCTACCAATCATACCTTGATATACCTTTGAGTCAACTGGTTTACCGGTTTCATTTTTATCAAGTTTAGTTGATGGGCTCATTGGTGTTCCAATTTCCTTAGCACCTTCCATTCCAAACTTATTCAGTAATTCTCTAATATGATTTGATTGATTGATGAATGTCCAACTTTTTGCTTGCTTAGTTTGTAATCCAAGAAAGAATGTAAATTCTCCCATCATACTCATTTCAAATTCTTCCTACATAGTCTTAGCAAAACTTGGTACATATTTTCATTAGTAGCACCGAATATTATATTATCAACATAAATCTGAATAAAAAGAATATCATCATTTTCATATTTAATAAAAAGAGTTGTATCGATTTTTTCTCTTGAAAAATCTTTTTCAATCAAGAAACCACTGAATCTCTCGTACCAAAATTTAAGAGCTTGTTTGAGTTCATATAGTGCTTTTGTGAGTTTGAAAATATGATTAGGGGAAATATGATTTTCAAAACCTGGAGGTTGCTCAACATATACCTCTTCATTTATAAAACTATTTAAGAAAGCACTTTTAACATCCATTTGAAAAAATTTGAAATCTTTAAAACAAGCATATGTAAGTAGCATTCGAATATCTTCTAATTTTGCGACTGGTGCATATGTCTCATCATAATCGATTCCTTCTTCTTGATTAAAACCTTGGGCTACAAGTCGAGCCTTATTTCTATTAATGACTCCAGACTCATCTTTCTTGTTTCTAAAAGTCCATTTTGTTCTAATAATAGTATGATTTTTAGGTCTAAGAACAAGTATCCAAATATCATTTCTTTCAAATTGATTCAACTCTTTTTGCATAACTAAAATCCAAGATTTATCAAGAAGTGCGTCATCAATATTTTTGGGTTCAATCTGAGATAGAAAAGTAGTATGATTGCAAATATTTCTAAAAGAGGATCGAGTACTTACACCTCGTAAAGGTTCTTCCAAAATTTGTTCCACTGGATAATCTTTTACAAATTTTCACTATTTGGTTGCATCTTGTATTAAATTTTGATGATCTTTCCTGATGGTTCCATGTTAAACTTCCTCTATTGTGTTCTTTTTGTTGAGATTGAGACTTTCCGTGTTATTTATACCTCCTATTTTTTCATCAATAGATTTCATAGAGAGTGGAGAATTAGATTCATCAAATACTACATGCATAGATTCTTGTACAGTCAAAATCTTTTTATTGAATACTCTATAAGCTTTACTATTAGTAGAATACCTGAGAAAAATACATTCATCAGATTTTGCATCAAACTTACCTAAATTATCCCTATCATTCAAAATAAAACATTTGCATCTAAATACATGAAAGTAACCAATGTTGGACTTTTTCTCATTCTAAAACTCGTTGGGGGTTTTATCTAATTTAGACCTTAGCATAACTCTATTTATAACAAAACATGCAGTACTTACCGCTTCGGCTAAAAAATAATTAGGCAAGTTGTTCTCATTGACCATTGTTCTTGCCATCTCTTAAAGGGATCTATTTTTTCTCTTTACTACCCCATTTTGTTGAGGAGTTCGAGGAGCAGAAAAATTATGTACAAAACTATTTTCTTCACAAAATGTTTCAATATTTTTATTAACAAACTCTTTTCTCCTATCACTTCAGATACTTGAAATAGTATAGCTATTTTCATTTTGAATTCTCTTGCATAACTTGGTAAAGGCATTATATGCCTCATTTTTATGAGCAAGAAAGATGACCCAAGTATATCTAGAGAAATCATCAACAATAACAAATGCATAATATTTTCCTCCTAAACTTGCAACTCTATTTGTTCCAAAAAAATCCATGTTTATCAGTTGTAATGGTCTAGTAGTGGAAATATGTTTCTTGGTTTTAAAAAAAGTTTTTGTTTGTTTACCAAATTAGCATGTATCACAAATTTTGTCTTTAAAAAAATTTATTTTTGGTAAACCTCTCATAAGATCATTTTCTAAAAGTTTGGAAATAAGTTCCGTGTTGGCTGACCTAATCTTCTATGCCATAGTCAACTAGTTTCATTTTGAACTAAAAAGCAAATAGCATCTTGTGAGGTAATTTCTTCAAAATCGATTGTATAAATATTATTGCTTCTAAAAACAATAAAATAAATATTACAATCATGATAATTCGAAATAATGCACTTATCCATTTTGAAAGTAATTATAAATGCGTTATCACATAATTAACTTATGCTCAAAAGATTATATTTTAAACCTTCAACAAGTAGAACATCTTCAATTATGAGAGAAGATTCATTACCAATTTTACCTATTCCCACGATCTTTCCTTCCGAATTGTCTCCAAATGTCACGTGTCCTTCTTCTTTAGATTTAAGATCAAAGAACTTAGTCTTGTCTCCCGTCATATGTCTTGAATATCCACTATCTAAAAACAATTTCTTTTTACTTCTAGATACTTCATGCATACCTATAAAAACAATTAAAATGATTTTTCTTGATATCCAAGTTCTTTGGGTCCTTTATTTATTAGTATTAGAATAAACAAGATTTTTAGGTACCTATATGGCCCTAATTGTGACGCCCCCAAATCCTTACGCACGGACACGGGGAAATCGAGACGTCCGGATGATGACAGCACGGATCACCACTCTATCGACGTGTGCCAAGTGTGTGTATAAGCAACGAATGTGCATGAGAAACACGCAGCGGATAGCAAAGTCAATAACTAAGTACCAGAATTTTTCTTAGTTTAATACAAAACTGTTTAAAACATAAATAATAAAATATTACAAAACACAAATATATTTTCAAAGCCGAAAACAAAGCATAGACTTTAACTCAACACTTCGGCAGAGCCGCATCTTCGGGCTCAGTCTCCTCCTCTTTCTCGAACCCTGCACCAAAATCTACGGAACTAAAAATGATGCCGTAGGTAAGTAAAATCCAAACACCATCAGATAAAAACATATAAAACTCAAACAATATGCATGAAAAAAAAACCAATGCACATGTCCCATAAAACCATTTTTCCACGCACGCCAAAAAACCTATTTGGCCCAAAAACATAACGCTTAAAACCAAGTCTCGTCATTATCCCAAATAATGGCCCAAACCACCATTTTTTTAGAAAAATGGATCAAAAGTTTCAACACATCCTCGCCATTTTCACAGAAAATGACCAGTATCCAAAAACCATAAAAACGATCCAATTATGCATGTACCATGATCTCCCCTAGGGATCATCTGCACACCCTAGTTTTGTGCCACACCGCAGGTAACGACTACGCGTGTGACACCTAAACGAGCAATGCCCAGACTCGCGCCCAGCACGTACCTGGCTAGGCCATCCTCTAGTCCCCGCCACTTTAGGGACCACGGAGTCGATACGACAGCGTTACCGTATCGTGCGATCCGGTCGTCGCCCTGCGACAACCCAGGGGATGTCACTCAGTATTATCCACTCCCGAGTGACCAGAGGAGCTCCACCGAGATAATAACTCATCCCGGCTTGGGCTCGTAAAACATACGCACCCAAAAATCATATACGCTAACAAAACATAATTTTCTTAATTAAAATAAAATGCCCATGTATGCAATATGTAACGCACGCCTCATGGCTCAAATAATCAAGCAATCACAAATAATCAAAACCAAGCACTTCGTCCTCAAACCATCCGACCCCCAAACTCCTCGGACTCATTCCAAAATCAGCCAACCAATAACAAATATTTATTGTATGAGCAAAATATATTTAAATCTAAAAGTAGAGTTTAGAAAATACTTACAGCGCTATACGGTATTTTTTGAAAGCTCGCGGCGTTGCAAACGCCGGAAGAAAACAACGTAACAGTGTAATTTACACTGTGGCCGTGAGTAATAAATTACCCATTTTTGAACGGGGACAAATCAAGGCTTGGGATTGATAGGAAATGGTCTAGGGATATTTATGAAGTTAAAGGAAACGAGTTTTGGCCGTGGGTGGTGGTGGAAATGGCGGTTGAAGGCCAAAAATGGGTTGAATGGAGTTGAGCTCGTGGGAGCTACTCCGGCAGCGGATCGAGGCCGAAATGGGTGGTTTAGGTCGGCAAGAGGTAGGGGAAGAAGCTGTGAAGAGATGGTGGCCGGAGGTGGTGCGACGGCGCCAAAATCGATGAAAAATCGTATGGCTTGGAGGAGCTCGTGGTGGCTAACGGTGGCTCGGATGGAGGTGAAACTTGGTGGGGATATTCACCGATGAGAGGGGAAGAAAATTGGGTGGGTAGTGTAGGCCACGCCACCGGTGAGCGGCGGTTCTGGGTTGCGAAAGCAACCGGTGACCGGGGAGAAAAACAGGCAGGTGCTGTGACTTCTAGGGGCTCGTGGCGGCTAACGGCTGGTCCGATGGCTCTGAAAATTGGTGAGGATGATCTTTGGTGGGAGGGGAAGAGAATGGTGATAGTAGTGCACTACACGGTAGCTGGACGGTGGAGAACTGGGCAATCAAACAGGCGGCGACGGGAAGGGGAAAAGAGAGTTGTGCGTGCGGGGAGAGAGAAACCGGGAAGGAAAGAAGAAGAAAAAGGAAAGAAAGGAAAGAAAAGAAGAAAAAGAAAAGGAAAAAGGGAAAAAGAAAAAGAGAAAAGAAAAAAAATGAGGTCCAATCCTCACTCCAGAAATTAAAAATTGATCCGCCGAAAACGATATTAAAAACCGTAAAACGACTAAATAAATTAAACACCGCATCAAATAAATTAAAACCAATTTAAAATACATTAATTTAGAATAAATAAACCAATATATTAATTAAATTAAAAACAACCCTTCAGTGAAAATACATAAAAGCGGGTCATCGCATCCTCGCCTCCTTAAAAATAAATTTCATCCTCGAAATTTGCAAGATCAAACACCAACTTAAAATAAGCCACATAATTCCACATAAAACCACTTGTGACCAAGATTAAGAAACGTACCGTCATTACTCAAACAAGTATGGTTATTGCTCTCTCATATCTGCTACTCGCTCCCAAGATAAATCTTGAGCTAACGGATCTCCCCATGCCACCTTAACCAAAGGTATCGTCTTGGACCTCAACTGTTGCTCCTTCCAATCCATGATCTGCGATGGAACAACCTCATAAGTAAGATCCGGTTGCAACTGAATACTCTCTGGGTTGATAAAGCGTGGCTCTTGTTGTCCAAAACTCTTCTTCAAGGACAATACGTGGAAGACATCATGAATATCCCCAAAATATTCTGGTAAAACAACTCTATAGGCGACGGACCCTACCTTCTCCAGAATCTGAAAAGGGCCGATATACCTCGGATCCAGTTTCCTCTTCTTATCAAAACGCTTAACTCACTCCTCTCATAGGAGAGATTTTGAGATAAACCCAATCACCTTCTTCAAAAGATAACTCTCTCCTCCTGGTATGAGCGTAGCTCTTCTGACGGCTCTGAGCTGCCGCCATTTTATCCTTGATGATCCGAACTTGGTTTTGCATCTCTTGAATTATTTCGGGTCCAATTATCTTACTCTCCTCGACTTCATCCCAACACAAGGGCGATCTGCACTTCCTCTCGTAGAGAGTTTCATAAGGAGCCATCTGAATAGTCGCATGGAAGCTATTATTATACGCAAACTCTATGAGCGGCAAGTGGTTTTTCCAACTCCCTTGAGATTCCATGACACATGCTTGCAACATGTCTTCAAGGGTCTGAATGGTGCGCTCTGATTGGCCGTCTGTCTGTGGGTGATATGCAGTACTGAACTTCAACTTAGTACCCAATGCTGCCTGTAAACTCTTCCAGAACTGAGACGTGAACCTTGAGTCTCGATCAGACACTATACTCTTCGGTATGCCATGCAACCGCACTATCTCTTTCACGTACAAGCGTATCAACTTACCCAAGGAATCGGTGTTATTAACAGGCAAGAAATGAGCACTATTCGTTAACCGGTCAACAATCACCCAAACAGAATTTTTTCCACTAGGCGTCCTCGGCAAGACCACTACAAAGTCCATCGTGATGTCATCCCACTTCCACTCAGGAATAGGGAGGGGTTGGAGCATACCTGCGGGTCTTCGGTGCTCGGCCTTAACTTGACGGCATGTGTGGCATTTCTCAACATACAAGGCAATATCCCTCTTCATTCCATCCCACCAATAATTTGTCTTCAAGTGCCGGTACATCTTTGTATTGCCGAGATGAACTGAATAAGGGGCCGCATGAGCTTCTGCCATGATCCGCTCTTTGAATTCTGAATCTTTGGGGACCACCCTATGATCTCGGAGCCGAAGAACCCCATCTTTATCCATACTATAGTGCAATGACCCTCGAGATTTTCTGACTCTTTTTCTGATATCCAACAGCTTCGGATCCTTCCTTTGAAGAGTCTTCAATTCCTCAAAATCAGTTACCCAAATATCAAGAACTGAAGAAAAAATCTCTTCTTGCTATGAACTTTCAATAAGGAGCCTTCTCATCCCACAAAGCAAAAAATCCAATTCTGACGGCTCGGCTTCATCTTTTATGTGCAATTTTCGGCTCAAAGCATCAGCAACTATATTTGCCTTCCCTGGATGATACTTGATCTCGCATTGGTAGTCACTGATTAACTCTAGCCATCGTCTCTGCCTCATGTTCAGATTCTTTTGGAAAAACAAGTGCTTCATGCTTTTGTGATCAGTGTATACTTCATAAGCTTCCCCATACAAAAAGTGTCGCCAGATCTTGAGAGCAAAAACAATCGTAGCCAATTCCAAATTGTGCGTCAGATAATTCTTCTCATGATCCTTTAGCTGACAAGATGCATAAGCAACAACCCATCCTTCTTGCATAAGGACACAACCGAAACCGAATTTAGACGCATCGCTGAAGACTACGAATGGCTTATGCGGTTCTGAAAGCGCTAACACTGGTGTCGTTGTCAACTTCTTCTTCAATTCTTGGAAGCTTCTCTCACACTTATCTGACCAAATAAATTCTGCATTCTTCCGAGTCAAAGCTGTGAGAGGTCCGGATAGGCGAGCAAATCCCTTCACAAATCTTCGGTAATATCCGGCAAGTCCCAAAAAACTCCGGATCTCGCGCACTATAGTCGGATGCTGCCATGACAAAATGACTTCCACCTTACTAGGATCAACAGCCACTCCGTCTCGGGAAATCACATGCCCAAGAAATCTGACTTCCTCCAACCAGAATTTACACTTGCTGAGCTTGGCATACAACTGGTGTTCTCTCAATTTCCCAAGAACTAGACGAAGATGATACACATGCTCTTCAACATCTCGGGAATAAATCAGAATATCATCAATGAATACTACCACGAAGGAATCCAGATAAGGTCAAAATACTCGATTCATTAAATCCATGAAAGCAGCAGGGGCATTGGCTAATCCAAACGGCATCACCTTAAATTCATAATGCCCATATCTTGACCTGAAAGCAGTTTTAGGCACATCCTTGTCTCTGATCCTCAACTGGTAGTATCCCGACTTCAAATCAATCTTCGAGAACACAGCTGCTTCTTGAAACTGATCAAATAAATCATCGATCTGTGGGAGAGGATATTTATTCTTGATGGTCACCTTATTTAATTCCCGATAATCAATGCACATACGGAGGGTTCCATATTTCTTTTTAACAAACAGAACTGGCGCACCCCATCGTGAAATACTAGGCTGAATGAACCCCTTATCTACTAGCTCTTGCAACTGAGTTTTCAACTTTTTTAATTCAGTCGGTGCCATGCGGTAAGGAGCTTTATGTACAGGAGTCACTCCAGGTTCCAAGTCTATAACAAACTCCATTTCTCGAATGGGGGGTAGTCCAGGCAAGTCATCCATAAACACATCGGGGAATTCTTCCATAACTGGAATGTCTACCAAAGACTTCTTCTCAGACGGCGTAGACATCATTTGAACTAAGAAGGCTTCCGCTCCCCATGCAATCTCTCTTTTTGCTTGAATTGTTGATACAATTACCGGCTTTTCTTTTAGCTTACTTCCCGTAAATTCCAGACAATCACCATCTGGAAACTGAAAGCTAATTATCCGACTCTTGCAATTAATACTCGCAGAATATCGGTATAGCCAATCCATCCCGAGGATGATATCAAAATCCAACAACTTAAACACCACCAAATAAGCATCCAAGAACCTTTCATCAAAATTTAATGGGCATCCCAAAGCAATCTTGGAACACCACACCATTTTACCATTGGGTAGAGCCACTACCAATGACTTCGGCAAAGGTTCCGTGACCAAATTACACATCCGCGCAAACGTGGAAGATACAAATGACTGTGAAGCACCCGAATCAAACAAAGTGCAAACATAAAACTCATATAAACGGACTCTCCCTGAACCAAACATATAAACCCATAAAATCTAAATACACAAAGAAATCAAAGCACACCAAAAATCAAATCCAACATAAAATTAAATTAAATCCATACCTATAATTACTCCAGCATCATGGGTCACTGGCGCCTCATCATCCACATCTCCGGGTGTGACAGCATAAACCTGGGCTTGCACTGCTTGTTTTGGATTTGTTCTTCCACCGCGTCTACCTCCACGGCTTCTTTGAACTGGTCTTAGACACTCACGGGCAAGGTGACCCTGCTGGTCACAATTATTGCATCGAGCCTCACCAGAAGGGCACTCACCCACATGGGCTCTATTACAAACTCCGCAAACTGGCACACGTCCTCCCATGCGAACACCTGAGGATGCTTGCGGTCGAGTTTCAGTCCGCTGAACAAATTTTTGAGGCGAACCCGATCTGATTCTTTCACCAGAAAAACTCCGGCTCTTATGTCCCGGAGGGGAGCCCATACTTAGATTATTCTCTCGCTCCACAAGGGTGGCCACATCCACTAAGTCCTGAAAAGTGGATATCCAGTGACTGACCACCATACGGCGTATATCAAGGCGTAGTCCCTCCTAGAAACGCTCAACTCGCATTTATTCTATGGCAATGAGGTAGGGAGCAAATCGCCCAAGTTTTATAAATCTTCGGGCAAACTGTTCTACTGTCGTGCTCGCTTGGACCAAATTTGAGAACTCTCTTGCCTTTTACTTCCTTATAGAAGCGGGAAAGAAGCGATCATTAAACTCTTTCTTGAAGCGCTGCCAGGTCACAGTGGCGAAAGATCCCAATTCTGATTCCAGCATTACCCTCTTGGTATCCCACCAATCAGAAGTGGTGCCTTGCAACAGATAGCTGGTGTAGAGTACTTGTTGCGCCTCGGTGCAACCACACACCTCAAAAGTTCTTTCCAAGTCTTTGATCTACTTTCTAACTTGAAGTGGATCCTCTTCTCCAGTGAAGTGTGGAGTTCTATGCGCCATAAAGCGCTCATAAGTGCATCCAGCTTGCACCATGCCACTAGGCCCTCTTGGGTATAGCCAAGGCCCTCCCTGATGTGGCCAAGGAGCTCCTGGTTGTGGCCAAAGCCCTCCTTGTTGTGGATAAGGCCCTCCTTGTTGTGGATAGGGACCCCCTTGTTGTAGCCAAGGACCCCCTTGTTGTGGCCAAGGTCCTCCTTGTTGTGGCCAAGGCTCTGCCTGCTGTGGCCTAAAATTCTGTTGCATGAACTTCGTCATCTGTCGTATTGCTTGGGCTATGGAGTCATCTCTCGATGTATCGTCCTGTGGCTCCTGAGTAGATTTCCTTGGTCTCACCATTTTTCCTACCACAATACAACCTTTGACCCCCTTTAAGAAAAAAAAAAAAAAACCAACATAAAACCAAAAACTAAACCCAACACCACATAGTAAGAAACAAAAGAAACCAGCATGCAATAACATAACTAAATAAATAAAAACTAGCAAACAAGCTCAAACAAATAAAACAAATCAAATAACAACTTTACTTAACATAATTTTTTTTTTAAACACAACTTTAAAAACATTCTGGTACTACCTATGGGACATGTGGTTTTACCCAGAGCCAAACCGCTCTGATACCATCTGTGACGCCCTCAAATCCCCACGCACGGACACGGAAAAATCGAGACATCTGGATGATGACAGCACGGGTCACCACCCTATCGACGTGTGCCAAGTGTGTGTATAAGCAACGAATATGCACGAAAAACACGCAGCGGATAGCAAAGTTAATAACTAAGTACCATAATTTTTCTTAGTTTAATACAAAGTTGTTTAAAATATACGTAATAAAATATTACAAAACACAAATATCTTTTCAAAGCCGAAAACAAAGCATAGACTTTAACTCAGCACTCCGGCAGAGCTGCATCCTCGGGTTCAGCGTCCTCCTCTTCCTCGAACCCTGCATCAAAATCTACTAAACCAAAAATGGTGCCGCAGGTAAGTAAAATCCAAACACCACTAGATAAAAACATATAAAACTCAAACAATATGCATGAAAGAAAAACCAATGCACATGTCCTGTAAAACCATTTTTCCACGTACGCCAAAAATCCATTTGGCCCAAAAACATAACGCTTAAAACCAAGCGTCGCTATTATCCCAGATAATGGCCCAAACCACTATTTGTCCAAAAAATGGATCAAAAGCCTTAACACATCCTCTCCATTTTCCCAGAAAATGGCCCATATCCGAAAACCATAAAAACGATCCAATTATGCATGCACCATGATCTCCCCTAGGGATCATCCGCACACCCTGATTTTGTGCCACACCACAGGTAACAACTACGCGTGTGACACCTAAACGAGCAATGCCCAGACTCGCGCCTAGCGCGTACCTGGCCAGGCCATCCTTTAGTCCCTGCCACTCTAGGGACCACTGGAGTCGACACGACAATGTTATCGTATCGTGCGATCCGGTCATCCCCCTGCGACAACCCATGGGATGTCACTCAGTATTATCCACTCCCGAGTGACCAGAGAAGCTTCATCGAGATAATAACCTATCCCGGCTTGGGCTCGTGAAACACACGCACCCAAAAACCATATACGCCAACAAAATATAATTTTCTCAATTAAAATAAAATTCCCATGTATGCAATATGTAACGCACGCCTCATGGTTCAAATAATCAAGCAATCACAAACAACCAAAACCAAGCACTCCGTCCTTAAACCATCCGACCCCCGAACTCCTCGAACTCAGTTCGGAATCAGCCAACCAACAACAAATATTTATTATATGAGTAAAATATATTTAAATCTAAAAGTAGAGTTTAGAAAATACTTACAGTGCTATACGGTATTTTTTGAAAGCTCGCGGCGTTGCAAACAGCAGAAGAAAAGCAACGTAACAGTGTAATTTACACTGTGGCCGTGGGTAATAAATTACCCGTTTTCGAATGGGGACAAACCAAGGCTTGGGATTGATAGGGAATGGTCTAGGGATGTTTATGAAGCTAAAGGAAACGAGTTTTGGCCGTAGGTGGTGGTGGAAATGGCGGTCGAAGGCTGAAAATGGGCTGAACGGAGTTGAGCTCGTGGGAGTTGCTTCGGCAATGGATCAAGGCCGAAAATGGGTGGTTTAGGTGGACAAGAGGTAGGGGAAGAAGCTGTGAAGAGATGGTGGCCGGAGGTGGTGTGATGGCGCTGAAATCGGTGAAAAACCGTATGGCTTAGAGGAGCTCATGGTGGCTAACGGTGGCTCGGATGGAGGTGAAACTTGGTGGGGATGTTCACCAGTGAGAGGGGAAGAAAACTGGGTGAGTAGTGTAGGCCACGCCGCCGGCGAGCAGCGGTTCTGGGCTGCGAAAGCAACCGGTGACAGGGTAGAAAAACAGGCAGGTGCCGTGACTTCCAGGGGCTCGTTGCAGCTAACGGCTGGTCCGATGGCTCTGAAAATTGGTGGGGATGATCTCTGGTGGGAGGGGAAGAGAATGGTGGTGGTGGTGCACTACACGGTAGCCGGACGACGGAGAATTGGGAAGTCAAACAGGCGGTGACGGGAAGGGGAAAAGAAAGCTGTGCGCGCGGGGAGAGAGAAACCGGGAAGGAAAGAAGAAGAAAAAGGAAAGAAAGGAAAGAAAAGAAGAAAAAGAAAAGGAAAAAGGGAAAACGAAAAGAGAAAAGAAAAGAAATGAGGTCCAATTCTCACTCCGGAGACAAAAAACTGATCCGCTGAAAACGATATCAAAAACCGTAAAACGACTAAATAAATCAAACACCGCATCAAATAAATTAAAACCAATTTAAAATACATTAATTTAGAATAAATAAATCAATATATTAATTAAATTAAAAACAACCATTCAGTGAAAATACACGTAAAAGCGGGTCATCACACTTATAGTCATTGTATGATTTATTTTAATAGGACAAGTATAATAATTATGACCATTTCTATTACAGAAATTGCGAATAGCATGTGACATATATGAAGAACTTGAATGATATAATAATATCTTTTTTTGACAAAATTATTTTTATGAAAAGAATTTTGAATATTGGTCTGTGATGTAGAAGGATTATCAAAATTTTTTTTATAAGGTTTGTATTTTTGTTTTGGCATATATTCCAAGCCTGCCTTGTCAAAAACACATATTTGACTACCAAAAAATTTTTGAAAATTTCTTTTTCCATTCGTAAAGTTTTTAACAATATTTTCTAAATCAGTTTTCTTCTTATTCAACTCAAGATTTTCATCTTTCAAAATGATACTTTCTTTTTTTAAAATATCAATTTCGTTTGTTAAAGAAGAATTTTTCTTTTTCAAAGCAGTATACTTGATACCCAATTTTTCAAATTCCTTATATATCTCCTCTAAAATATTTTACAATTCTTAATATGAAGGATCTTCAATATTATCAAGATTTGTTACCTCAATGTCATCTTTAGCCATAAGACAAAGATTTGCTGATTCTCCATTGCTTGCTTCACTATCTGAGCTACTTGAATCATAATTCCATGTAGCTTTCATTACTTTCTTGCCTTTGTTTCAATATTTCTTTAGCAGAGGACAATCTGACTTAATATGACTAGGCTTATTGCATTTATAACAAATTAAAATGTCATTTTTACCTGAATCTTTTTTGGAAAACTTTTTAAACGATTTTCTCGGAGAAGTTTTATTTTTCTTTAAGAACCTCTGAATTCTTCTTGTTATCATAACAACTTTTTCATCTTTCTTTTCATTTTTCTCATCTTCATCACTTTCACTTTCATGAGGAATAGTTTTAAGTGCCAAGCTCTTCTTTGGCTGTCCTTCTTCTTATTCTCTTTTCAATGTGTACTCATAGGTGATAAATGTGTACTCATAGGTGATAAGTAACCTAATGAGTTCATTCACTTCGAGTTTTTTGAGGTCTCTAACTTCAAGAATCGCTGCCACTTTTGATTCCCAGCGTTTTGGTAGAGAGTTGAGAATTTTTCTTACTATCTCTATCTTAGAATAAACTCTGTCAAGAGCTGTCAAGCTGTTTATGATGTTAGTAAAATGAGTGTGCATACTAGAAATAGATTCATCATCATTCATCTTAAACATTTCATATTCATGAGTAAGAATATAAATTTTTGATTCCTTAACTTGCGAAGTTCTTTCATAAGTAACTTCTAAGTTATCCCAAATTTCTTTTGCCGTAGCACAAGTTATTATTCTGTTAAACTCATTTCCATTGAGAACATTAAATAATAAATTCATAAAAGTTAAATTTAAAATATAAAGTCCATCGTCTTCACGATTAAACTCTTCTTCTTTCTTTTTGACCTTTATTCCATCAATCACTTTTGTTGGAATATAAGGTCCATTTACAATGCATTTTCAGATTTCTTGACCTTGAGCGTGAAGGAATATTCTCATTCTAACTTTCCCAAATGAGTAATTATCTCCACAAAAGAGTGGAGGCCGACTGTTAGATTGACTTTCACCAAATGAAACTGCAATGTTAGCCATAAAATCTTAACTCAAAAAATAGTTAATCTTATAATAGAGCTCTTAGCTCTGATACCAATTGTTGCCTAGATGACTAACACAAGAGGGGGGTGAATTGAATTGTATTAAAAAAATTAACAATTATAAATCAAATATACAATATAAAATATAAATAAAATACGAAATAGCAATAAATATAAAGAGTAAGGGTAAGAGAGAAGCAAACTCAGTATGTTAACAAGCTTCAGCCCCACTGCCTACGTCCTCGCCTCAAGCTACCCCTTGAGGATTTTCAAATTTACTATTCAACCTCTTTTAGGTGGAGATAGAAACCTATTACACTTTCGAACAACACCGCTACAAAGGATCCGTATAGAGCACCCTCTACACTTACAATCACCTTACACGTGGTGATTCAACTATTCCCTGTGTAGAACACTTTCTACATGCACAAGGGTTATACACACTCTTTTATTGATATAAGAGCTGATAATGGGTAGGTTATCAAAAAACATTCCTCAATGAGTGGAATAAAAAAAATACAGTGCAAATTATATCTTTCAAAATGAACAAGAATTAAGGCTCAATGCTTAGAGAAGAGAGAATTAAAGTTTTGAATGAATGTTGTATGCTCTTGGTGTTGTAAATGTGAAGCTCTCAAATAATCTATTTATAAGCATATAAGATTTCATATTCAAATTTAAAAAGATTCACATGTCAAAGATAATATCATTCACTTTTTCAAAAAATTCAAATAAAATGTTATTCTTTTTTAATTGTCAAAAACAACATCATTCATTTTTCAAATGCTTCAAACCTAATATTTTACTTTTGGCATATGACAAAATGAGTACACTTTACTTTTTAAAAAATTCAAACCTAATCTTTTACTTTTTACATATGACAAAAGGAGCACATTTTACTTTTCAAATATTTCAAACAAAATCATCTACCTTTTGCATAAGTCAAAAAAAGCATCAATCACTTTTGAAAATATTCAAATAAAACATGTGCATGTGAAAGATGACAATCAATCATCTTTAATATTTTCAAAGTTCAATTCTTTAATCAAGGTATGCACATGTGAAATATGACAATCAATCATTTTTCAAAATTTTCAAATTTAATTTTCAAAATATTTATGCACATGTGGAAAATGTATTTTAATACTTTATGATAAAATATTAATTTTGAGACTTAATCCTAATTTTGAATTTTTAAGAGATTTACAACATTACTCTATGACTTTAATGTGAATTTGTTCCCTTCTTGCTCATACTTGTTTCCTTGATGTGCTTGACTCCATTGTGTAGACAACTTGAGTTTGAGACTTCTTTATTTTTTGAATTCATTTGTTATCATCAAAATCCATGTGTAGATAAATAATTACACAAACTTTAAAATTTTGAGTTCAACAAAACCAAAAAAATTTTGTTGAGAGGCTTACTTTGGGAAGTCAACCTCCCATAAGTAGGTGAGTAGGTGAAAGGGGAAAGGGAGAAACTAGATTGAGCATAAAAAAAATTATGAGAGAGACATAACTTGTTTCTATTGGATTAATATGCCAACAGGAAAGTCGATAACATAACATATGAAATTGATATGATATTTGATATACATTAAGATATGAGAAAACATTAATGAAACTACTTGACTACTGTTAATCCTACTACTGTTGAAACTCGAGGCCTATTGGAAGCAGCTTGTTTCTATAAGGATCTTGGTTTGCAAAGATTCTCTTTGAAGGTGATTCTGTCAATGTAATTCAAGCTGTTTCTCAAAGATAGTCCTCTGCTGCAATATTCAGTTGCCTTATTTCTGAAGTTAAGCTTTTGTTTTATGAATTTGAGTGGAAAATTAGGCATGTCAAACGTGAAGCAAATGGGGTAGCACATACTCTTGCTACAAAGGCTGCATCTCTTAATATTGAACTAATAGATATTGTTTCTACCTCTTCATGTATTTCTGCTCTTGTATTGGTTGAATGCCAACATTGTTGATTTGAATGAATGTGTTTCTATTTATTTAAAAAAAAAAAAAGATATGAGAAAACACTAATCAACATGAACTGACAAATTATTAGTGCCTGTTTAGGTTGTAGTAGGAAATATAGTTTTTTTTGTAGCAGTACTTTTAATTATAGAACTTTATTGAAAAATACTTTACTATTAGAAATTTGTTTATCGTTTGGTAAACATACTCCTAAAGCGCTTTTAAGATTAGTCACGGTGTGTGTGTGTTTTTTATTTCTTAAGAAAATGTAGCATTATTTACAAGAGTTTTTTAACAAAAGTTTCAATTTGGTACTGTTTTAAAAATTGGATTTCAGATTTTTCTTAAGTGCTTATTAAAGTTCTTTATATAAATTCACCAAATATAATTTTGGTTTCTTTAAAATGGTTTTAGGTTGTTAAAAATACTTTTAAGTCTTCAAACTTAAACCCGAACATGCAAATGAACATGCAAATCTACTTTAGTAAAGTACTTTAAGCTGCATCTTTTATTTGTAAGTTAGTGTGTATAACACGCTATTCATATCACTTATATATAGCTAGGGCTGGGCAACTGGGCCGGATTTTTTTCCGGCCAGGTCTGGAACTCGGATAACCGGGTTCCGGTTACGGTCACCGGCCCGAAAAACATCCGGGCCGGTACCCGGTTTCTAAAACCCGGGTGAATCCGGGCCGGGTACCGGATTTGAAACCCAGTACCCGGGTTTCAAATCCGGTACCCGGGTTTTTTTCTTTCTCTCGACCTCTCTCACAACTCTCTCTCGGGCCCTATCCCTGCCCAAATTCGTGCCCTTAAAACTCTGCGTCACTTGGACCTGTCATCGAATTTACTCAATGGTTCTCTCCCTGAAAGTCTCAGAGAGCTCGAGAATCTCTCCGGAACCCTAAACTTGTCCTATAATAGATTTTCGGGCGGAGTCCCTGAATCTTACGAACAGTTCCCGGTGGTAGTAAGCTTGGATCTCCAACACAACAATCTCACCGGGAAGATTCCTCAGGTGGGATCGCTGTTGAACCAGGGGCCCACGGCTTTCGCTGGGAATCCTAGCTTATGTGGGTTTCCGTTGCAAGCTCCATGCCCCGAAGCTCAAAACCCAAATGTTTTCAGGAGCGCCGTGGACCCTCAGAACCCAGAGAACACTAGCCACAACCCTAGGTTCCCAAATGGCGGTGGAGAGAGGGGGAACGAGAAAGCAGGCTCATCAGCCATACGGATTATCTCCGGCGTTTCAGTGGTGGTGGGGGCCGTGTCAGTCTCGGTGTGGCTGTCTCGGAGGAAGTGGGGGAGGTCTAGCGAGGGTAAAACGGGGAACCAGAAAGTGGAGGAGGGTGAGGTCGTGGAGGAGGAAGGGCAAAAGGGTAAATACGTGGTGGTGGACGAGGGGGACGAGGGGTTTAGCCTGGAATTGGAGGATTTGTTGAGGGCATCGGCGTACGTGGTTGATCAGGCTTTGTTTTTTTAAAAAAAAAAAAAAACCAGGTATAGGCCGGAACCCGGATTTCCGGGTTGTAAAAACCCGGATCAATCCAGGTTCCAGCCCGGGTCATAACCCGGGTATATCCGGGCCGGACTCCGGCTCGGATTTGAAATCCGGGTTCCGGGCCGGGTATACCCAGATACCTGGTCCGGTACCCGGTTGCCCAGCCCTATATATTGCAATAGTTGATTTGTAAAATTCAAAATTCAAAATTTTATTCCAAATCAAATCATGTCATGCAAGTATTTTGTTAGGTATGTTATTTACATTGGTTTGTAAATAGAATTTTTCATCGAGAAAATACATGTTCTAACATTAAGAGGCCGTTTGGATTGAAAAATATTCTCATTTCATTTTATTATCACAACTTTTTCAAAATTCTTCATAAAATATAATAAACAATTTAAAATTTTCAAACTTACAATTATCCTACAATTAGTTTACCACTATTGAAAATGAAGAGTAGTTAAGTAAAGTAAAATTAAAATTATCTTTTAATAAAGTGTCATAATTACATGGGTAGCACTACGACTACCACTGGTAGCTCCCTCTAGAAGCTATCTCTAGTTGTAATGTGTGTTTTTATTTTTAGTCCTATTTTAACACATATGTATTTTTTTAAAATTAATAATATTATTAAAAAATACTTACTTAATCATTAAATAAAAGTTATAAAAACAAAAAGGCCAACCTGAGCTACTAGCGGTGGCCTAATCATTTTCCTAATTATATTGATTGATTTAAAATGAATTGTAAAATAGTTGTAAAAGAGTTACAAATTTATCATTACCTATCTATTTAGTTAATCAACTAACAAAAGAACATAAAATAAGATATTTGTGTACCTTAGTTGTACCTAGTTGACCACTCTTTCCTCCTCTTTCTTTGCAAGGTATTGGACCATCAAAGGTTGAATGTTGAGCCTCTCATACATTTACCAAAGAATAATTTGTATAAAACTCCTAAAAACGAAACTTTGAACTGATTTTTCTTTGGAAAAATAGAATAAAAGAAATTAAAATCACAAGTATGAGTTCTTTCATAAATTTTTGGTGTGAGCTTTCTTTGTAATTATCTAACAATAATTCTTGAGTAAATTCCTAAAGATAAAAGCTAACCTATACATTAAATTTTATGTAGTGAAGATTCATTTGAGTCATAAGCTACAACAGTTTCTTTTCATATTAACATGCCAACTAAAAAAGTGAACAACTTGTTATTCCATATTTCAAACAATTAATTTCTTTCAATATGAATGAATTATTCAAAATAACCATATTGAAATTTAATAAAATAAATAAAACAATATAAAGATTAGAAAAACCAAAAAAAGAGAAAGAAAAATCAAGAACACCCCCTCCCGCCACCCCCCAAGAAAAAAGCCACGAGGTTTGCCGTGGTTGGTGGACATCACAACTTATCCAAAGGCTGATCAGTCCATTTGAACTTTGAACTGAATTGATGTAACAAAAATTATCATTCTAGGGATAGAAGATGCTTAATTTATATGTTCCAAAAATTTTAAAAAGTTCATAAACCAATATAAATCCGAATAAAGAGAAGGGAAGGAGCTATGTATACACCATCCCAAAAGACTTTACCTAAAATATAATTTATTTTTGTGTAATCTTAGTATAATTTTATGTATAATATTATATATCGAATGATAGTTCTATTTTATCAGTATTTTTTTATTTAAATATTTAATTTTGGATTTTAAAATTCTCATTCTTTTTAATAGTTGACTAATTAATATGTGTGATTATGTAAATAAAATTGTAGAATATAAATAATATTTTTGAAATAGTAAGAGACCATGGCCCATGAATACCGTTGACAGGATTATACAAAGAAATCAAGGCCTGCTTTCGCAACATGTCGGATTACACAAAGAAATTAAGGCCTAGTATGGTTATTAAGATGATATAAGATTCTAAACTTAAACTCCTTGGTTTCTTTTCCTCTCGGTGGCTCCTGCAATCGCGGATGTCGTTTTCCTGTCTTAGTACAGGTTAGTGTACGAGGCTGTCCCTATCCTTTTCCCATCGTGGGAGAAACTTTAGAAGAATTATGTCAAAAGTTGTCCCTATCCGAGCAAGAAAAATAGGAGATTATAGTGGATGAAGGGCTGTTCGAAGACACCAAGCAAAGGGGTGAACATTGTTTATTGGTTTCATTACTGATAGAAAAACCTTACAAATGTGAGGCTTTCAAGCAAACTTTGAAGAAAATATGGCGTCCTATGAAAAAGATTTGGGTGAAGGATTTGGGCTCTAAACTTTTCTTGGTGGAGTTTGAAGACTAGGAGGCAAAGGCTAGGGTGTAACGGGAGGGACCTTGGTTTTTTGATAGAAATATGATTTTGATGAAAAATTATACAGGGGAAGTACAGACAACAAGAGTTCAGATATCAACGGCTGCATTTTGGATTAGATTATATGATCTTCCTTTGGGTGCTATGAATGAGAAGGTGGTGAGTAAGATTGGTAACAGTATTGATGTGGTGGAGGAGATCGATGTTGAAAAGGATGAAGTTGCATGGGGAGAGTTCATCAAAATTAGGATAATCTTGGATGTTACAAAACCATTGATGCGTGGAAAATGTATAAACTTGGGCAATCATGGAGGCTACTGGGTTCATTTTACATACGAAAGATTGCCTACATTCTGTTATGCATGTGGTCGCTTGGTTCACAGTCATAAGGATTGTAGCGTCTGGAAGAATGATCAAGGAGCATGCAAGGAAGAGAACCTTCCTTATGGTCCATGGCTGCGAGTGTCTGGCTTCCTTGAAAATGCTTACCACCACTGTGAGTAGTAGCATATGCAGGGCAGAGGTCCATCTATAACGGTTCCATTGCAGCATTCAAAGGATATAGCAGCAAATCAGGAAGCTAGTGGAGCAGTTCGGAACCGACTGTTACATGCAGTAATGGTGATGTCTTAAATCGAGGAGGGGAAATTCTAGAGGAGGAAACAAATAAGGAAACTGATCAGGAGTTAAATGCTGAATTAATGGAGCCACATGGGGATGGTGACAACAAAGTGGAATTTCCATGTAGAGGAATAGAGGTCTCTCAATGGGCTCTTTCTAGTGATGACGGGGCTAATATGGTCAGTCCTTTAAGAGAGGGTGCAATCAACATAAAGGTGGTTGCTGAAGCCCAACAGAAAGGGAAATGTTTAACTAATGAAATTGAAACTCTACCTAAGGATGATGCTGGCATGGCAAAGGTGGCTGGGGCAAGTGGCAAAGGCAAAGAAGAATGACTGAGAAAGGTGCAAATAATCAACTACTTAAGACTTCAATGAAGAGGAAGAGCATTTAAGTGGAGGACTATGTCTCAGGCTCCTTACCTGCAACAAAGCTAAGAAAGGTTATGGAGGCTGAGAAGATTTCAACTCGAAGATCGGTGGAGGCTGTGATTCAGCCCTACCAGGAGCCATGAAACTTTTAAGTTGGAATGCATGTGGGCTTGGGAACCCACGTGGCATTCGATCCCTTCGTGATTTAGTCAAGAAGGAAGGTCCCGACATTATGTTTTTACAAGAAACAAAGGTTAATGGACAGAGTTAAGTATTAGGTGGGGTTCCAAAATTGTTTGACAGTGGATTGTGAGGGTAGGAGTGGAGGTCTTTGTTTGTTATGGGGACAGGAGATTGAGTTGACCATTAGAAGTTTCTCTAAGCATCACATTGATGCTGAAGTGAAGGATAGTAGTAGAAATGGTGGTTATTGGAAATTTACAGGTCTGTATAGGCATCCAAAAACTAGTAGGAGGGTAGAAACTTGGGACTTAATGAGACTTTTAAATAGGGGTGATCTTGGGAGCTGGCTGGTGATGGGAGATTTCAATGAAATCACTAGCCAAGTTGGAAAAAAAGGGTGGGAAGGATAGATCTGAATCTCAAATGGAGAGTTTTAGAAGAGTGATAGATGATTGTGCTTTACTAGACTTGGGTTATAAGGGAATCAAGTACACCTGGTGGAACAACAGAGAATGGGTTTATGCCATTCATTAAAGATTAGATAGAGCCCTAGCAAGCAATGCATGGTGTAGAGATTTTCCATATGCAAAGGTCTTTCATTCTATTGCTGCATATTCAGATCATAGTCCTATTGTGCTACAAATTGAGGGTTGTTTACAAAAATTCAGGGGTCCCAAACCATTAAGGTTTGAAGCAATTTAGACAGAAAGTGAAGAGTGTGGAAAGGTGATTGAAAAGGCTTGGCAAGTTATTATGGTAATGGACCCATTGGAGAGGTGGTGCACAAGATCTCGAGGTGCAGTGATAGTCTATTAAGCTGGAACAAAGCTAGTTTTGGAGTAGTTCAGAAGAGAATGAAGCTAGTTTTGGAGTAGTTCAGAAGGGTGCAATTAGAAAATATTCAAGCTGAGAGTTCAAGCTTTCCAAATAGAGCAGTAATACAACAAGCACGAGAGGAAGTACAAATATGGCTGGAGAGGGAGGAAATACTATGGAGATAGAGATCAAAAGCACTTTGGTTAAAATTTGGTGACCAAAATACAAGGTATTTTCATAGAAAAGCCAGTCCAAGGAAAAACAAGAACACAATCACATAGTTGAAGGATGAACATGGAGAGTGGCAAGAAGATGAGAATAGGGATGAGCTAATAATGAATTATTTTGAAGAGATGTTTACCTCAAATGGTACTTCATCTAGTAATGATTTCTTATCTTCTCTACAAGGTAGGGTAACAACAACAATGAATGAAGATCTCACTAAGATTTTCACTGAAGCTGAAGTGGAGATTGCATTACAACAAATGGACCCTACCATAGCTCTTGGACTTGATGGTATGGCTCACATTGTTTTATCAAAAATACTAGCATATTGTAGGAAAATCTGTGTCAAAGGCTGTGTTGCATGCTCTTAATGAAGGTCAATTTCCTGCTTAGTTAAACCATACTTTCATTGTTCTCATCCCTAAAACTAAAAAGCCCGAGTCAGTATCATAGTATCGACCCATAGGTCTTTGTAATGTCATTTATAAGTTGATATCCAAGGTTATGTCAAATAGGTTGAAACTTGTTTTACCCCAAATAATCTCCAACTCTCAAAGTGCATTTGTACCGGGTCGTGTTATTTATGATAATATTCTTATAGCCTATGAAATGATTGATTATTTAAGAAGAAAAAGGATTGAGAAATAGGGTTACATGTCTATTAAGTTAGATATAAGCAAATCCTATGATAGGCTTGAATGTCATTATTTGGAGGCTGTAATGAAACACATGGGGTTTGCTTCTAGATGGATTCATTTAGTCATGCTTTGTGTCAAAACAATCTCTTTTTCTATACTCATTAATGGTAAATCAATTGGCCCTATTTATCCTTCTCGTGGGATTAGACAAGGAGATCCACTATCTCCATATCTATTCTTATTGGGGACTGAGGGTCTAATATCTCTTTTGACTCAAGCTAGCACAAGAAAACAGATCTCAGGCATTCAAGTGTGCAGAGGGGCTCCTGTGGTGAGTCAATTGCTATTTGTAGATGATAGTATCCTATTTTGCAAGGCCACTATTCAAGAGAATATGGAATTACAAAGAATTCTTTAAACTTATGAGAACACATCAGGCCAACGAATCAATAAAGCGAAGACTACAATGGTTTTTAGCAACAATGTCCCTTCAGAAGTTCAGCACCAGATCCTTTCCGTTTGGGCAGTTCAAGCTTATCAGAATTATGACAAATATCCAGGCCTTCCATCAGTGATAGAAAGAGATAAAAGGAGGGCTTTTTCTGACATAAAGCACAAAGTTTGGTCCAAGCTACATCAATGGAAGGAAAAACATTTATCTCAAGGGGCAAAGAAATTTTAATTAAGGCAGTGGCTTTAGCTAGGGCTGTTCATCCGGTCCGGAATCCGGTAAAACCGGATTCCGGTTCCGGGTTTCGGCCTGGATTTAATACGGGCCGAAATCCGAATAGTAAAACCCGGATCTAAGCGGTCCGGGTACGGTTTTAAAATCCGGGTACCGGATTAAAAACTCGGTACCCGGTTCCTTTATGTTTTTTTTTTCCCCCTTTTCCCCCCGATGCATATCTCCTCCCCCCTTCATTCGTCTGAGCTTCTGAACCCTAGCCGCCGCTGCTTCTCTCTCTCCCTCATCAAACCCAAATCGGCCGGATTTAATACGGGCCCTGATTATAGATTTCCATATCCAACAGCAGAATAACTAACACAGGACATTTGCGCACATTGGTTAGAGAGAGAAAGACAACAAATGAGATACGGGTATTGATTCAAACCCAAAAGATGTTTTGGGGCTTTCGTTGGCGTCAACGTCGAGTGCAAGTGTGGAGGAGTGCAAATGGGAGCTGGAGAGGGAGAGAAATGAGAGGGCTAGGGCGAGATGGGATACACAGATGAGGGAGGGAGAGGGAGAGAGAGAAGGAGAGGGAGAGTGTTTTCTACATGCGGGTGCATTTTAGCCGCCGCTGCTTCCTTTCGAGTACGCGGGAAGAGGTGATATGCCCCCGAGTTCTTCAACAAACCGGCCGATACGAGCGGAAGATCCATACGCATAGGGAGGATCAACGACTCTGGGAGTAGTCGACGTAGGCGGGGAGATTTTCTTGAGAGATTTCGGAGCCGAAAGGACGACTCTGATTTTCGGAGAATGGGACACCAGCGACGAAGCTCGATCGTATTCTTCAATAATATTGGCCAAATCTTCATCGGAGGTGATTGAAACTGAGTTTCCAAATCTCCGCCCGTGACTGACATCTCAGAGTAACGTAAAGCAAAATCGAATCAAAAAGCAAAAAGGGAAAAACCGGGTAAACCCGGAATCCGGATTTCTGGGTTTTAAAAAACCCAAATTCACCCGGGTTCCGGACCGGATCATAACCGGGTATACCCGGTCTGAAACCCAATCCGGATTTAACATCCGGGTTCCGGGCCGGGTATACCCGAATATTCGGTCCGAAACCCGGATGAACAGTCCTAGCTTTAGCTATTCCAACTTATGCTATCTCTTGTTTTAAGTTGCCTAGCTCTCTTTGTTATGAATTAGAACAGATGATGGCTAAATTTTGGTAGGGATAGAAAAAGGAAGAGAAGAAGATACATTTGGTAAGTTGGAAGAGGATGTGTGAGACTAAAGGTGATGGGGGAATGAGGTTTAGAGATTTAATGATTTTTAATGAGGCTTTGCTTGCAAAACAAGGCTGGAGAATTATGCAAAATGAAAAGAGCCTACTTTATAAAATTTTCAAGGTTAGATATTTCCCAAGTTCAAGTTTTCAGATTGCAACTCTTGGAAATAATCCATCCTTTGTGTGGAAGGGCATATGGTTAGTGAAAGACAAACTTCTTTAAGTATGCATGTGGAGGATTGGGAATGGAAGAATGATAAGGTAATGGGAAGATCATTGGGTGCCTGGTTTCAAATGTTTACAACAGTCAGGAGTGGTATCAACAGAAGATGACCAAAGAGTAGAGGTTCTAATCGATCAAAATTTTGGGTGGTGGGATGTACACAAAGTCAGAAGCTATTGCCCCTGAACCTGCTGATGCAGTTTTGAAGATTATTCTCAATGCAGAAAATCATGAAGACAAATTACTGTGGGACTTGGAGAGGAATGACTGTTTTAGTGTTAAAAGTGCTTATAAATTTTTCAAAACTTTGGCTGCAGAACCAATAGAGAGGGAAAGCTCTAGGAGTAGAGAAAATAAGAGGCTATTTGGAGCATGAAAGTCCCCCATAAGGTGAAGATTTTTGTGTGGAGGGTTTGTATTGAAACTCTTCCAACCAGATGCAATCTGAAAAGAAGGAAGATAATTAAAGATGCCGCCTGCCAATTGTGTTATGTAGATATTGAAAGTACAGCACATGCTCTTCAACAATCGTTTATGATTGCTTGGGCATGCTGGTATAGAAGGAATCAATGTGTGTTTGAGGAAAAACAGTTGGAAGCAGTAGAGGTAATCAATCATGCTATTTGTTTGTACAAGACTTATAAGGCAATGAAAGGCCTTAATAATAATAGTATTCAGAAAATGAGCAAGTGGCAATTGCCTCCACAAGGAATGACAAAACTCAACGTGGAGGCAGCAATAATGGAGCCTTTAGAGATCGAATTAATTTCTATATTGAGAGGATTGCAATTTTGTATTTCTCTTGGTTTGCAATCTTTAAGCATTGAGATTTTAGCTCAAGAGTTATCAAAATCTAACTTGTCCAATTCTATGTTTGGGAATGTGGTGACAGATATCAAGCAGATGTAGGCTCGAATACCAATTTGCTCAATTGTGCATGTCAATAGGTAAGCAAATGAATTAGTATATAGATTAGCAAGGTTTGCAAGAAATGTTAGTGATACAAGTGCATGGTGTTAGTCTGTTCTTCCTAATGTTTAACAAGTCCTATGGACTGAGTTACTTTTGTGATAATGGTTTTTTATTTTTATTTTTTATTTTTTTTATTCTACGCTACTTTTGTAATAATTAGACAAGTGGTTATTCCTATATCAAGAAAAAGGATTCTAAACTTAAAAATTAAAAAATAAAATAAATAATTTAATTATTTTAAAATTTAAAATAAAAATTATATTTTAATAATATTTTATTTAAAATTTAAATTTTATCTTATTTTATCTATTTCATTTGCTTAAGAAAACGAGGGGGAGAGCCAAAAACTTTATTTAAAAAAGAGCCAAAAACTTTATTTAAAAAAATAAAAATAAAGGAAAAATATAGTTACAAGTATAATTGTGTATTAATCTGTACATTAATTTGATGTGATTGGTCAAAAAGTAAATTTTATTAAAAATAGTATTAATTTAAATTTTAAATATGAATAAATCAGTATTGATATGCAGATTAATACGTGACTTTATTTATATGTAACAAAACTCAAAAGAAAAATGATAACCAAAAAATAATAAAAGACAAGCGTCAGAATTGAAAATTCCAAACAGCCAAAGGTGAGAAATACAATCGCTTTCGTGAACAGTCGGAGTCTTTCCTAGAAAGAGAGGGGTCTGGCGGGTTGGGTGAGGATCCTTCCTTGTGCTTTTTGCCATTGCTTGCATCGACCCTCTTGTCAACGCCTATCTGAATTCCGCATATTTTCTTTAATCCCTTTTTGCGATCCTTCAATCGATTACAATCATGGCTACAACTGGGAACAAGAACATTAATGCCAAATTGGTGAGGATTTTGATCACTTAAAGTCTCTTTTTTGAGCTCGTTTCCGTTCGTTTCGGTGCTCGGTATAATTTTAATGTCTTCTTTCGTTTTGGTATGTGTCTGTTTTCGTGCAAATTTTGATGTGGGTTTGCTTTGATTCTGAAGACATCTAACTCTCTTCTGGATAATTTTGATTCACACTGTGATGTGGGTTTAGCTTAATTGTCAAGAATTTTGATTGGGCTTTAGATTTTTTTATGCCAATTCCGATACGTCCGGCTTGATCTTCAAGAATTTGTTCATCTGTTTTTATGTAATTTTAATTTATTGTTTTAACTTGCTTTGATACTCAATAATTTTGTTCGGATTGTTCATGATTCGGTTGCGAATTCCGATGCGGCTTGGGCTTATTTATATGTATTTTTTTCTAACTGTGCTGGGCATATATGTTTGTATTTTTCGTCACTGTCTGATGGAGATCATATTCTTAAATATTGGATATTGCTTTATAAAAAATTTAAGAATATGATTTCCGCATGTATCCCAAACGTCATAATAAAAAAACTACACAAAAAAAAAAGAAGAAGAAAAAAACAAACTACACAGACCTAGCTTGCACGGTTAGCAGGAGATCCTTATGAAGTTATGGTGGCCTCAAGGGGGAAGATCTCTCTGCTCATGCATGGTGAGCGGGGTGAGGAGATTTACTTCTCGTGCTTGTCTCTTCGCCTCCAACAATTCGCTTGGTAGGGCTGATTAACTTAGCAAGTTGGTAACAACCTATTTAACTCGCCATAGATAATCAGCAAGTTGGTAACAACCTATTTAACTTGCCATAGACTGCATAACTTATATAATTAAATTAAATTTGGTCACTGAAAAAAAAAACATTATGACCACAGTATTGACTAATGATGATGCTCAGGCTTTTATGAAGTTCTGTGTTGGAATGCAATCTTATTTTTTTAATTGTTTTGTTCACAACCTGTGTAGTTAGACCATGCTTTTTGCGTTTCTTAATAATCAAAATTTCTGTTTCCTGTTAACAAATTAGGTTAGGTCAATTGTTTGGATTAGTGCAATCCATTTATATTAAGCAGGTCAAAATGAGCCGGATTTTGTTTGAGTCAATCGGATATTATTTGTTTATTAAATGAGTTATGCGGGTGACCCAACATGACTTGTTTATTTACACGGGTTGTGTGAGGATTGAAGGATTTAACATGTATAATTAAATGAGTTTTGTTAGGCTAGGGCCATATAGTTTTCTTTTGTTTTTCTTATATAGGTAGGCTAGAGCCATATACTTGTATGGCCATAACTCATCCAACCAATAAATTGTGTTGCCACCCCTATTGCTTGGGGTGGCTAACCATATCCTCAAGGGATAAAATGAAGGGGGTGGTCTGGCCACCTCAAGTTATTTATTTATTTTTAGTTACGTATGAACCAGAGACGTGGAGTCACCCTATGTGGGGGGAGTGTAATACTTTTATTGTAATGCCCCAATAGAAGGCCCAAACCAAATAGTCTATAGTCTAAAAGGACTAGTTAATGATACAATTGTGGCCTCATTAGAACCTTATAAAGAGCAAGAACTTCTCATTCCTAAGTAATATGGGATTTCATACACCACCTACCCTCACTTATCATATGGGGTATCACATTTGCCCACATTGAGAATATGAATAACACAGATAGAGGGGGTAATTTATAAAGGTGGTCATGGATTCTAAGTTCCACATTAGCTATTTATTAAGTGAATCCGAGCTTTCTAAGAGATTATAGAGAAACTTTAAATTTACTAGTCTTTTTGAGATAATGGCTTAGATGGGGTACTTTCCTTGGGTCGGTACATATGGAATTGAGGCCAGTAGGTAAGGTCAGCCATGAGATATCAGAGCACTGCTTGATATGGCTCGATGAGGGGAAGTTACCTAATGTACCTACCCTATGTGGGTTATTGCATAGGGTGATTATATGCTTAATGTGGGACTGGGCTGTTGCAGGGAGAGTAATAGATACACAAAGTGGATTCTACAATATTTATTACTGCCTAGAAAATTCACATGGGCATTAATTAATGCTGTAAGAACCATTTTATTTATCTATTTCTCTCACGTTCTAGACCCTAAAGTTTGGGTAGAAACTTTAGAGAGTCCTAATCCCAAAATTCGTAATACTACTTGCCATATTCCTGTCTGATTAGGGTCTGCTTTATATACGTGGTATTTATTATTATTTTACTCTTGGGATTGTTCATGCTTTTCATGCAAACCCATATGTTGTTTGAGGCATTTATTTATTTCTTGATGCTCTTAAACAAATTTTGATTTAGTTCTGAATAATGCTGGGATGCTTGCGGTATTGTAGTGGTGATTTGCTTTATTTTGTTCCCCCCTCCCTTTTTCCTTTCTTTCTGCACAGGTGGGTCAAATTATGAATTTAGGTTTTAGGTTATGAATATTTGTTCAATTCATCAGCTTTTTTTTCTTAATTTCCTTTTCTTTTTTTGTAATTTTTTTAAATGATCCTGACTGACACAAGGGTAATATTTGATGTTTTGCTTCAGGTACTTCTTGGTGATGTTGGAGCTGGGAAGTCTAGTTTAGTCTTGCGCTTTGTCAAAGGGCAATTTATTGAGTTTCAGGTTTGGTGCTAATAATAATATTGGATCTATTATATTCTCAATTAAAGCTCTGCCTCTTTGATCCTGGAACTGATCTTTTGCCATGTAACTTCTGTAGGAATCCACAATAGGTGCTGCCTTTTTCTCACAAACTTTGGCTGTAAATGATGCAACAGTAAAATTTGAGATTTGGGATACAGCTGGTCAAGAGAGATACCATAGCTTGGCTCCTATGTACTACAGAGGAGCTGCTGCTGGAATTATTGTGTATGATATTACAAACCAAGTGAGTCATGAGAAAATGGAATGTATACCTATTCCCACTTCACGTGTTTTGCATTTTTGAAGGGAAGGTTTTTATTTTTTTTATTTTTTGCTTTGCTCCTTGTGAGGAGATTCATCCACTCTGCTTTTCACTCTTCTTCCCTACTGATGTTTACATATGGATACAGACATGCACATAGAGAGATGAGGGTGTCATAATAACTTTTTTTCCTCTCTAAACAATCTACTATGAATTTTAATAGAATTTGAAAATTAAAATTGTAGCATTGTCAATAAATATTCGCAAAGGCCTCATAGTATGATTTGCTGAAATTTTAGATTTTTTGGCTGAAGGAAATGGTTTAGGCCAGTTTGCTAAAATCTGTCAGCAGTTTAGATGTTTATGGAAAGTCTGGATTTTGGTTGATAATGCTGACAGTTGGCTTTGTTGCTATTAGTCAAATTAAGCAAACTTTTTTTTCCCTTCTCTTTTAGGCCTCATTTGAGCGGGCAAAAAAATGGGTCCAAGAGCTTCAAGCACAAGGTAGTGTTTTACATTCTTATGTTTCATAGAAAAAAAACGTGTATATACCTGTCTCTTTATTGGCCATTGCATGTAGCCTCCTTCATGTAGGACTTTATAGTCCTACATCTGAATCTGTTACAGCATCGATTGAATTTAATAATTTGTATTAACTGCATTAGAAGAACATTAAATTGTATTACTAACTTCCTTTTTATGACATTAAATTTTCAACATTACTTAAAATACTGTTATTTTCCTATTTATTGTTACAAGGCAATCCAAATATGGTCATGGCACTGGCTGGCAACAAAGCGGATTTGCTAGATATGAGAAAGGTGGCAGCAGAGGCAAGCATCTGATTCCTGCTTTAGTTAATATGCTTAATTGTTAATTGCAGTAAATTGTGCAATCTGTGCAAACTGTATTGGCTTAACAACACCATTAAAATTGTGATGTTTCAAACAGTTAGTAATTATTTCTTCTTTCTTTTCTTTTCTTTTTTCTGTTTTTTTTTGGTGGGTTGTGCGTTTTGTGTTTTTTTGGTGTGTGTGTTGTTGGGGGGGGGGGGGGGGGGGGGTTTGCTGGTTGCTTCATTTAGGTTAGTTTCTAATTTAATGTAGGACCAACCTCTATAAAATGAATCACATGCCAAAACTGGATTCTTATTTCATCTTTCTTCTTCCTCACGTGACGACAAATTATCTAATATTTGGGTGAGCATTTTAACTCCCAGAAGATTTCTGTTAATTGAATCAAAATGTCAATGCATAGCATTATTGTGCAAGTGCTTATTAATCCTTGAGGAAACAGTTTAATTTGATACCTAAAGTTTAGAAACCTACCGACGAGTCCAGAAATAATTTTAAAAGTTGCCACTAGGCCCTTTTGAAAAATCAATATTAAGAGAAATAACATATGCCACATGGGTAGCTATTCATTTGGCATAGCTATATTAACAAGAATTTCTAAATTTAAAGTTTTTATTTTATTTTATTTTATTAGATACCCAAAAAAAAGAAAAAATGCAGAAGATTTATTTATTTATTTTTTTCCCTTAATCTGTAGATAAGGATTTTATTGATGAGAACTAGGCATAGGATATTCAGACCATTGAAGTCTAATAACATCGACCACTGTAATAAAGTGTGAAAAACAAAGCTCTTAGCTTGTCTCCATTGACCGCTCATGATCTTCAAAGCTTTTGTCATTCCTCTCCCTTCAAAGACACCACCATAAGCAAATGGGAACCATCTTCCATATTGCTATGATTTGCGCGTTACCATGCAAACCTTTCCAATTTGCTAGGAAGTCAACTACCCTTCTTGACATCACCCAAGCTATCCCCACCCTAGCAAAAAAATCATTCCATAAGGTTGTGGCCACCTTGCAATGAAGAAGTAAATGGCCTACAGTCTCTCATCTCTTTCTGCACACGCAACAACACCAAGCAAAGGAATCAAAATTAACTGATAGCCAATACTAACAGGCAAGGGGTGGTAAGAAGTGAACATGTTTCCAAAGTTGTCATGTAGGCATTGCCCAATCTTTTCTATCTATCCTTAGAAGTAGGGCGAGTGTCTGAAGACCAGGTTATCACTTGGGGTCAGGTTATTTACTGGACTGGTTCCCATGTTGGGGAAGATAGAATAATATATGAAGGAAAGAAAATCTGCATGATATGTCCATTACATACATTTTTTAGGGTCTATTTGATAAAAGGAATAAACAAATAAAAGGAAGGAAATGAATGTGCTATGTCTAGTTCATACATTTTTTAAGGGCTGATAACTTAGCTTGTCTACTTGGAGAGATCTGTTTTTTTTAAGGCATTGCCCGAGTACACAGGGATTGTACAAAGAATCTGCCTAAAGTACCTGTAAGCACTAGGGAGGGATACAAGCAAATTATGAAAATTGTCCTCATTAAAAATAATGACCAAAGCCCAAGAAAGAAATATTATAAAGGAATCTCTTCAGCTCTAACAAGGAACGCTCCCAGTCTTCAAAACACCTCTTATTTCTTTCCTTCCACAAACACCACATAATACAATGAGGGATCACTTTCCACATAGCGGCAATGTGAACATTTCCCCTAATACCTGTCCAGCATTTAAAAGTATCCAAAACTCTTCCAGGCATAACCCATGCCACACCAGTCTGATTAAGGATCTCATTCCACAATAAAACCGAGCCACCGCACAATGTAACAATAGATGGTCCACGGATTCCCCATTTTTCTTACACAAGAAGCATCAATCCATAATAATGAGACCATGTTTCCTCAAATTGTCAGTGGTGAGGATTTTTCCAAGGGATTACTGAATGAATTATTCTTAATAATTCTAGGCTAGATCACAGGCTGGAACCTGCTTCTGGTTGACATTATTTTCGTTAGTTTCAGCGTACATCCACATGATTTATGTTTATTAGTTTGTGTGTTACTTATCTAATTGCTAGTTTGGTACAGGAAGCTCAAGCATATGCTCAGGAGAATGGCCTTTACTTCATGGAAACCTCTGCAAAAACTGCAGCTAATGTCAATGACATCTTCCACGAGATAGGTATGTTTCTATGATAGTTGTTTTAGGTTAGGGAATCATCTCCATATGAGGACATTTAGTGAAAACCCAGTTTAGATTGTATGCAGCCTTTTGCGTTTAGTATTTAATTTTGCGAGATCTGTTTCTCTACTTGTACTTCACTGGTTGTTGTAGGCGGGTAAGTTATTTAGGAGAAAGTCCGTTGAAATATTTCTGACTTGTTGCCCATGACAATAATTCCAAACACTTATGAGGACCAACCTAATCTATCCAGCAACTTTTTCATTGCCAATGTCTGCCATGAATGGAGAAACACAAAATTTCTCCGTCTATGGGCAGAGTGTTTGCTCATGTATGATTCCTCTGTTTTTGACATTGTGACTGATTCTGTTGTGTTTTTCTGTACAGCAAAAAGATTACCTCGAGTGCAACCAGTCCAGAATCCATCAGGAATGGTTCTTATGGATAGACCTGCAGACAGGGTAGCAAGTGCAACTTGTTGCTCTTAAAGAATCTGCCGCTAGCTGTGTGCTTGTATCTTTATCAGCTTCTGTGGTGCACAGTAGAAATCAACCGTGTACTTGTCTAGTTTTTGTCTGTGCACAACTCATTTAGAACTGTACATGCATGTTCGGATGCTTTGTTTTTTGCAGTAAATGATTGTGGATATATGGTCTACTAATGAAATGAAACAGTGTGGTGTGCTTCATTTTCAGTTGCAAATTGAAAAGGTTCAGCTTCGAATAAACAATACTTGTTTGTGACATCGAGAAGCGAGCAAGATTGTAAGCAGATATGTTACCGCTTATTGTAACAAGCTCAAGCTGCCAATAAAAGAGTGCAGAAGCAGACATTGTTGTAACCAGAACCTTCCCTCGATCACAACCTTAGTTTTTGTTACTAAACATGATCAGTGAGTTTGACCTACTTGAGTATGCGAATCAGACAATTGATCATCGCTGTATACAAAGGTTCATCTATGACAGGCTGGGATTTCGATCTTCTTGAACTTGACCAAACTACGAGGCAAAGAATTGGGGAGACGCAATGTGTTTTACAGCATTTAGTGCTGCCCAGACTGAATATCAACTCTTAATGAGAAGTGCTTTTCACTTTCATCATTCCTAACGTCGTATCAAATAATTAAAAATAATTTATTATTTTTTTACTTATCTATAATACATTTTATACCACATAAAATAGTTTCAAAATGATGATGATTAAAATAGTTTGGAAAAAACTGAGCCTAGGGACAATAGCATTATTTGTAGTTGGTTAGGGACGTTTCTAGTTTCACCTTTTAAAATTTTTACGAAAAGTTAGGTTACTATACGAGATAAATAGGTGAGCGTGCATAAGAGTAGTCTCATATGCTTCTCTAAACGTTCATATTCTCCAAAGAGAAATATTTTTTGCAGTCAGGAAATACAGTCGGCGTGCAGTCGTGGAAAAAAAGTGAATTAATACGGGACCTACATGAAAAAAAAATTATTTTTATAACTTTTTTTTTATTCATGTAGGTCCCCCTGAATATAAAATAATTTTTTTATAATTTTTTTTATTCATTCCGTACAGCTGACTGCACGCCGACTGCATTTGCCGACTGTATCTAACAAAGCCCTTCTCCAAAATATCGAAGAAAGTTTGGGGAAAAACTTCTTCTTTCTTCCCTCCCAACTGGTTCCCTAAATTAAGGATTTCATTTTGGGTTTTCTACGGTGGTTGTCCAAATATGAGGAGCCAGTATACATTCCTAACTCTTTTGTTTATCCTTTTCTCACTCTGTTATCCCATGTGATACTCTTGTCCCAAACCCTGGATGGTATCGGTCCTCTCTCACATTGTTTGTGTCCATTGAAGGCAACCCCTCTATAGCTCTTTGATAGGTAAGTTTCTGCCCTTCTCACTGACAGACTAGCCTCACACACGTTCAAACTCTCTCATTGGTTTCATTTGAGAGAAATCCTAGTTTCGAATCCATATACTCAGTGTATATTCATGTGTTCCGTTGGTTCTTTGTGAGCTGGAAATCGAAATTGAAACCCCATCGATAACTGATTGTACATTGATATCTCACATGTCTTTGTCTGAGCTTCTCTGTGGTTTCACCAAGTGAGATTTTGTTAGAGATTTGGAAAGCAATTTAAAGAAAATCAGTTCAGTGAGTTTCTTTCATTTATGCTTTGTGTAATTTTTGTGATTTTCATACTCTACAATGAAGTCTTTGTGCTATGTTCTCTGAGTTGGGTTTTCTATTGTTACTCGCTTTGAGCACTATGATTTTTTGATTTGAGCCACAATGATTCTATGATTTGAGCCACTGTGATTTAAGCCTTTATGATTCCATGTTCATTGAGTTGGATTTGAGCCAATGTGATTATATAATTTGAGCCACCGATGTGTTCATTCTATGATTTTCATACTATCCAATCTCATGGTGATTTGCATGATTCTTTGATTTAAGGAAGCTGTTGCTGTGATTTTTGAATATAAGGAAGCTGTTGTTGCGATATTTGGACAATATTGGTTGTTGGGATATTTAACTTACACAGATGTCATTTGTGATTTCTTGATTAATGTTGTGTTGTTGGCTTACCTGGTTCTTGTTGTTAATTGGTTATTTCCCTTTTTGTTTAGTTATACCTTTGTCTTTTGCAGCTTTTGGTGTTGCTATAGGGCTCTTGTTGGGGATGTACGTTGTAAGGCTGTGATGATGGTTCATTTTTTTTTTTTTGGAAGTCTAAAATCACAAGTGCTGTGAATTGGGCTCAATCGATATGGTAGGGTAACCGGATGACCATCTTTATTGTGATAGTTTCACAAAGGCAACCGGGGGTTAAATGTGTTGCAACCATTCGAGCTTACACTCCTTTCCCAAGCATGCTATTAAAAAAAGAAAAACTATTATGAGTATCAAGGGGAAATATTTGTAATACTTGGTTGTTACTTATCCCCTATTTACTTATTCTCAATTTGTTATATGTTGTGTTGTGGTCCCTGCAACGATGCAATTCTACCTAGTGAGAAAAACAAATACCTAGGACAGTTTCAACCTTGTTGCATCAAGGGGCACTTTGCCCAAGTTTAGATAATGTCTGAAACGTTTAGTCTAGAAAATGGCCTTGGATCCTACAATTTTATGAAGAATAAGGGCTTTGAATCATAATAATCACTATAATTTTGAGTAGGGATCTCGAATAATTATTCTAAACTGTTTCAAGTTTTAAAACTAGTGACTGGGACTATCTTATCAAATTGAATCTTTGTGAATAAATGATGAAACTTTCCTTTTGTAAACTTAGTAGTATGTTTGTCTTAGAACTTTGGAGTAGTTATTTTAACTACGTTATGGGCGTCACAACCATTGAAGTTTCCCGCGAGTATCAACCTTTGTATCTCATCTTTGTAATCCATTCTTTAGAGCAATCTGTGTATTTCTACTGAGATGGATTTCAAAACCAATTTCCCGCACGATTATTTTCCTATATTTTTTATTTTCTTCTAAGCAATCTTTTTATTTTCTTGGGATGAGCGACCTTGCTTCTTAAAAGGGGGAGGAGTAATCCATTTGCACTTGTTAATTTATTAAATTTATTAATCTGCACTTGTTTAACTTTCTCAATGAACATTTTTGGGCAAGTAGCTAATAGTTGAATGTTCTTCTTTGGCACACCCTCCCTTTTATCTCTCTTTTGTTTGCAAGCCTTTGTTTTCTTTTTATAGCCTTTCTCAACCCTCATACTTGTTGTTCTGGGTTTATGTGGATTTCTATTTTTCTCCTTTTGCTTGAAAATAAGTGAAGCAAACCTTGTTGGCACATCAACTATAATTTTTATTATTGTTTTAATTTACACATTATTAGTTTCAAATGTATTTATGGGGAGGTGAATTTTAGTCTCTTCTTGTGGTTCTTCTTCAATCACCTACTCCACGAGGTGAACTGTGAGTTGAATAATTAAGTCTTTGCCTAAGTTTTTTTACCTCTTCTACTTTTTGAGAAAACCCATCCACTAGTTTGCAATGTGTTGCACCCCTTTCATTGTTTGACCAGAAACCTTATACATTAAGATTTAGTTGTTCCATGATGTTCTTGTTTGACCTTTTCATTGCTATTTGTTCCATTTAGCAGGTTGTTCTGTTCCATTTAGCATGTTGTTCTATTTCATTTAGCATGTTTTTATGTTCCATTTACCATGCTGTTTTGTTCCATTTAGGGGGCTCTTTGTTTTGCTACCTCGTTCATCCTAACTGATGGTTGGATTTGTTTGTTGGCAATTATACTATATAGCCTTTAGCTATGATGAAGGCAAATGAGTGTGGATAAAGAAAAATTGGCACATACTCAATGGCAGGGTAACCCGAATGGCCAATGAATACTGGCAACCGATGTTGCAGCCATTGAAGAAATTGCCACTTCCTATATGTCATCATTCATTTTCTGAGTTGGTTTGCAATATCTGTCTCAATTGCTTTTGAGCTTCTAACATGTTTAGTTGAACTGTTCATGATCTATAATTAGTATAACCTGATGGATTCATAAGGCCATAGACATATGTTCTTCATGAACCTCCTCAATGTAGACTAATCGGTGCAAAATTGCAAGTGATAAGAAGAGTATCGTCCTCAGGGATTGGTACCTTACTTTTACCAAATACTAAAATTATATTAATATCGATTTTATCTAGAGGAATCACTAAGATTTTTGTATTTGCAAATTAAACTAAGATCAACTCAAAGAGAAATACGCAAAGGAAATAAAACTGACGTTCGAAGATCAAATTAATGGGAAAGAAAACTTCTAGGAAATCGATTTCACCTAATTCTTCACTATGCTTTTCTCATCCAGTTAATTTAATTTAATTCTTTTTTGTTCATTAGCAAATCTCTAATTCATCCAACAGCCTCTTTCAATAATCAATTGGAAATTATTCTTGTTCATCAATTCACACAAGAATATGCAAATTAATAAAACAAGAAAGCAATAAGACCAATGATTTAATTACTATATAGGTTCATACAAGTCTTTCGATCTCTATACTTGCCTATGCTGAAATATTCAAGATCTACCCTATGATTCCCTCTTTCGATAGCAAATCACAAGATTAAATATCATATAATCAATGGCTAGTTAATTAGAAGCAATAAACTCAGATAAACAAAGAGAGAATTGCCTTAAATTAGTATAGACAATCAAGCATAGTTCGGAACTAGGTTACATCGTTTTCCTAGAATAAATAAAATTTAGCTCATGCTAGAAATGGAATTCAACATAAATGAATTCACCATAATTGTTCTGAGAATATTGGAAGAAAATAAACGCTGAAAAATACTCCTTGTAGCCGCAACTCGTCTTCAAAAATTCAAGGAAATGGTTCAATGCCTTTCTCCCGTCTGTGCTCGTGTATGATTCCAAAACAGATGTTTTGAATCCTTCTAGCTGTGTTTTTCTGTCCCAAAAAATATTCTTCAGTCAAAAGATACGATGTTCGCTCGAGCAGGGTGTTGAGCGCACATCGAGCGTTCGAATCTGCTTGATTTCGCTCGAGCGGCCAATGTCTCCCGCTCGAGCGATCTTTGTTTTCCTGCAACCCGTTTGAGCTCATTGTCGAGCGGCAGTTGAGCATTTGAATCTGCCTGAATTCGCTCGAGCGGCCAAAAGCCTCCGCTCGAGCGATCTTGTAAAATCTGCAATACGAAATTTTGCAAGTCATCAAATACCCCCAAACTTATAACTTTGTTTGTCCTCAAACAAAAAGAAAAGTAAATGATAGTTTAGGCAATATCAACTCGACCCCAAAGAGAAGTATCATCACTCACCAAGCTTTTATGAATTTAGATTTCATCACTAGTATCTTACTCTTCTAACATCAAAGATAGCAAGAAAATCAATAAAAAATTTTACAATTTGTCAAGCAAGAGTTAGGCGTTTACTTCAACTTAAAATTAAGACCTTGAGTGTGTGTGTGATATAGTCAATTTAACCTCAAAATACCTGCAAACTCAGATAAAAGTAAAACAAATAAAATCAGAAGAATTCTCTCAAAACTTAACCCCATAAGTCCAGTTTTCAGAAATTATCTCCACTAATGTAGTCAACACCAAAAATTAGAGATCAATAGGTCTTTAATAAGGTTGTAATGATAGGCCACAGGGTGAGGGTTAAGAAAGAACTGGATATGAAAAATCAAAGCAAACTGGAAAAATACTTAGTGAAAAGAACACTAAAAGAGATACCCACATGATTCAAATCATAGCTCTTTCTTGGCAATATGCTCATACTTGTGGCATTATTGTTGCTGTAATCACTGAAACAATACCAACAATTCCTTTAACAAAATCTGAGGTGATACATATTCCGCTTAGTGACTTCTTTTTCTTTTGTTTTTTTTTCCTCTTTTTTTTTTTTTCCTTTTTTTTTAAACTATCTTTCTTCTTCTTCTTCTTTGATCAAATAGAGAGAGCAAACATAATACAGTTCATTATGAAACAAATTTTCTCTTTTAAATGTAACTCTCCACCAAAATATTTTCTCAAACTATCAAAGGTAGATTCATTGTTTTTCAGGCTTAGAGCGGCCATGGTTTATATAGTTCAAAGAATAAATAAAGGCTTATGAAGGCTCAAGGGGGTTGACTATGGAAACACACCATGTAATGATGGCATGATATTTAGGACGGCTGGGAAAGCTTTTTGGTTATGCCAAAGAAATGCCTAGATCATTTCTCTATTATTTGGTCTCAACTAGGATTTCGCCTCAAGGACCCATCAACGGATTCTAGAGCAAAGCAAAATCGAACTTCCATTTTTCAATTAATTCAACTTCTTGTCTTCATAAGCAAAATGGAATAAGAGAAAAACGACTATGTGCTCAATTATGTTCAAGGTCAAAGATTTAAACCAAAGTACCCACAAAACTCCACTTGACATAAAAGAAATTTTTGAAAATTTTTCTCAAAATCATCTTTAATCACAAATTTCAGAGTCATAGAGAATTAAATCTAACTCCAATGCATGCTTGGTAAGAGAATCAGACAACCCATCAACAACCCAAGACTTAGAAAACAAGAGGATCAAATGACTATAGGAAAGTTTATACCCCCAAACTTAAACTAAACAATGCCCTCATTGTAATGCAAAAGTAAAAAGGATTGAAGAAATAAAAGGAACTTCCCTAGTTTCATGATGAATCTTTCGTAGTTTAAAATTTTTCAGCTCTTTATTCATGCTAAATAAACCTGCACAAAAAATCAAATTATTAAAACTAAATAAATAAAGATAATAAAATAAATGAAAGAATGAAAGATAGATCTATGAAAGATAATTTTTCAGCCTCCCATAAGCGCTTGTTTTAAAGTCTACAGCCAGACTTTTCAATTTTCATCAATTAGGATCTCCAAGAGGAATAAATGCATAGTTCTTCTCCATTTGTTCTCCATAGTAGTGCTTCAATCTCTGACCATTAACTCTGAAAATATTCCCTGTCTTGTCCTTCAAAACTATTGCTCCAAAAGAGAAAACTTCATGAATTGTATAAGGACTTGTCCATCTTGACTTTAACTTTCCTGGGAAGAGTTTGAGTCATGAATTGAAGAGTAAAATTTGTTGTCTTGGTGCAAACTCTCGCCTAAGAATCTGTTCGTCATGCCACTTCTTCGTCCTTTCTTTATAGATCTTTGCATTTTCATATGCATCATTCCGGAACTCTTCCATCTCATTCAATTGAAGAAGTCACTTTTCACCTGTTGCTTTCAAATCAAAGTTAAACTTTTTTACAGCCCAATAAGCTCTATGCTCCAACTCCACAGGAAGATGACATGCCTTTCCAAACACTAATCGGTATGGAGACATCCTGATAGGTGTTTTAAAGGCTGTACGGTATGCCCACAAAGCATCATCAAGCTTCTTTGCCAAATCCTTTCTATTGGTTTTGACCGTCTTTTCAAGGATGTTCTTGATTTCTCTATTTGAAATTTCAGCTTGGCCATTAGTTTGAGGATGGTAAGCAAGTGCTATCTTGTGCTTTACACCATATTTAGAAAGAAGATTATCAAACAACTTGTTGCAAAAGTGAGTCCCTTCATCACTAATAATAGCTCGTGGAGTGCCAAATCTTGTGAATATATTCTTGTGCAGAAATTTGAGCACTACCTTTGCATCATTTGTTGTTGTAGCAATTGCTTCTACCCATTTTGACACATAGTCAGCTAATAAGATATAAGCAAAACCAAAAGAAGGAGGAAAAGACCCTATAAAATCTATTCTCCAAACATCAAACAACTCAACTTCTAAAATACCTTTCAGTGGTGACTCATGACGCCTTGAAATATTCCCCATACATTGGCACCAGTCACAAGTTTTCACCAAAGTGTAACTATCACAAAAAATAGAAGGCCAAAAGAATCCACTTTGAAGTACCTTAGCTGCTGTACGGGTGGCTCCAAAGTGTCCTCCATATGATGAGGAATGGCAATGATGGAGGATGTCTTGCATCTCTTCTTCTGGCACACATCTTCGAATGATTTGATCTGGGCATCTTTTGAACAACAAAGGCTCATCCCAAAGATAATAATTCACATCATGCAGAAACTTCTTGCGTTGATGGTAAGTAAGATCAGGTGGTAAAACTTTACAAGCTAGGTAGTTAACAATATCTGCATACCACAGAAGCTTGATCTCACATGCAAACAACTGCTCATCAGGGAATGCCTCTTGGACCACTGAATCTGGTCTTTCTTCCTCTTGCTCTAACTGAGAGAGATGGTCAGCCACTAAATTTTTACTTCCTTTCTTGTCTCGAATCTCCAAATTAAATTCTTGAAGAAGTAGGATTCAACGAATTAGCCTAGGCTTAGCATCCTTCTTGCCAAACAAATAGTGAAGTGCTGCATGATTAGTGAACACTATCACCTTTGTACCAATGAGGTAAGACTGAAATTTATCACAAGCAAACACCACAGCAAGTATCTCCTTCTCAGTTGTTGTATAATCGAACTGAACTTCATTCAATATCCGGCTTGCATAATAGATGGCTCTAAACAGCTTGTCTCGCCTTTGCCCCAACATTGCTCTAATTGCAAAGTCACTTGCATCGCACATAACTTCAAAAGGTTGACTCCAATTAGGCACAATCACAATTGGTGCTGAAATTAGTTTCTCCTTGATTGCATTAAAGGCCTGCAAACAAACAACATTAAAGTCAAATGCAGAATTTTTCTCAAGAAGATTACATAAAGGTTTAGAGAGTTTAGAAAAATCTTTGATAAATCTTCTATAAAATCCCGCATGTCCTAGAAAACTTCTGATTCCCTTCACATTCTTTGGAGGTGGTAGTTTCACTATGGTTGCAATTTTGGCTCGATCCACCTCAATTCCTTTAGATGACACTCTATGGCCAAGCACGATCCCTTCTTGAATCATGAAATGATACTTCTCCTAATTCAGGACTAGATTTTTATCTTCACATCTCTACAAAACAAGAGATAAGTTATGCAAACAATGATCAAAAGATGTACCAAAAACTAAAAAGTCATCCATGAAAATTTCCATTATATCTTCCATCATGTCAGAAAAGATAGCCATCATGAAACGTTAAAATGTCGCAGGGGCTTTGCATAATCCAAAGGGTATTCTCCTAAAAGTAAACGTTCTATAGGGGCATGTGAATGTAGTTTTCTCTTGATTTTCAGGAGCTATGGCAATCTGATTATACCCCGAATAACCATCTAAAAAGCAATAGTAAGAGTACCCAGCCAATTGATCCAACATTTGATCAATGAATGGAAGCGGAAAATGATCATTCCTTGTTACTTTATTCAACTTGCGGTAATCCATGTATACACGACATCCCATAACTGTTCTTGTAGGAATGAACTCATTATTGTCATTTTTCACCACCGTCATTCCACCCTTCTTTGGTACAACTTGCACTGGACTTACCCATGAGCTGTCTGAAATAGCATAAATGATTCCAGCATTAAGGAGTTTCAAAATTTCAGCTCTCACTACTTCCTTCATTGCTGGATTTAATCTTTTTTGGTGCTCAATCGTTGGCTTGTAAAGCTTCTCCATTAAAATCTTGTGCATACAAATGGAGGGATTTATTCCTTTTATGTCAGAAATAGTCCATCCCAAGGCTATTCTATGCTCCCTCAATACACACAGCAACTTTTCCTCTTCTTCGGTTGTGAGTGATGTAGCAACAATCACTGGAAAGGTATCACTATCACCCAAGAACGCATAGCGAAGATGCTCAGGTAATTGCTTCAACTCCAGAGTTGTATTTTTCTGCATCTTTTCTTTAGTATTTTCAGATTCACTTTTTGGTACCACCGGCTCTAGCTTCCCCAGTTCATTACTAAGTGATGTAACCTACTGCAATGCTCCCAAAGCAAAAACATAGTGGAGAAATTTTTCTCTAACAAAAGGTAAGTTAGATTCACAAATAGCAGAATTATTAAACTTATAAGCATGATATGAAGTGGTGATACATCGTTCTAGGTGATCGGATGGCATATCTTCTTGAAAGGCCTCTTCTACACATTTCTTAATGACATTTACCCGAAAGCAAGTACTTGGATCTTCTAGGAATTTCATGGCTTGGTAGATGTTGAACATAACTTCTTCCTTATTAACTCTCAATGTTAATTCACCATTTTGAACATCAATCAAAGCCCTTCCCGTAGCCAAGAATGGTCGACCAAGAATTAGTGAGACATCTTCATCTTCCTCTATATCTAACACCACAAAATCAGCAGGAAAAATAAATTTATCCACCTTTACCAATACGTCTTCTATGATTCCACGTGGATACTTGATGGATCGATCCGTTAGTTGCAAGAAAATTGTTGTGTGCTTCATCTCTCCAAGTCCTAATTTCCTGCAAACAGAAAGTGGCATAAAATTAATGCTAGCGCCAAGATCACATAAAACTCTATCAAAAAATGAATTTTTAATAGTGCAAGGCAAAGTGAAACTCCCCGAATCTTTTAATTTTTGAGGTAATTTCTTTTGAAGAATGGCACTGCATTCTTCAGAAAGTTTCACTGTTTCAAACTCCTCCAATTTTCTCTTCTTGGAAATGATGTCCTTCAGAAATTTGACATAGTTTGGCATTTGTTCCAAGACATCTGCAAAAGGAATATTAATGTGAATTTTCTTAAAAATATCCAAAAACTTAGAAAATTGTTTATCTAATTTTTGCTTTTGAAAATGCTGAGGGTAAGGAAGTGGAGGAGCAAGAATAGGAGGATTGTCAGGAAATGAAATTACTGGAGGCAAGTCTGTCTCTCTTAGTGTATCATTGACAATCTCCTCTTCTTCTACTTGATCTTTGCTTTGGCCATTGTTCGCAGCGGTAAGGGTGGACTTGCTCTTCTTTAATGGTGACCTCTTAATTTCTTTTGCACTCCTAAGTGTGATGGCTTTACATTGTTCCTTTGGATTCACTTCAATGTTGCTAGGAAAAGCTTATCTTTGTTGGGCATTAATGGTAGTGGCTAGTTGCCCAATTTGCACTTCAAGATTTTTCATAGTGGCTCCCATATTGCTACAATGAGTCTCAATGTTGTCCAACCGTGAATCAGTCTTTTTAAACCTTGCATTGGTCTCCTGAACAAAGAAAACCATGACATCCTTAAGTGACATCTTCTTCTCACTTGGTTGGCTATCAAATCCTGGAGGATGTTGAGGTTGTAACACATTTTTTGTATTTCCATATGACAAATTCTCATAATTTCTAAGCCCTGGATGATAGTAATGAGGCATAGGATTACCACAATAGTTGTAGTTTCGATTGTTGATGTATTGAACTTGTTCTTGACTCGCTTCATTACTTGGAACTGTTATACTTGTAGATGCAACATATTCTGTACTTTGTGGTATCCTTTGTGTTGTCAAGGCTGAAATCTGATGAGATAGAGTAGCTACTTGAGCTGAAAGGGTTGCTATCGGCTCCAAGTCATGAATTCCAGCAACCTTCTTAGCCAAAGTCCTCTCAGTTGGCCATTGATAGTTGTTTGAGGCAATTTCTTCCAAAAGGGTAGTAGCACCCTCAACTGTCTTTGACATCAAAGTGCCACCAGCAGCAGCATCAACTATAGTTCGAGTTTGCCCATTTAACCCATTATAGAACATCTGAACTTGTAATCAATCTGGCAATTCATGTTGTGGGCAACGTCGAACCAAGTCTTTATACCTTTCCCACGCTTCATAGAGTGACTTAAAATCATTTTGCTTGAATTGACCAATCTCACTCCTGAGTTGGACTGTTTTTGCAGGAGGAAAGAATTTATTAAGAAACTTCTCAGCCATGTCTTGCCAACTAGTGATGCTTCCCGGTTGTAGAGATTGTAGCCAACCTCTAGCCTTGTCCCTCAAAGAAAAAGGAAACAATCTCAGTCTAATGGTGTCTTCAGTAACACCATTGATCTTCACAGTGTAGCAAATATCCAAGAACATTACCAAATGAATATTGGGATCATCTAGTGGCGATCCACTGAATTAAGCCTGCTGCACCATGCTAATCAAAGCTGGTTTGAGCTCAAAGTTGTTGGCATTAATAGTCTGGCACCTTATACTTGAGTAATTCCCATTCACATTTGGCCGTACATAATCATTCAAGGTGCGTGGTAATGCCTCATTTTCTTCTTCAGCCATGGCTAGTATCTTATTTCTTCTTCGTGATCTAAGAGTTCTTTCAATCTCCGGATCAAAAGGAATAATATCACGAGATCTAGCACGGCGCATCCAACGTAAAAAACACACCTGTAAAACAAAAAAAAAAATGAAATATAAATTAAAATAAAATTCTAAATTAAAACCAAGATTACTTTGTATCAATATTGGCAAAAAATAAGAATAAATCAATCCCCAGCAACAACGCCAAAAACTTGATCGTTGCAAAATTGCAAGTGCACAGTATCATAGTTTTATAATAAAGTGATAAGAAGAGTATCGTCCTCAGGGATTGATACTTTACTTTTGTCAAATACCAAAATTATTCTAATCTCAATTTTATCTAGAGGAATCACTAAGATTTTTGTAGTTACAAATTAAACTAAGATCAACTCAAAGAGAAATACGCAAAGGAAATAAAACTGACGTTTGGAGATCAAATTAATGGGAAAGAAAACTTCTAGGAAATCGATTTCACGTTATTCTTCACTATGTTTTTCTTATCCAGCTAATTTAATTTAATTCTTTTTTGTTCATTAGCAAATCTCTAATTTATCCAACAGCCTCTTTCGATAGTCAATTAGAAATTATTCTTATTCATCAATTCACACAAGAATATGCAAATTAATAAAGCTAGAAAGCAATAAAACCAATGATTTAATTACTACATAGGTTCATACAAGTCTTTCGATCTCTATACTTTCCTATGCTGAAATATTCAAGATCTATCCTATGATTCCCTCTTTCGATAGCAAATCACAAGATTAAATATCATCTAATCAATGACCAGTTAATTAGAAGCAATAAACTCAGAATAAATCAGATAAACAAAGAGAGAATTGCCTTAAATTAGCATAGACAATCAAGCATAGTTTGGAACTAGGTTACATCATTTTCCTAGAATAAATAAAATTTAGCTCATGCTAGAAATAGAATTCAACATAAACGAATTCACCATAATTGTTTTGAGAATATTGGAAGAAAATAAACGCTAAAAAATACTCATCGCAGCTGCAACTCGTCTTCAAAAACTCAAGGAAATGGTTCAATGCCTTTCTCCCATCTGTGCTTGTGTATGATTCCAAAACAGATGATTTGAATCATTCTAGCTGTGTTTTTCTATCCCAAAAAATGTTCTCCAGTCAAAAGGTACGGCCATAGAGTGAAAAATCACTTTTATATGGTGTGACGGCGGAAGACCCTAGATCTGTCAAAATACGATGTTCGCTCGAGCGGGGTGTCGAGCACACATCGAGCGTTCGACTCTGCTTGATTTCGCTTGAGCGTCCTATCGAGCGCACATCGAGCGTTCGACTTTGCCTGATTTCGCTCGAGCGGCCAATGTCTCCGCTCGAGTGATCTTTGTTTTCCAGCAACTCGCTTGAGCTCACTGTCGAGCGGCAGTCGAGCGTTTGAATCTGTCTGAATTCGCTCGAGCGGCCAAAATCATCCGCTCGAGCGATCTTGTAAAATCTGCAATATGAAATTTTGCAAGTCATCACGGACCCTAACTGTAACAATCCGCTCCTCATTTCTTTTATAGTTACGAGCCTTGTTCTACGTGCCAAATCTCGATGGCATGTTTTTAAAGATACCAAGTGGATTTTTAAAACAAGCTCAGTAGTTTAAAGCTTACGAATATTTTAAATGTCCTGAAATATTTATATGTAATATTTCTAGTATTATCGAAGTAAGTTTTTTTTTTAAATACCACAATTATAATATTTTTGAAGAGCTCCAAAAATATTATAATGCTCTTCAAAAATATTATAATTGTGAAAAATTATTTAATTTAAATGATTTTTGTTATTTAAAAATATTATTAGATTTAAAATATGTTAAAAAATCTAAAATAATTTAAATGATTTTATTCCTTTAAATAATTAACAAGACTTCATCATTTTAATTAATGATGAAGGAATATTATTTTATGAACTTTATTTTATAAAATAATATTCTATTTTATCTCCTCTCACTGTTTTAAATTAAATAAATACTTATGCATTTTTAAATCAGTATTTAAACTCATTGTTAGATCGTTTTGAAGATCCCAAGATGAATGACATGGATTAAATATCTAAGCCCCTAGTTTTTTTCCTCCTCTCTCTCTCCTCTCCTTTTCTCCAGCCCAACTGTTTGCCTTCCCCATGGCTGTGTGTCACCTCTTTTTAGCCTGGTGCCATCGCATGCAGCCCAGCCTCACCTCCACCACCGACAACTCCCCCTTAAGCCGACAAGTCCACCCTTATTGGTGGTGAGTCACACAGTAGCCCTCTCTCTCTCCTCCTTCACCTATTACGAAATTGGTTTCAAGTCCATTTCTTCCTCCTTGCATCACTGATCTCCGCCGGCACCACCATCCCATGGGCTTCCTCTCCATAGCCTCCTTTCCCTTCAACTCTCTCTCTCTGTTGCACCACATACATACACACGCACGGAAACCATATGGTTTCTCCTCCATGTCGCTGTACATGGCTACCCACACCACCACCAACGGCCTCCCCTGACCACCATGACCTTACTTAGTCATTCCCAGGCCCAGTTGAAGTCCCCATCTCCCTCACTCTCTCCCACTCTTATGGGTGTTTCCTCACCTTGCACGGCCTAGATCTGTCGTAGGACCACCGTCCAGCCACCACCTCACCACCTCGCCACCACACCTCCCTCAAGATCCTCCACGCATAGCCAAGCTCCCTTAGCTCTCCTTCTCCATTCCCATGCTTTGAGACCCACAACCCAAAACTCCTCCACGGACCATCGTGTGCCACCTCGACACCACCATGAGGCCACAACTCTAGGACTACAACCAAACATTTCCCTGCTCTATGGCCACAACCAAACCTGTCTCGAGATAGCGGTGATGTGGCTTGTAGTACGAGGTGACAGGTGTCACCTTGTAGTTAACTTATGGTTTAGGGTATGTGCAAAGTGATGAGATAGTATACGAGTAGTGCAGTGAAAGTATGACAGGGGTCATGACATAACTCGGGATTTGTCTCGAGCTATGTGACGTGATGGAAATGTAGTGGTGAATGGAGCCCTGTCGTGTCAAGTGTTGGGATGAACTTGCAAAGGGGCCGGGAAGTAGGAAGGTCCTGCTGATTGGGTTTGAGTAGAAGTTGATATCGGAGCATGGAGCTTGTTTATACAAGCGGGCGTTTATTAAACTATAAGTTGATCTTAGGTGAAAAAGGATAATGTACATGTGCATCTGATGAGACACGTGTACCAGATGGATTTACCATATATAATGGGTAATCTATCCTAAGTATGGTTACACGATATTTAAGCCTTAGAGTTGGCTTAAAGTCATGTGGCATGTATGGTTGGGAATAGAAATTGAGTATGGGCTAGGAAACATAAATGTAGTATGTCATGTCAAGTGTTGGGATGAACTTGCAAAGGGGCGGGGAAGTAGGAAGGTCCTGCTGACTGGGTTCGAGTAGAAGTTGATATTGGAGCATGGAGCTTGTTTATACAAGCGGGCGTTCATTGAACTATAAGTTGATCTTAGGTGAAAAAGGATAAGGTACATATGCATCTGATGAGACACGTGTACCAGATGGATTTACTATATATAATGGGTAATCTATCCTAAGCATGGTTACACGATATTTAAGCCTTAGAGTTGCTTAAAGTCATGTGGCATCTATGGTTGGGAATGGGAATTGAGTATGGGCTAAGAAACATAAATGTAGTGTTGGGCATGTTGTCTAAAATTGGGATGCGTGATTTAGTTAATCCGATTCATGCATCGGAATGAGGTTGATAGGAGAGCAAGACGGGTTTTAACATCTTAACCCCAAGGTGAAACACAGAGGTAGTGACGGTAAATAGACTCCGAAGATTTTAGCATAGTAAATAACACATAAGAACCCAAGGATGGACGGAGAACGTTCTAACGTAATTCTATCTCTAGTATAGTTGCTTATGCATTAGATAGCGAATGACATGAGATTATGTGTATGCATGTAAGTTGCCATTTGACACGCACATGAATGGACTGCATGGAATGAGTATGGCATGGAGTTTAGGTAAGTATTATGTTCATACTCTTCTAGAGTTTTCTAAATAAACAAAAATAAAAATGAAATGCTTTTACTTACGAAACTTTACGAAACATGTTTTATAAAAAAACGCTAAGTATAAGTTTTCAAGTATAAGTATGTAACGGCTCTCCTTGGCAGCCCCTTTTTACGTACACAAATTATTAAGTGTATGCATGTGAATGGATGCTATACATGGTAAGTATTGTATGTATTTTTATGAAATAAAATGTGAGACTTAGGCCTTATGCTTTAAACGATGCGAAAAAAGTGTTTTAAAATGTCCATATGAAAGATGATGCTTTAAAGGATGCCATGAACTGATGTTTTAAATGATACCATGAAAGATAATGTTTAAGCCCACACTTTTAAATGACTTTTAAGAATGAATGGACTGAAGGATTGAAAGAACTGTAAAGAATTGAAAGAAGTGACTAAATGTTTAATGTATAAAAATACGTAATAGCCACGAATGAACGAATGATGGTACTAAAGGACTCGATTGGACAGATTGCAATGCCGGGTAAATAGTACTGGTAGTGCATCCAGTACTGCACCCTAACGGAATGGATTCCTAACCCTTGGCCATGGGCAGAATCAGGTCCAAATGGTTGCTAACCCTCACACATGGGGCATAACAGTGTGCAACGGCCAATGAAAGTGATAAGAAAGAATGTATGCATGTTAAGAAAAGATGTATGCATGATAAGAATTTTTAAGAAATGAAGATAGCGAGGTGTGGAAAATTGTTTTACGAGAAGATAACCCTTTTAAAAGAAAAACCTCACCTTGTAACATTTTAAAAAGAATTGAATGTCTATGTATGATATGTATGGAGTGATGAATGCATAACTGAAAACCTATGTTGTTATATTTTAACTATCTGCAGTAAGGCTTATGAGTTATTGACTCATTTTAGTTTTTATATGTGCGCTCTCAAGGACAAGATGAGCATGACGCGTTAGGACAGACACGGCCCAAGGAGAATGGCATGAAATCCTAGGCATAACGTTTTGTATGAGAGACTTTAATTATAAAATTTAATGTTTTCCACAGTAATCTTTTAAATTAAGAAACATGTTTTATTTATAAACATGAAGTCTTTTGTATCCTGGCATATAAAGAAAAGATATTTGAAAATGAACCGTAATTTCCATCCATTTTCATAAAATCATTTTCTAAAGGACCAACTACAAGGACGAGCATTACGCTAACATTGACTAGACTTACTTGAGTCAACCTCAACACTCTCCAGTGATGGTGGAAGACTTTTCTCCCCCACCCCTATTAGACATTCTTTTCGGGAAAAAATCATCAAGGGGTGCAAACTTCACCTAAGAAGAAACAAACTTCTTGTCTCCACATAGTTAAATACTAGTGTAGATATGCCATCCAAGGAACCGATAAAAAACACACCTAACTTTGGGAGAAAATTAGTTTATACTTCAATCAGTCTAAACAAAGTACAACGGACCAGACCGTCGGGTCCTTAATACATCAGTGGTCTACGATTCAAAAGTCAACTAACAAATTTTGTGCAAAGCTAGCACAAGTTGAAGGATTGAATCAAAGTGGCATGATCAAGCAAGTCAACGTATATCCATTCACTAGTTTTAATCTCTTATATTTATTATTTTATTTAGTTGTTGGCCCAACTTTGCTAATTATTTTTTGTTTGGTTCTATTATGCAAATTTGACAAAGCAAAGATTATGTACCAATCATTGGAGAAAAGTATCTTTCCATTTGAGCATTGTTGGCACATGTTGAAGGACCAACTAAAATTGATTCAGTGTTGCTCAAAGGAAGGTCCAAAGCGAAGATCGACGACTCATTTGACCCCAACTCATACCTCTATTAACATGTTTGTAGATTCAACAAATAAAGCCAAGGCAAAGTGATGACTTGCAAAATTTCATATTGCAGATTTTACAAGTTCGCTCGAGCGGAGGCTTTTGGCCGCTCGAGCGAATTCAGGCAGATTCAAACGCTCGACTGCCACTCGACAGGGAGCTCGAGCGGGTTGCTGAAAAACAAAGATCGCTCGAGCGGAGACATTGGCCGCTCAAGCGAAATTAGGCAGAGTCGAACGCTCGATGTGCGCTCGATAGGACGCTCGAGTGAAATCAGGCAGAGTCGAACGCTTGACGCGCGCTCGACACCCCGCTCGAGCGAACATCGTATTTTGACAGATTTTAGGTTTTCCGCCGTGAGACCATATAAAAGTAATTTTTCACTCTAGAGCCGCGAGTTTTGACTGGAGAACACTTCTTGGGAGAGAAAAACACAGTTAGAGGGATTCAATTCATCTGTTTTTGGAGACGGAATTCCAATTATTGCACGTACGTTGGAATCATACACGAGCACGGACGAGAGAAAAGCGTTGAATCGTTCCCTTGAGCTTTTGACGACGAGTTGAGGCTACAAGGAGGATTTTTCAGTGTTTATTTTCTTCTTTCCATCTTCTCAGAACAATTATGGTGAATTTGTTTATGTTAAATTCTTTCTAGCATGAGCTAAATTTTCTTCATTCTAGGAAAACGATGTAACCTATTTCCGAACTATGCTTGATTGTCTATGCTAATTTAATGCAATTCTCTCTTTGTTTATCTGATTTATTCTGAATTTATTGCTTCTAATTAACTGGCCATTGATTAGATGATAAGTAATCTTGTGATTTGCTGTCGAAAGAGGGAATCATAGGGTAGATCTTGGATATTTCAGCATAGGTAAGTATAGAGATTGAAAGACTTGTATGAACCTATGTAGTAATTAAATCATTGGTCTTATTGCGTTCTTGATTATTGAATTTGCATATTCTTGTGTGAATTGATAACCAAGAGTCAATTCCAATTGACTATCGAAAGAGGCTTTTGGATGAATTAGAGATTTGCTAATAGACAAAAGAGATTTAAATTAAATTAGCTGGATGAGAAAAGCATAGTGAAGAAGTAGGTGAAATCGATTTCCTAGAAGTTTTCTTCCCATTAATTTGATCTTTGAACGTCAGTGTTATTTCCTTTGCACATTTTTCTTTGAGTTGATCTAGTTTAGATTGCAACTACAAAAATCTTAGTGATTCCTCTAGATAAAATCAAGTTTAGTATAATTTTGGTATTTGGCAAACGTAAGGTACTAATCCCTGAGGACGATACTCTTCTTATTACTTTACTATAAAACTACGATACTGTGCACTTGCAGTTTTGCACCGGTCACAAAGCATATTGTTTTTAATGATGTTATTGAGTTGGAGAGGCCAATGAGAAATTAAAAAGCAGAGAAAGCAAAATGGAAGGCCCCAACTAGACCAACTGAGGACATTGTCGAAATCTCCAGGAAGAAGTATCTTCTTGAGGAGTTATGAGCTCAAGAGAAAGAGAGTTTCCGTCTTAAAGAGGAGAAGATAGCCATAAATTATGACAGGAGCTTGAGAGGTGTGAATTTGCTGGGTTTCAAGCAAAGGAGAGAGCAAAGACAGACTAGTTAGATAGAGAGGAGAGAATCATGTTGATCGATATCACTAGCTTACTTGAAATACAATGCATATATTTCTAGCAATGTCAAATGGAAATTGTGACGAAGCGTGATGCAGAGAAATAGTGACAGTTGTTTTAAAATATTTCTTTGCTTTCCTTTTGTATATTTCTTCAACATTCACTAATGTTAAATCATTGGTTAATTTGTAACACATTATTATTTTTCATGTATATGTGGTTTTTGAGAAAATTCAGGAAAAGACATATGGTAAATTTATGCATGTATAGAAAGACGGTAAACATATATTATAAATATTCCAAACATTACAGATAAGTAAAATACAACCAAATATTTTGGCCAATGTTTTTTTGCCACCATTAATTAGGGAAAAGAAATCGTACAATCAAGAATATTTAGTTACTTCGGACAATATAAATTACAGTGGATTGCAGCTTTTCCAATTTTGAAAATGTAATTTCCACTGATGCTCAATTATGATTGAATGGAGTTGATGATGTGCTGAAGTCACTCTAACTCATGGTGACGTTGAATAAACTCCACAAGTTTAGATGTAGGATTGCACGACAGTTTAGGCAAATCCTCATCAAGTTGTTCACACTCAAAATCGGGAACCTCATTATTATCACACTTTGTCTTCAATGATCATGTTATGCAGAATTATACACGCTTTCATAATATTTGTTAGATAATTGATTTTGAACATTTTAGCATGTCCACAAATGTACGCTCTACATTCTTTCTTGCTGATTCCTATGCAGTTATAAAATATTTCTTCTTATTCTCTTGTGGAGATGGGATCATCTTCATAAATGTTGACCATTTTTTATAGGTACTATAGGCAAGGTAATATCCCATAGTGTAGTCATTACCATTAATTGAGTAATCCATTGGAAGAGCACACCCTTGGGCAAGTTCAGTGACAATAAAAGATCTCTCTAGTACATTGATATCGTTATGAAAATCGGATAATCCAAAAAAAGCATGCTATATCCAAAGATCATATTAAGAAACCACTTCTAATATACTAGTTGGTTCACAATTGTGCCTGCAGTACATACATTTCCATGTAGACAGACAATTTTTCCACTTCCAATACAAAGAAAGAATGAGCCATTTAAGAAGTGAGTGTAAAATAAGGCCAGAATGAAAATTTTCTTTAAAGAGGAAATGAGAGGATAAAAAATATTACCATTAGATCTCAGATAAAACTATAATCTTGATTTTTTTTTTATCCAATACAAGAAAAATTTCAAAACTATTTTTTATAAAAGGTGAATTTTATTATTTCAAAAAATTTCAAAATTGACAAGGGTGAATTTTCATAAAAGATTTTATTATTTTTAAAATCATAATAATTTCAAAACTATTATCATACCTGCAAAAAAATTGGCTTTGTGTTTAAAATATTAGCTACAAAGTGATAGTTTAAAACATAAAGAAAAAGATAAAAGAGTGAGTAGTTAAGATTGTAAATAGAAGTGATAAAAAATAATATAAAATAGAGAAATATTATTTTAATAGAATAGAGAAATAATAGGGAAAAAGATGTAAGACGTTTTTAAAAGATGTGTAAAATTTTAGGAATTGTGTTTTCTAGCCAAAATTTAGGAAAATTTACACAAAATGGGATGTGAATACTTTAATATGTACAAGCTACAATGCTTGGGTAGATTTGGTATACTTTTACTATAATGAGGACCAATCTATTTGGTCAAGTGGGTTAAATCTTATTTAGTCAAAGGTCAATGCATATGAAGCCATAAACTAACATGACTTCGTATAATACGTTAGTTCAAAATAAAGTTCAACACATGACAATGGTAGCTAATATCTATTTGGGCTACTAGGAAATAATGTGACATCCTGAAACCTTGCTTGAGAGTTCACAGAGTTTGAAGTGTCGGGACATATAACACAAGGAGACATACCCCAATTCATGACATTTAATGATATAGTGTGCATAGCATGCATCTAACAATATGCAAAATTTATAGCGAATAAGTTTTTTCCTTTGAGCAATACTATGTGTTAGAAATAATATACCCAGAAAACATAACCATACTTTGTAACTTCACATGATAAAGAAATATCCGAAAGGATGCAACACTTGTCCAAAAAGTTTGTAACAACATAAGTACTGGAGGCAACACTTTATAAATATAGTTTGGAAATAAAATCTATTATATTAAATTGCTGAGTAAATATGATCTCCAAGACCAAAAAAGTATAACTATAGTTATCAGTTCCTTGTCGTCTCGCTATGGACTACTTAGCCTCATCCAGTCTATCGGGTGCAGGTCCTCGAGACCCTAACTCATCATCTACCATTCTCGGGATAGTAATAGTTGGGAGTACTAAGTGAAATTTGTTTACAAATCTTAGCAAGTAAGCTACCAAACTACTAATAGTATACATATGTATGCATGACAGTAAACTGACATTGATGCATTATAACATGAACATAAGTATGCGTGACATGACTTGAAAAATAGCATGACATGTGGTTGATATGAAAATAATGTGATTGAACATGGATGTGACATGACTTGACTGAATTGAACGTGACATGATTGAACTTGATATTAACTGAACTTGATTGGAACGTGACATGAACTTAAAAACTTGTTAACATATACAAAATTGAATGGAAAACCCCAACAATCAAAATGATTTCGCAAATTATTTTGTTAGGAATATTTGAACAATCAAAGTGATTCTCCCCAATGTATTCCGTTAGAGATATTCAGACAATCAAAATAATTATGCCATATGTATTTTAATTAAGATACCCAAATAATTAGAATGATTCCGATAGGAGTACATTGTAATAGTTTTAATCGAAATACTCTAATAATTAGAATAATTACATCATGAATATTTAAAAATGAAGTACTCTAGCAATCAGAATGATTATGCTAGGAGTATCTTGTATGAGTTTTAAATGGAGATACTCTAACAATCAAAATGATTATACCTTGAGGATCTTTTGCATGACTAACTTGTAAAATATCTCATGATGGATTCGTGTGACTCATGATATGTAACAGATAAACATGTATAATAATAAATGACATGGCATTCATGACTTGTAACATGTAAACGTGTAACAGATAATGTGACATTTGTGACATGTGGGAAATGAACTTGCAATAGATGATATGACATTCATGACATGTGACAATAAACTTGTCTCAGATGGCATGAAATTCATGACATGTGACAAATGGACCTATACCATATTGCATGACATTCATGACATGTGACAAATGAACTTGTAACAAATGATATGACATATCATGGCATGTAACAATTAAGCATGAACTATAATAAATGACGTGGCATGTCATGTTAGAACAATTTAGAATAATAATAATAATCATAAGGGACAATAATATAATTGTAATAGTTTTACCACTTTATATACATAAATACATCAAGAGTAAGTTAGAAGCTAATTTACTAATAAATATATGCTTCATGACAGAATGATCGTGACAGATATTCATAACAACATGACATGACATAGCCTAATTCAATTTAATGAACTTAAAAGGAAACATAAACATAACTTGCATGGATCTTACCACCATACATACATACATATCACGAGAGTATGTTAGAAGCTAACTTATAGTATGTAGTGTAATAGAAAATGTAGCGTGAAAAGTGTGAAAAAGGGCTCAAAAAATGCAAGGCAAGAACTACCAAAAAATCTGCCCAAAGCTTTCTCTCGGATTCTCTATAGAAAGTGAGATGAAAATGCAAAAATGTGAAGTGATCAAGGAGGGTGGCATGATATACATGAGAGGGGGCTGACTTGAGTTGCTTGAGTGACCCTTAGATGGGAGGTTGGTAGCCAAAAGTTGGAGGAATAGTGGGTTGCTCAGTAGCTATCCCCTTATTGCGAAACTGGTAGAGTGGATGGCTTAGGTTGGCTAGGCTTTTTGACTTTTATCAAGTGACTCTTGGTGGTGTGTCAGCCCTTGTCTTGGTCTTGGGAGGGTGAAGAAACTTCATCAAGAAGCCTCCCTTGATGTTGGTTTTTGATGGGCCAAAGATGGGCCTTACCGATGGGCTTCAATTTTGGGTTTCATTGGGCCTCATTTAGGGTTTCGATTGGAATCAAGTCCATATCAAAATTTTGTTGGTCTAATGTGATTACCAAGATATAATAGAGTGGTTAGGGTATATGAGTGAAAAATTGAAGTATTAATAATATGTAGAAGTGATTAATCTAAGCGATTAAACACTTAATCAAAACGAGGCCACATTAGGGTTTGAAATCAAGACTAAGCCATCATGAGGGTTTTAGGGTCTCAACTGAAATCCAATGGTTTGGGTTTTTACTTAAGTTGAGACTCTTTTTTGGTTGATCAAAAATTGTTTCGGGTGGTTGGAATATTGTTTGGATAGGTGGCATTATGGCATGCCTTGATTTACCACCATTCCATCACATTTAACTCTCTAAGAGCATCTACATTGGTCTATGCATATGCATATGCAAAGTTATATTTGCATAATATGAGGCTAAATTCATCTACATTGAATTATGTATATTGAAATTTTTGCATAGCTATGAACATTGCCTATACATCTTTGAAGATCTATTGTTCACTCCTCAAAATATAGTTTACTCATTCTTTCTCACTCCTCCCACACTCTTTCTCTTGACAAGGCCCTCCCCAATGGGATTAGTTTCTTTTTGAGCATTTCCTCTTCTCTCCACATGGTTTCCTCTTCTCCATCCCTCTCTCGAATTGAACAACCCTAATGGAAGATCAAACTCGTGCACCTGTCTCTCACGACGACTGTCAATGGAGCTTGCGATGGCTCTGGACTCGTCATGGTTGCTTGGTTTTCTATTGGTTCTCTCTATTTCAAGTATGATTTTCTCTTTGTTTCTTCATGGTTTCAATGATATTTCCATTTTTTCATTTGTTGTTCTTGGTTTTAGATTAGAGTTTCTTCATTTCAGACCTCACAGACTAGATTTTCTATTCTTGCTTTTAGATTATGGTTTCAATGATTTTAGATAATGTTTGATTCTATTTGGAGTTAGATTTTAGACCTCATAGACAAGATTTCAGACCTCATAGACAAGATTTCAGATTCTATTTGGAGTTAGATTCATATTCTATTTGGAGTTAGATTCAGATTCTATTTGGAGTCAAATTTTGTTTAAGATTTAAGATGATTTCAGACCTCATGGACTAGATTTTGTATAGAGTTAGATTAATTTCAGATAATGTGTTTGGGTTTTTCTATTTACATTCATTTTATATCTCATGCATTCTTTTAACTATGGTTTACAACAATCATTGAAACATGTTGCCATGAGGAGTTAGATGGAAGTGTTCCACATGTATTGTAGTTAGATGCAGCATCATCCATAAAAGAATGGGATTTTATTTTAGGCTTGGGGCTTGAAATTAATTGGAGCTATTTTCTTTAATTCATTTCAGACAATAATTATTTTGGTGGCAAAATCTGAACCATTTTTCATCTTTTAGCATACGAAAACTATGATACAAGTAAAATAAAAGAGTGGCATGGTAGAGGGTGTGCATGTGTATATACAAGTTGGAGTGCAAGTGTTCTTGACTTGGCTGAATCTGTTTGTCTTATATCTAATTCTTATGTTTTGTTTTTGAAACATTTTCCCCCAAAGCCTGATGTATTTTGTCTGGTTTTAATGCTGGTGTGCTTATATGGTCTCCTTTTTGGGTAGTGCATTCCATATAACACTTTGATAGTATTTTAAAAACAAAGAGAGACAAAAGAAATAGAAGTCTATCCCTATGCTTTGGTTCTCTTTGGTTTGTTATTGAAGCCCTACAAAACCATAAATCTAAAAGTCTAGTCATGAGTCTATTATCTTGGTCCATCCTGTTAAGACAAGTAGGCCTTTTCCAGACAAGTTTAAAGATCTGCACATCAAGTTTATGTCCTGTTTTAGCTGCATATAGATACATTAAAGTTTATGTCCTATCTTAACTGCATATAGATACAAGTTTTAAGGACTTTTCTAGACACATTAAGGTTTATGTCCTGCTTTAATTGGATATAGATAAATCTGCACATCATCATTAAACTCATAAAAATTGCATATAGATAAATCAGGTTGCTGGTTTGTGTTGGAGCCTGACTCCTAGTCGAACGTGCTTCCAAGTGTAGAAGTGTCAAGTTGTATCAAGGATAAGTCCAGGATCATATTCCACAGGGACAAAGGGTTATCAAAGCGTATAAGAGATTTGTGAGTAACAAATGAATCTAGTATGAGAGATGAAAATAAAATTCAAATGCAATGCAAAAAGATAATCGGAGTTGAAATTAGAGTTTCTAAAACAAACAAATTAATGAACACTTGGGTTGGGTATGAGACTTTCTTTATTTCGGATTCTAGATAATTTTCTCGATTAATAATCCAATCAAGGCATTGCTAATCGGAAGATACAAATTTAAACTCAAATTTTGCAATATTTTCCTAATAGATTCTCTACTTTACTAGTCAAACACACATTAACAAACAACTGAGAGAGGCCTTGATAGTTTTCAAGCTTTTGTTGTGCCTTACGTCAACAACAAAACAAGAGCAAGAGCTGTAATCTATTTTCAATTTAAATCCGACTAGTAATATAGTGAAATCAACAATCAATCACAAAATATTGCATTAAACTAGAACCTAAAATAAATTAAATCTCATTCCACAACCCAAGTTTAAGAAATTAACTACGCATAATATTTCTAGCAACAAAAAGTAATCTAGGTAAAGTCGTATTAAAAATTAAAGAAAATACCAACATAGAATAAATCTTAGAATGCAAAATAGATGGTCTATAAACTATCCAGCAGTTCAAATGGTCAAAGCTCAAAGAAATAAAACAAAACAAAACTATAAATAAATAAAACTAAGAAAATTAAATGAAGCTTCACGCTGCCCAAAGGAAATCAAAAAAAAAAAAAACAACAAGCCAAATCCACTAAAAAAAACAAATCAAATGAATCCGTAAATGAAATTCTTATCTAATCCAAAGAAAAAGTAAAAGCAAGAAGAAAAATAGAGGTTGAACAGCTGCCACAAGAAACAAAATTGAAATAAAAATAAAAATGAGAGAGTTCCACCGTTCAAGATGAAAAAGAGTTGAAAAACTGGGAAAAAAACTGAAAAACCAGAAACGAGAGAGAGCCCTCTGCTACTCCCTACGCCGTCTTCACTACTGCTGCTGCTTCCAGCTAAACGAAAAAGCAAGAATGAAAATTAAACAGCCAACAGCCAGCCGCCCAAGTCTTGCCCCCAGCTGCCTAACGTCTCAGCTAAAAAATAGGAAGTAAACAAACTACTCCCTCCCCTACTCTGCTGTTACCGAACTTAAACGAAAAAAAGAATTAAAACTCAGCTCTACTCTACTGCTATGCTGAAAAGAAAAGAGAGAAATAAAATTCTCCAACTCCTTAGCGTCTGAAACAAAAGAAAAGCAAAAAACTGCCCCCTATCTGCTGCTACTTCCAGCTAAATAATAGCTAATCTCCTGTTGTTGCTGCTTCCCGTCCACATGAAAAAAGAAAAAGAAATAAAACTCTGCTGCTGCACGTTCAGGTTGATGCCTTCCGTAGACCACTTTGCCATGTGCTTTCCGTAGACCACTTTGCCATGTGCTTTCCGTTTGTGTACTGTCTAGGTGGGTTTCTTGCTGCATGTTCATCTGTGAATTCCAGCATTCTGCTATCTTCAACGTGCTTCCATCTCTCAGCTTCACATGCCAAAAGCTTCCAGCAGCACATAACTGATCTCCCGCACGTCCAGCTGCTGCATGTGTGCTGTCCATGTGGTCCGAATGAGTTTGTTTTGCTGCTGTACAACGTCTGCAACGTGCTGTGTTCCTGCATGTGTGCATCTGAATGATTTGCTGGTCTGCATGTGTAAGTTGTTCCCATGTTTTCTGCATGTGTGCATTTTGAATGAGTGCTGTCCGAAGGGTCTTCTTTCTTCATGTGTGAGTTGGTGTGATCCGAATGAGTGGTTGCTGTCATGCATGTGTGAACTGGTCTGCATGTGTACATGTGTGCATGCATGTGTGAGTCCGAATGTGTTTGCACTTTTCTACATGTGTGCATGTGTTGGTCTGCTGCATGGTGTCCACTGCATGGTGTCCGAATGAGTGCATTTGATCTCTATTAGATGAGATTCCATAAAACCATAGTTAACTTCTCTATTTTCTCATAGGTCTCATTCTTTCTTTCCTTCCATAAATGCCTTACAATATATAAATGAATTGATATTATAGTTTAAGTATTTCAAGGGCAAATATGAGACTTTGATGTGCAAAAATATTGGCATAAATTAATTTAACATTCAATATTAGAATTTGATGCATAATTAAGTGTTCAATTCTTATTTGATAAAATAAATCACTCATTTAAACAACTTAATTATGCAATTCTAACCCTTTATCACACCCCCCAACTAGCTTTTTGCTAGACTCTAGCAAATAAAGTGAATGAATTCATGCAAAGGTGAGATTTTCAACTACAATTTCAAAAGAAGTTCGAGAATCACATGCCATGAAATAGACTTGTTGAGTTTAAGAGCACTGGAGATAGATTAATCTGAATTTTGTATCAACTAAGAGATTTATACACAATTTAGTTAATCAACCAAGGGAATTACATGTAACAAAACTTGCTTTCTTTCAAGTGCATGGAAATGGGGTTAGAATTCCAAGATCGACTACCAAGAGACATTAACAGTTTCAATCACAACAACCAATCTGAGAAAACCACATGGTCTTACTCTAATTCAAAACCATTGTAGTGGCGGCTTTCACGCCATTACACTTTGAAAAGCGCTTACTTTTTTTTTTTTTTTTGTAAGGACCCCGGTAATAGGCAGCCTTTTCCACTACATAAATGTAATTTTTATTTTTTTATGTTTTTAGATTTCCTAGTGGGGGAATCGGACCTATGAATGTGCGCCTATCTATACTTTCACAAGTCAGCCCTTACCACTAGTCTACCTAAAGGATTTTTTTTTTTTGGATCCCTGGCTTGTCCCTTTTCTCATTTAATTCATTTCAGATCTTTTCCTAAGCCATTAGGATATGGTTCATTAGAGTCTCAAACAATTTAAAGTGTAAATCAACCAACAATGACTCAATGTAGTCTTTCTAGGCCTTCCGGGTATGTGTTGTGTGTGTTTTAGCAAAACTTTTAACATCTTTCCCTTGGTTTAACAACTAAATAAAATGGATAAATCCCTCTTTTGACATAAACTCTTATTTGCACTACATTCCACATGTTCCATGACCTCAACAAATCTTTTTTTTTTTTTTAAGTGAACCAAAATATGTCTAAGGCATGCAAACAGAGAAATAAATTCTCTTCCACCCCCCAACTAGGTTGTAGCATTGTTCTCAATGATGCAAGAGAAACGAAAGAATTTATACAAAGAGAGTAGTTAAGGGGCAAAACAACTAATAGAAGAACCGAAAAAAATTCAACGAAAAACTGAAGGAAAGAGGAAAAGGAAGTACCTGGATAGCTTTGAAAGGAATGCAGCCAAAATAAAAATAAAAACTGAAGAACTAAAAAAAACAAAATGAAAAGAGATGGATAGATCAAGAACCATCAATTAGGATCAAGCAAATGTAGAGTAGATTCCTCAAGTGCAAAGTTAGAAATAAAAGGCTTGAGCTTTTGACCATTAACCTTAAAAATGTTATCATTGAGAGGATTCATTATCTCTATAGCACCATGAGGAAAAACAGTTTATACCACATAAGGCCCACTCCATCGAGACCTTAACTTACCAGGGAACAAGTGTAACCGAGAGTTGTACAATAACACTTTTTGATTAGGCTCAAAAGTCTTACGTTGGATGTGTTTGTCATGGAAGTTCTTCATTCCTTCTTTGGACAACTTAGAGTTGTTGTAGGCATTCTTCCTCAACTCATCCAACTCAGACAACTGCAATTTTCTCACACAACCAGCTTTATCAATGTTAAAATTGCATTGCTTAATGGCCCAATACGCTCTATGTTCCAACTCTACAGGCAAATGGCAAGCCTTACCATACACTAGTCTATATGGAGACATGCCCAAAATGGTTTTAAAGGCTGTTCTATAAGCCCAAAAGGCATCAGACAATCTCAAAGACCAATCCTTCCTGTTTGGGTTAACTGTTTTTTCAAGAATGTTTTTAATCTCCCTATTTGCTAGTTTAGCTTGTCCATTGGTTTGAGGATGATAAGGAGTAGAGATTTTATGATGGATACCATACTTCTTCATTAAGGCCGAGAAATGCTTGTTACAAAAATGGGTGCCATTATCACTGATTATGGCTTTAGGCATGCCAAACCTTGCAAAAATGTTTTCTTTTAAAAATTTTAAAACAACTTGATGATCATTAGATTTGCAAGGGATTGCCTCAACCCACTTAGAAACATAGTCAACAGCAAGCAAAATGTATAAATAGCCATAAGAAGAAGGAAATGGTCCCATAAAATCTATCCCCCAACAATCAAAAATTTCAATCACTAGTATGGGTTGCATAGGCATCATATTTCTCCTAGTGATTCCTCCTAATTTCTGACAAGGTTCACAAGTTTTACAAAAACTAAAGGCATCCTTGAACATGGTTGGCCAATAAAATCCACTTTGAAGAATTTTGGCCACTGTTTTGTGGGCTGAAAAATGCCCACCACAAGCTTCCGTATGGCAAAAATTTAAGACACCAGAAATTTCGTCATTGGGCACAAACTTCCTAATGATTTGATCTGAACAATACTTGAAAAGGTAAGGATCATCATAGAAGAACGATCTCACCTCATGCATGAATTTCCGTGTATCTTGAGCGCTCCAATGAGGTGGTGTTTGTCCTGTCACCAAGAAATTTACTATATCAGCAAACCAAGGCAAATTTTCAACTAACATAAGATGTTCATCAAGAAAAGAATCAAGAATAGGTGTCGGTTGTTCAGTTTCAGCAACTGTGATCCTAGACAAATGGTCGGCTACCACATTCTCTACTCCTTTCTTGTTCTTGATGATAATATTGAACTCCTGGAGTAAAAGTATCCATCTAATCAACCTTGGTTTTGCATCTTTCTTTGTCAATAAATACTTGAGAGCTGCATGGTCAGTAAAGATGACTATAGGAGAATCAAGAATATATGCACGAAACTTCTCTAAAGCAAATACCACAACAAGTAATTCTTTTTCAGTAGTAGAATAATTTTTTTGAGCAAAATTCAAAGTTTTACTTGCATAGAAAATGACATAAGGAAGTTTGTTCTTACGCTATCCAAGAATAGCTCCTACAGCAAAATCACTTGCATCACACATGATTTCAAAAGAAAGTGACCAATCAGGAGGTTGAAGAATAGGAGCAGTGGTTAGCAACGTTTTAAGCCGACAAAAAGCTTCTTGACACTCGGGTGTTCAATCAAATTTTACATCATTCATCAATAGCTTACATAGAGGCTTAGAAGTAGAGCTAAAGTCTTTGATAAATCTCCTATAAAAACCCGCATGCCCAAGAAAAGATCTAATGTCTTTAATTGACTTAGGTGTAGGAAGTTTAGAAATCAACTCAATTTTTGCTCTATCTACTTCAAGTCCTCTAGATGAAACAATATATCCCAGAACAATGCCATGCTGAACCATGAAATGACACTTCTCCCAATTGAGTAGCAATTGCTTCTCTTCACATCTGGCCAAACCAGCTTGTAAATTGATTAAACAACTCTCAAATGAATCACCAAATATAGAAAAATCATCCATAAACACTTCTAGAGTGTTTTCAATCATGTCACTAAAGATGCTAAGCATGCATCTTTGAAAAGTTGCTGGTGCATTGCATAAACCAAAAGGCATTCTCCTAAAAGCAAAAGTACCAAAAGGACAAGTAAAGGTGGTCTTTTCTTGATCCTCTGGCGCTATTTCTAATTGATAGTAACCGGAGAATCCATCTAAGAAACAATAAAAGGCATGTCCAACAACTTTTTCTAACACTTGATCAAGAAAAGGCAAAGGAAAATGATCTTTCCTAGTGGCGGCATTCAACTTCCTAAAATCTATACACATGCGCCAACCAGTAGGAATCCTTGTAGGAATTGATTCATTTTGTTCATTTTTAACAATGGTAAGCCCGGATTTTTTTGGAACTACATGAATAGGACTTACCCATTTGCTATCCGAGATGGGGTAAATGATACCCACATCAAGCAATTTCAACACCTCACCTTTAACCACTTCCTTCATTGTGGGATTCAACCTTCTTTGCATTTCCCTTGAAGGCTTTGCATCATCTTCTAAATAAATTCTATGGGTACACTCCAAGGGACTTATACCTTTTATATCAGCCATTGTCCACCCAATAGACTTTTTATGCTTCTTAAGGACCTCCAGCAATTTATCTTCTTGTTCACTAGTTAAGTGAGAAGAAATTACCACAGGGAAGGTGCTTTGTGGTCCTAAGAAAGCATACTTCAACTCCAATGGAAGAGGTTTGAAGTCCAAAGTTGGGGATTGCTCCTCCGAAGGTTTGAGGGTTGATGTCAATGGTGGAAGTTGCTCAAATTTTGGCCTCCATGGTGGTATAACTTGCTGACCTATTGAGGAAATAAGAGATGAGTTAGTAACATTATCAAATATTTTCAAATCTTCTTCAAATTCCTCTAAAGAGTCAATAAGTTGAAAGTAATGTGCAGAATTTTCATCAATGAAATTTTCCAGCAAATTCACTTCATGAACTTCTTCAACTTCTTGCGGTTGCCTGCAAAGATTAAAAATATTTAGCTCCAAGGTCATATTTCCAAAACTCAACTTTAAAACTCCACTTCTACAATTTATGAGTGCATTAGAAGTAGCCAAGAAGGGTCTTCCTAAGATAACAGGTGCTTGGAAGGTAGAATGATTAGTCAATTGCATGTCGAGTACGACAAAGTCTACTGGATAGTAGAATTTGTCTACTTGAACCAAAACATCTTCCACAACTCCCCTTGGAATCTTAATAGACCTATCAGCCAACTGCAATGTGATAGAAGTAGATTTCAACTCACCCAATCCAAGCTGAACATAAACATTATAAGGCAATAAGTTCACAGTTGAACCTAAGTCTAATAATGCTTGGCCTATTTTTGAGCTCCCTATCATGCAAGCTATGGTAGGGGATCCTGGGTTCTTGTATTTGGGAGGAGTGTTGGTTTGGATAATAGCACTAACCTGCTCAGTAAGAAAAGCTTTCTTTTGCATATTCAATTTTCTTTTTACGGTACATAAATCCTTTAAAAATTTAGCATAGGTAGGAATCTGTTGAATAGCATCTAACAATGGTATATTAATCCTAACTTGCTTAAAAATTTCAAGAATTTCAGCGTGATGCTTATCTTTGTGCAAAGGGGCTAACCTTTGAGGAAAGGATGCAAGTGTAGTGCTTGGGACACTTTCAGATTTCAAAGGATCATGTGCCTCATTTTCAGAAGGAGGTTTAGAAGTGTTACCATTCTTTTCTACCTCTTGAGCTGGAATGCCAATCACCTTACCACTTCTCAAGGTTGTAATAGCCTTGACTTGCTTGACATTTGAATCTCCTGCCACACTTTGAAATTGGTGGTTTTGGCCTTGGGGATTAGGCTGAGATTGTGCAGGGAACTTCCCTTTCTCTTGAGCACTCATGGTTGTAGTCAACCTTGTGACTGACCCTCGAATCTCAGCAATGGCTTATGAATTTTGACTATTGATAGCAGCTTGACTTTGCATGAATTGCTGAAAATTGGTGGACAGCTGCTGGAAGTTGGTGGATAATTGCTGGAAATTGTCTTCGAGGTTCTTTTTCTGTGCTGGCACCATGTGGTTGGCATATTGAGATGGTCCTGGACCTTTTGGGGTAGTGTAGGGTACAATTTGTGAAGGACCAGCTATGTTGGGTGCAGGTAAAGCAGCTTGTTCACCTCTCCAACTGAAATTAGGGTGATTTCTCCATCCCGAATTGTAGGTGTTGGAATAAGGACCTGAAAAAGATTTAGCAACCGTATTAACAGCATTAGATTGATCCAAGAGAACTTCTTTGAAGGCAGGAATGGTCGGGCGATCATTAGTTGAATGCCCTTGGCCCTCACAAATATTACAGCTCAAGGTAATTTGAGGTACAGCTTGTACTTCATTCACTTTCTTCATTTCTATGGTTTCTAATTTCTTAGAAATCATAGCCAACCTAGCATTCAAATCATCTACTTCTCTCAGATTATATTTCCCAACCCCTGAAATTGTCCTTGAACTTTCCGACCTATCATGAACATCAGATGTATCCCATGATTGTGCATTTTCAGCTAGATAATCAAAATATTCAAAGGCTTCCTCAGGTTCTTTGTTAAAAAACGCTCCATTACACATGGTCTCCACAAATTGTCTCATTTTTGGTTGCAACCCCTCATAAAAAAAAACTAATGACCCTCCAATTCTCATATCCATGATGGGGACATGCATTTAAAAGGTCTTTGAATCGTTCCCAACAATGATAAAATGTTTCCACATCCTTTTGGCTAAAATTCATGATTTGTCTTTTCAAGGCATTGGTTCTATGCATGGGAAAAAATTTCTTTAAAAATTCCGTCTGCATTTCTTGCCAAGTCCCAATGGATCTTGGTCTTAAGGAATTCAACCATGTCTTAGCCTTGTCTTTTAAGGAAAATGGAAACAGTTTCAATCTTATGACTTCATCAGTGCATGTTCTATCCATGAATGTGGAACACACTTCTTCAAACTCTTTGATATGCAAATAGGGGTTTTCAGATTCCATACCATGAAAGTGTGGTAACAATGGAATCATCTCGGGTTTGAAATTAAAAGCATTTGCATTAATAGGTAAAATGATGCAAGAAGGTGTGCTAGTCCTAACAGGCTGAAGATATTCTCTAAGAGTCCTGTTTGGATTCTCCACTTCCCTATCATGATGCTCATTTTCAGCCATGATGCTATCAGTGTCTGATGATGATTCTACAGAAGATGATGCAGAGCTAAAAGATGTCAATGATTGTGTCCTAAACAGTCGAGATGTATGGTCTCTAGTCCAACTAGTCATACAAACAAGAGTAGATAATCAAAGACCATGAAAAATAAACAAAGAGAAGGAAAAAAGATTAGATGTCACCCAGACTGTGAAAAGGTTCACAGCTCCACAACGTCCTCTCAGCAGTGGAGAAATGCTCTAATAAGCACCAGTTGTCCCCGGCAACGGCGCCAAAAACTTGACTCCTGGTCGAATGTGCTTCCAAGTGTAGAAGTGTCAAGTTGTATCAAGGATAAGTCCAGGATCGTATTCCACAGGGACAAAGGGTTATCAAAGCGTATAAGAGATTTGTGAGTAACAAATGAATCTAGTATGAGAGATGAAAATAAAATTCAAATGCAATGCAAAAAGATAATCGGAGTTGAAATTAGAGTTTCTAAAACAAACAAATTAACGAACACTTGGGTTGGGTATGAGACTTTCTTTATTTCGGATTCTAGATAATTTTCTCGATTAACAATCCAATCAAGGCATTGCTAATCGGAAGATACAAATTTAAACTCAAGTTTTGCAATATTTTCCTAATAGATTCTCTACTTTACTAGTCAAACACACATTAACAAACAACTGAGAGAGGCCTTGATAGTTTTCAAGCTTTTGTTGTGCCTTACGTCAACAACAAAATAAGAGCAAGAGCCGTAATCTATTTTCAATTTAAATCCGACTAGTAATATAGTGAAATTAACAATCAATCACAAAATATTGCATTAAACTAGAACCTAAAATAAATTAAATCTCATTCCACAACCCAAGTTTAAGAAATTAGCTACGCATAATATTTCTAGCAACAAAAAGTAATCTAAGTAAAGTCATATTAAAAATTAAAGAAAATACCAACATAGAATAAATCTTAGAATGCAAAATAGATGGTCTATAAAATATCCAGCAGTTCAAACGGTCAAAGCTCAAAGAAATAAAACAAATCAAAACTACAAATAAATAAAACTAAGAAAATTAAATGAAGCTTCATGCTGCCCAAAGGAAATGAAAAAAAACAACAAGCCAAATCCACTAAAAAAAACAAATGAAATGAATCCGTAAATGAAATTCTTATCTAATCCAAAGAAAAAGTAAAAGCAAGAAGAAAAATAGAGGTTGAACAGCTGCCACAAGAAACAAAACTGAAATAAAAATAAAAATGAGAGAGTTGCACCATTCAAGATGAAAAAGAGCTGAAAAACTGGAAAAAAAAACTGAAAAACCAGAAACGAGAGAGAGCCCTCTGCTACTCCCTACGCCGTCTTCACTACTGCTGCTGCTTCCAGCTAAACGAAAAAGCAAGAATGAAAATTAAACAGCCAACAGCCAGTCGCCCAAGTCTTGCCCCCAGCTGCCTAATGTCTCAGCTAAAAAATAGGAAGTAAACAAACTACTCCCTCCCCTACTCTGCTGTTACCGAACTTAAACGAAAAAAAGAATTAAAACTCAGCTCTACTCTACTGCTATGCTGAAAAGAAAAGAGAGAAATAAAATTCTCCAACTCCTTAGCGTCTGAAACGAAAGAAAAGCAAAAAACTACCCCCTATCTGCTGCTGCTTCCAGCTAAATAATAGCTAATCTCCTGCTGTTGCTGCTTCCCGTTCACATGAAAAAAAAAAGAAATAAAACTCTGCTGCTGCACGTTCAGGTTGATGCCTTCCGTAGACCACTTTGCCATGTGCTTTCCGTAGACCACTTTGCCATGTGCTTTCCGTTTGTGTGCTGTCTAGGTGGGTTTGTTGCTGCATGTTCATCTGTGAATTCCAGCATTCTGCTATCTTCAACGTGCTTCCATCTCTCAGCTTCACATGCCAAAATCTTCCAGCAGCACATAACTGATCTCCTGCACGTCCAGTTGCTGCATGTGTGCTGTCCATGTGGTCTGAATGAGTTTGTTTTGCTGCTGTACAATGTCTGCAACGTTCTGTGTTCCTGCATGTGTGCATCCGAATGATTTGCTGGTCTGCATGTGTAAGTTGGTCCCATGTTTTCTGCATGTGTGCATTTTGAATTAGTGTTGTCCGAAGGGTCTTCTTTCTTCATGTGTGAGTTGGTGTGATCCGAATGAGTGGTTGCTGTCATGCATGTGTGAACTGGTCTGCATGTGTACATGTGTGCATGCATGTGTGAGTCCGAATGTGTTTGCACTTTTCTGCATGTGTGCATGTGTTGGTCTACTACATGGTGTCCACTGCATGGTGTCCGAATGAGTGCATTTGATCTCTATTAGATGAGATTCCATAAAACCATAGTTAACTTCTCTATTTTCTCATAGGTCCCATTCTTTCTTTCCTTCCATAAATGCCCTACAATATATAAATGAATTGATATTATAGTTTAAGTATTTCAAGGGCAAATATGAGACTTTGATGTGCAAAAATATTGGCATCAATTAATTTGACATTCAATATCAGAATTTGATGCATAATTAAGTGTTCAATTCTTATTTGATAAAATAAATTCCTCATTTAAACAACTTAATTATACAATTCTAACCCTTTATCAGAGCCGCTGGAGGAGTTGTTGGTGGTTGCTAGTTTTTCTTGCTGCTTGCAAGTGGTGGAGCCGCTGGAGGACCCAATGCCAATGCTAGTTTTTGTTGCTGCTTGAGGGTGGTGGAGCCACTGGAGGAGTTGTTGGTGGTTGCTGTTTTGGTGTATTCTAGATTGTTTTCATTATATACTGTTGTTGGAAATTTGTATTGTAATAAATTTGTATCAAAATCAAGGAACTTATATTAAGTTGGTTTTGATACATGGAATTTGTATTAAATTGACATTACAAACTGTTTTTGAGTGCAAAATTATGAAGTTGATATTAGTCACATGTAAGTTTTGAGAACATGTTAATATGTGTTGTTTATGTGCACATGGGATTCATTTTTGGTGTATATAAATTTGATGTATTTTATTATATATGGAATTGTTAAATTTGGATGTATGAAATTGTAATTTGGATGCATGAAATTTCATGTACAGTTTCTGAGTACAGCTTAATACATGTACTGGGTGCTAATGGAATTTTTTTGGGTGTTAATTGCTTGTATTAAAATAGTACATGTATTAACCTAGTATATGGAAATTGCAAACTCTATAAAGAAAGGCAAAAACAATAATAATAAAATGAAATGATAATACTTTATTATTATTTTGTCTCAAATATGCATAAGCCAATGTGGGAGTTTTGCTTAAATGGCAAAGTGGATCTCCAAAATTGGTGATTTTGCATATGCATATGCATAAACTAATGTGGATGCTCTAGGTGACAAGTGTCTTATTACTATTCCAATGAGTGGCTAAGAATCTGCCGTCCATCCAAAAAGTAATTCTAGTGATTCTAGGTGAATTTAGACATGTCACATAGAGATTTAACAATCGTTTGCACCAAGTGCCGCATGGTACTATCCTAGGTATTACTATTCACCCAAAAATTGTAAAATTTATTAATACACCATAAAATCCTAAATAATCTTATGATTCTAGTAGTTCAATTCGTTTTGCAAAATTTGACTCCTAAGTGCCTTGATTAAATAAAAAGGCACTCTCAGATACTATTCATCTGAAAAGTGAAAAACGTACTATTGCATCATGAAATTTTAAATAATCATATGAGACTAATGATGTAATTCGTTTTGCCAACTTATATTCTTAGGTGCCTTAAATAAATAAAAAGGAAACTTTGTCACTATAGCAGGTTGGGATCTGACCATGCTGAAAGACTAAAACCTAATTAGTTGATTGGTTCATGCAATCTTTTCATAATTTTGCTACATTACTAAGGTCTAAAGAAAATCATCCATTGACTTTCTTGTGAGCTGTTACAAATAAGACATCCATAAGTAGTAGATTTATTAATTTTATGTGATACCCCATATGATAAGGATAATGGTAGGTGATCTATGAGATCCTGAATTGCTTGGGAAGAAGAAGTTCTTTCTCCTTATAAGGTCATTCTAATGAGGTTTCAATTGTATCATTGACTTGTCATTTTGTAATATAAACTAGGGGTGCAACCCGAGCAATCTGTTTATAATTTAGGTCCGACCCGACCCGACCCGACCCGACCCGCGCTTTTGGATAAGTTAGGCGGAATCGATCTGACCTGCAAATTAATGAGCGGGTCAACCCGTGTTCTTTTCCCCTTTTCAGATTCTCGCCTCCCAACCAGCACATTACTGAGTAGGTCCCCGTGTTCTTTTCCCCTTTTCAGATTCTCGCCCCCCAAACGGCAATTACTGAGTGGGTCAACCCATGTTCTTTTCCCCTCTTCAGATTCTCGCCCCCCAAACGCATACCCAACCCGTCTTCAACCCTCCTATTCCATCAAGCCATACCTTGGGCCGCTCCCAAACCTTTCGAAGAAGAGTGAGGAGGCATTTTCCGAGGAATCCATGAGAACGAGTTCATCTTTGGGTTTGGAATTGGGGTCGTATGAGTCAAATTGGAATAAAGCACCCCTTGTGGATTATACATGATGAAGTCGTCACCGAGGAAGAAGACGGAGGTCTTCTAGACTGTGAGAAGGGTCTCTTCAAGGAAGCAAAATTTCTCATCCACGATCATGATAGCCCTGTCCATATTCATTGCCACCCAAAGACTTTTAGAACAGCAAACCAATAGTATACAAAATCGGTGGAAATATGCAGATTGCAAAATCATCGCAAGTGGCTCCACCATAAGAATCGGCCATTCAACTCAGCTTCTTGAAGCTCAAGGAAAGCCTAGGTGATAAGGTGAAATCTGAAGAGAAGTGAGAAGAGTCTGGGAGGGGGGCTAGGGTTTCAGCTGTAGATTTTATAGCAGGTCATTGGGTTGTACGGGTTGTATGGGTCGAACCCGTGTAGTGGTTAAAACCGTATTTGACGGTGCGGGTTGGGGCGGGTCTCAAGGACGGGTCGAGTTACTCTGTTTTTTGCACAGCCCTAATATAAACCATGTAGGTTGGACTTTCTATTGGTGCTAGTTGAGCTACTGCTAGGTTTATGGTTTAGCCATAATCTTGGCCAATTTTCCTATAGCTTAAATTTTAAATTTGTATAGTTTTTCAGTGGAGAAAAAAAAAAAAAAAAACTAGCTTAAGAAGCTGCATATGAATTTCTTTTTTTTTAATTTTTTTATAGAAGAGTTAACATGTCCAAGAGTGACTCATCCCTAATTTTATTAATAAACATTCACTTATGGCGGATGAATATCGTAGTTACATTTCAAGCATCTGGGGGTTTACATAGTTGCAAAACCAGCATGCAAAAAAAGTACCAACCTAACTGAAAACAAAACGCAGATCGGAATTAAAAACAAACCTCTAAACATGCTTGAAAAAAATAAAGCAGGAAGAAACTAAGCAAGACTAATACAACCGTAAAGAGGGCAAGCCAGAATAATCCATACGAATCAAACCTTTCAACAAACAAGGAACATCCACACTTAAATTCCAATTAGAGGTTAACCCACTTGCTCCTTTGTTAGCTAGCTAGTCAACCACTTTATTATCTTCTCGAAAAACATGATTGACGGTGCAGCCCAAAGAATTCAAAATATTAGAGGCTTCCTCCCAAAAATCCTCCAAATAACACACTTCACAAAGTCTATTTTTCCACCATGAAATGACATTCATATAGTCAAGTTCAATTTGTACAAAGTATAGACTTACTAATAATTCCACTTTATTGTTGGAGGCAATTCCAATATGAGATGCAAAAGCGTGAATTAAATGACCCTACTTGTCTCTAATGATACCACCAATACCTAAAGGGCTCGGGTTGCCAAAGCTGCTTCCATTTGTATTAAGTTTAACATAGCCCAAAGCAGGTCAACCATTTAACAACTTTACATCGATGGATTAAAGGAGCTACCATAGGGATGTTTAAAGAATTAAGCAATTGCATATCAAAGGATGACAATCCAGAGACTTTATGGATGTTCTTGCAAAAAATTCCAAACCAATATATTATAGAATTCAATACAACTGAATTAGGTTCATGAGATCCTTCCATGTGTACTAGAGTTCGACGTCTCCAAAGTCTCCAGGTAATAATCACAAGCAAAATCCCCAAAAGTAGTCTAACTTGAGTAGAAGAACTTGTTCGATGGAACCAAAATTCAATAGTATCATTCCAATTCCGGCCAATCGGTATTCCTAAAAGAGCACCAAAGAACCTCCATATTTGCTTGGAAAAATTACCATCAAACAACACATGATTTTGATATTCATAATTGCCTGCATCACAACAAACATGGCAAGAAACAATCGGAATGCCAATATGGCAAAGACAATCATCTACACTCAAGGCCGAATTCCCTTCCCTATTTTCCATATAAGAATGGACATTTTTAAAGATAGCACTTTATGCCACATCTAAGAAGGCCATTGAAGATTAGTCCCTCGGATTCGAATGCAATCCCAAGCCGATTTGGTAGAAAAAGCACCATCATCTTTTTTAGTCCAAATTACACATTCGAGCCAACTTTAGACGTTGCTAAAGATTCCAAAATTTCATCCACATAATTCTCACCAACAAGGTTCACAAGCATCTCTACATCCTAGGAATTATTCAGTTTACAATCTTTCACTCGAAGTAAAGGCGGACCTATGATAGGCATCTCCTCAAATAAAGCTACCTGATCACGCCATTTATCATACTAGAAGAAAATATCTCCATCTATAGTCTTCCATTTAGAGTTTTCCATAACATGAGGAATGTTTCTAAGAATAATTTTCCAAAATCTCGATCTCTTACAAGGATTAATCAGCCCCCAAGGTTTATTACTCAAATATTTTTCCTTGAAAAAAGTCACCCAAAGAAAGTCAC